>NW_028324163.1:5396512-5713913 GCF_054372755.1 Phalangium opilio
ACACTAAAGATATGTTATTATTTTTAATCGAAAGAACAGGGTCAAGTAATTAAGCAATACGTGAACAAACAAACCCCTCCATAGAAAATGCATTAGACTATACTTTGCAGGCTCGTAACTCTGTTTCTACTGGAGATACGGGGATGTCCTTTGAGTATGTTTTAGTCCAATTTGTCTCCCATCTAACCATACTAAAAACATTGAGCTACGACAAACAGGGGCCGAGATATTAAGCAAAACGTAACAAAAAAAACCCTCCTTAGAAAATGCATTAGACTATACTTTGCAGGCTCGTAACTCTGTTTCTACTGGAGATACGGGAATGTCCTTTGAGTATGTTATAGTCCAATTTGTCCCCCATTTAACCATTTTAAAAACATTGAGCTACGACAAACAGGGGCCGAGATATTATGCAAAATGTTCGTCAACTTTGGTATCGTCTCACTTATTTTTATTATGTTACTTATGTTTTTTTTGCACTAAACTCTGGAGGCTCATAACTCTTGTTCTACAAGAGATACTGGGATCTCCTTTGGATATGTTATAGTACTCTTTGCTCCCCATACAAGGATACTTTAAACTTGAGGCTACCTCACTATCGTCGTCAACTTACTTTTTGTCTCACTTATGGTTAGAAGGTTACTTTTGATTTTTGAAAATAAACTTTGCAGGCTCGTAACTCTGTTTCTACTGGAGATACGGGGATGTCCTTTGAGTATGTTATAGACCATTTTGTCCCCCATCTAGCCATACTAAGAATTAGGGCTACGACAAACAGTAGTCGAGTAATTAAGCTAATCGTAAACAAACAAACCCCTCCATAGGAAATACATTAGACTAAATTCTGGAGGCTGGTAACTCTGGTTCTACCAGAGATACGGGGATGTAAATAATGTGACCTTGACACAAATGTTCGGATAATTATAAAGGTCTTTGCTTGTTCCAAGCAAAAAAAAACTTCGCGGTTTCGAACCTGTGGCCTTCCGAGAGTGAGGCGGATGCGATAACCGCTACACTAAAGATATGTTATTATTTTTAATCGAAAGAACAGGGTTAAGTAATTAAGCAATACGTGAACAAACTAACCCCTCCATAGAAAATGCATTAGACTATACTTTGCAGGCTCGTAACTCTGTTTCTACTGGAGATACGGGGATGTCCTTTGAGTATGTTATAGCCCAATTTGTCCCCCATCTAACCATACTAAAAACATTGAGCTACGACAAACAGTAGTCGAGAAATTAAGCTAATCGTAAACAAACAAACCCCTCCATAGGAAATGCATTAGACTAAATTCTGGAGGCTCGTAACTCTGGTTCTACCAGAGATACGGGGATGTAAATAATGTGACCTTGACACAAATGTTCGGATAATTATAAAGGTCTTTGCTTGTTCCAAGCAAAAAAAAACTTCGCGGTTTCGAACCTGTGGCCTTCCGAGAGTGAGGCGGATGCGATAACCGCTACACTAAAGATATGTTATTATTTTTAATCGAAAGAACAGGGTCAAGTAATTAAGCAATACGTGAACAAACAAACCCCTCCATAGAAAATGCATTAGACTATACTTTGCAGGCTCGTAACTCTGTTTCTACTGGAGATACGGGGATGTCCTTTGAGTATGTTATAGTCCAATTTGTCCCCCATCTAACCATACTAAAAACATTGAGCTACGACAAACAGTAGTCGAGAAATTAAGCTAATCGTAAACAAACAAACCCCTTTATAGGAAATGCATTAGACTAAATTCTGGAGGCTCGTAACTCTGGTTCTACCAGAGATACGGGGATGTAAATAATGTGACCTTGACACAAATGTTCGGATAATTATAAAAAAAACTTCGCGGTTTCGAACCTGTGGCCTTCCGGGAGTGAGGCGGATGCGATAACCGCTACACTAAAGATATGTTGTTATTTTTAATCGAAAGAACAGGGTCAAGTAATTAAGCAATACGTGAACAAAAAACCCCACCTTAGAAAATGCATTAGACTATACTTTGCAGGCTCGTAACTCTGTTTCTACTGGAGATACAGGGATGTCCTTTGAGTATTTTATAGTCCAATTTGTCCCCCATTTAACCATACTAAAAATATTGAGCTACGACAAACAGGGGCCGAGAAATTAAGCTAAACGTAAACAAACAACCCGTCCATAGGAAAGGCATTAGACTATATTTTGCAGGCCCATAACTCTGTGTCTACTAGAGATACGGGAATGTCCTTAGGATATGTTATAGTCCAAATTGTCCCCCATCTAACCATACTAAAAACATTGAGCTACGACAAACAGGGGCCGAGATATTAAGCAAAATGTTCGTCAACTTTGGTATCGTCTCACTTATTTTTATTATGTTACTTATGATTTTTGCACTAAACTTTGGAGGCTCATAACTCTTGTTCTACAAGAGATACTGGGATCTCCTTTGGATATGTTATAGTACTCTTTGCTCCCCATACAAGGATACTTTAAACTTGAGGCTACCTCAATATCGTCGTCAACTTACTTTTTGTCTCACTTATTGTTAGAAGGTTACTTTTGATTTTTGAAAATAAACTTTGCAGGCTCGTAACTCTGTTTCTACTGGAGATACGGGGATGTCCTTTGAGTATGATATAGCCCAATTTGTCCCCCATCTAACCATACTAAAAACATTGAGCTACGACAAACAGTAGTCGAGTAATTAAGCTAATCGTAAACAAACAAACCCCTCCATAGGAAATACATTAGACTAAATTCTGGAGGCTCGTAACTCTGGTTCTACCAGAGATACGGGGATGTAAATAATGTGACCTTGACACAAATGTTCGGATAATTATAAAAAAAACTTCGCGGTTTCGAACCTGTGGCCTTCCGGGAGTGAGGCGGATGCGATAACCGCTACACTAAAGATATGTTATTATTTTTAATCGAAAGAACAGGGTCAAGTAATTAAGCAATACGTGAACAAACAAACCCCTCCATAGAAAATGCATTAGACTATACTTTGCAGGCTCGTAACTCTGTGTCTACTAGAGATACGGGGATGTCCTTAGGATATGTTATAGTCCAAATTGTCCCCCTTCTAACCATACTAAAAACTTTGGGCTACGACAAACAGGGGCCGAGTACTTAAGCAAAACGTAACGAAACAAACCCCCTCCTTAGGAAATGCATTAGACTATACTTTGCAGGCTCGTAATTCTGTTTCTACTGGAGATACGAGGATGTGCTTAGGATATGTTATAGTCCAAATTGTCCCCCATCTAACCATACTAAAAACTTTGGGCTACGACAAACAGGGGCCGAGTAATTAAGCTAAACGTAAACAAACAACCCCTCCATAGGAATTGCATTAGACTATAATTTGCAGACTCGTAACTCTGTTTCTACTGGAGATACGGGGATGTCCTTTGAGTATGTTTTAGTCCAATTTGTCCCCCATCTAACCATACTAAAGCATTGAGCTACAACAAACAGGGGCCGAGATATTAAGCAAAATGTTCGTCAACTTTGGTATCGTCTCACTTATTTTTATTATGTTACTTATGATTTTTGCACTAAACTTTTGAGACTCATAACTCTTGTTCTACAAGAGATACTGGGATCTCCTTTGGATATGTTATAGTACTCTTTGCTCCCCATACAAGGATACTTTAAACTTGAGGCTACCTCAATATCGTCGTCAACTTATTTTTTGTCTCACTTATTGTTAGAAGGTTACTTTTGATTTTTGAAAATAAACTTTGCAGGCTCGTAACTCTGTTTCTACTAGAGATACGGGGATGTCCTTAGGATATGTTATAGTCCAAATTGTCCCCCTTCTAACCATACTAAAAACTTTGGGCTACGACAAACAGGGGCCGAGTACTTAAGCAAAACGTAACGAAACAAACCCCCTCCATAGGAAATGCATTAGACTATACTTTGCAGGCTCGTAACTCTGTTTCTACTGGAGATACGGGGATGTCATTTGAGTATGTTATTGTCCAATTTGTCCCCCATCTAACCCTACTAAAAATATTGAGCTACGACAAACAGGGGCCGAGTAATTAAGCTAAACGTAAAGAAACAAACCCCTCCATTGAAAATGCATTAGACTATACTTTGCAGGCTCGTAACTCTGTGTCTACTAGAGATACGGGGATGTCCTTAGGATATGTTATAGTCCAAATTGTCCCCCTTCTAACCATAGAAAAAACTTTGGGCTACGACAAACAGGGGCCGAGTACTTAAGCAAAACGTAACGAAACAAACCCCCTCCATAGGAAATGCATTAGACTATACTTTGCAGGCTCGTAATTCTGTTTCTACTGGAGATACGAGGATGTGCTTAGGATATGTTATAGTCCAAATTGTCCCCCATCTAACCATACTAAAAACTTTGGGCTACGACAAACAGGGGCCGAGTAATTAAGCTAAACGTAAACAAACAACCCCTCCATAGGAATTGCATTAGACTATAATTTGCAGACTCGTAACTCTGTTTCTACTGGAGATACGGGGATGTCCTTTGAGTATGTTTTAGTCCAATTTGTCCCCCATCTAACCATACTAAAGCATTGAGCTACAACAAACAGGGGCCGAGATATTAAGCAAAATGTTCGTCAACTTTGGTATCGTCTCACTTATTTTTATTATGTTACTTATGATTTTTGCACTAAACTTTTGAGACTCATAACTCTTGTTCTACAAGAGATACTGGGATCTCCTTTGGATATGTTATAGTACTCTTTGCTCCCCATACAAGGATACTTTAAACTTGAGGCTACCTCAATATCGTCGTCAACTTATTTTTTGTCTCACTTATTGTTAGAAGGTTACTTTTGATTTTTGAAAATAAACTTTGCAGGCTCGTAACTCTGTTTCTACTAGAGATACGGGGATGTCCTTAGGATATGTTATAGTCCAAATTGTCCCCCTTCTAACCATACTAAAAACTTTGGGCTACGACAAACAGGGGCCGAGTACTTAAGCAAAACGTAACGAAACAAACCCCTCCATTGAAAATGCATTAGACTATACTTTGCAGGCTCGTAACTCTGTGTCTACTAGAGATACGGGGATGTCCTTAGGATATGTTATAGTCCAAATTGTCCCCCTTCTAACCATAGAAAAAACTTTGGGCTACGACAAACAGGGGCCGAGTACTTAAGCAAAACGTAACGAAACAAACCCCCTCCATAGGAAATGCATTAGACTATACTTTGCAGGCTCGTAATTCTGTTTCTACTGGAGATACGAGGATGTGCTTAGGATATGTTATAGTCCAAATTGTCCCCCATCTAACCATACTAAAAACTTTGGGCTACGACAAACAGGGGCCGAGTAATTAAGCTAAACGTAAACAAACAACCCCTCCATAGGAATTGCATTAGACTATAATTTGCAGACTCGTAACTCTGTTTCTACTGGAGATACGGGGATGTCCTTTGAGTATGTTTTAGTCCAATTTGTCCCCCATCTAACCATACTAAAGCATTGAGCTACAACAAACAGGGGCCGAGATATTAAGCAAAATGTTCGTCAACTTTGGTATCGTCTCACTTATTTTTATTATGTTACTTATGATTTTTGCACTAAACTTTTGAGACTCATAACTCTTGTTCTACAAGAGATACTGGGATCTCCTTTGGATATGTTATAGTACTCTTTGCTCCCCATACAAGGATACTTTAAACTTGAGACTACCTCAATATCGTCGTCAACTTATTTTTTGTCTCACTTATTGTTAGAAGGTTACTTTTGATTTTTGAAAATAAACTTTGCAGGCTCGTAACTCTGTTTCTACTAGAGATACGGGGATGTCCTTAGGATATGTTATAGTCCAAATTGTCCCCCTTCTAACCATACTAAAAACTTTGGGCTACGACAAACAGGGGCCGAGTACTTAAGCAAAACGTAACGAAACAAACCCCCTCCATAGGAAATGCATTAGACTATACTTTGCAGGCTCGTAACTCTGTTTCTACTGGAGATACGGGGATGTCACTTGAGTATGTTATTGTGCAATTTGTCCCCCATCTAACCCTAATAAAAATTTTGAGCTACGACAAACAGGGGCCGAGTAATTAAGCTAAACGTAAAGAAACAAACCCCTCCATTGAAAATGCATTAGACTATACTTTGCAGGCTCGTAACTCTGTGTCTACTAGAGATACGGGGATGTCCTTAGGATATGTTATAGTCCAAATTGTCCCCCTTCTAACCATACTAAAAACTTTGGGCTACGACAAACAGGGGCCGAGTACTTAAGCAAAACGTAAACAAACAACCCCTCCATAGGAAATGCATTAGACTATACTTTGCAGACTCGTAACTCTGTTTCTACTGGAGATACGGGGATGTCCTTTGAGTATGTTTTAGTCCAATTTGTCCCCCATCTAACCATACTAAAGCATTGAGCTACAACAAACAGGGGCCGAGATATTAAGCAAAATGTTCGTCAACTTTGGTATCGTCTCACTTATTTTTATTATGTTACTTATGATTTTTGCACTAAACTTTTGAGACTCATAACTCTTGTTCTACAAGAGATACTGGGATCTCCTTTGGATATGTTATAGTACTCTTTGCTCCCCATACAAGGATACTTTAAACTTGAGGCTACCTCAATATCGTCGTCAACTTATTTTTTGTCTCACTTATTGTTAGAAGGTTACTTTTGATTTTTGAAAATAAACTTTGCAGGCTCGTAACTCTGTTTCTACTAGAGATACGGGGATGTCCTTAGGATATGTTATAGTCCAAATTGTCCCCCTTCTAACCATTCTAAAAACTTTGGGCTACGACAAACAGGGGCCGAGTACTTAAGCAAAACGTAACGAAACAAACCCCCTCCATAGGAAATGCATTAGACTATACTTTGCAGGCTCGTAACTCTGTTTCTACTGGAGATACGGGGATGTCACTTGAGTATGTTATTGTGCAATTTGTCCCCCATCTAACCCTAATAAAAATTTTGAGCTACGACAAACAGGGGCCGAGTAATTAAGCTAAACGTAAAGAAACAAACCCCTCCATTGAAAATGCATTAGACTATACTTTGCAGGCTCGTAACTCTGTGTCTACTAGAGATACGGGGATGTCCTTAGGATATGTTATAGTCCAAATTGTCCCCCTTCTAACCATACTAAAAACTTTGGGCTACGACAAACAGGGGCCGAGTACTTAAGCAAAACGTAAACAAACAACCCCTCCATAGGAAATGCATTAGACTATACTTTGCAGACTCGTAACTCTGTTTCTACTGGAGATACGGGGATGTCCTTTGAGTATGTTTTAGTCCAATTTGTCCCCCATCTAACCATACTAAAGCATTGAGCTACAACAAACAGGGGCCGAGATATTAAGCAAAATGTTCGTCAACTTTGGTATCGTCTCACTTATTTTTATTATGTTACTTATGATTTTTGCACTAAACTTTTGAGACTCATAACTCTTGTTCTACAAGAGATACTGGGATCTCCTTTGGATATGTTATAGTACTCTTTGCTCCCCATACAAGGATACTTTAAACTTGAGGCTACCTCAATATCGTCGTCAACTTATTTTTTGTCTCACTTATTGTTAGAAGGTTACTTTTGATTTTTGAAAATAAACTTTGCAGGCTCGTAACTCTGTTTCTACTAGAGATACGGGGATGTCCTTAGGATATGTTATAGTCCAAATTGTCCCCCATCTAACCATACTAAAAACTTTGGGCTACGACAAAAAGGGGCCGAGTACTTAAGCAAAACGTAACGAAACAAACCCCCTCCATAGGAAATGCATTAGACTATACTTTGCAGGCTCGTAACTCTGTTTCTACTGGAGATACGGGGATGTCATTTGAGTATGTTATTGTCCAATTTGTCCCCCATCTAACCCTACTAAAAATATTGAGCTACGACAAACAGGGGCCGAGTAATTAAGCTAAACGTAAAGAAACAAACCCCTCCATTGAAAATGCATTAGACTATACTTTGCAGGCTCGTAACTCTGTGTCTACTAGAGATACGGCGATGTCCTTAGGATATGTTATAGTCCAAATTGTCCCCCTTCTAACCATTTTAAAAACTTTGGGCTACGACAAACAGGGGCCGAGTACTTAAGCAAAACATAACGAAACAAACCCCCTCCTTAGGAAATGCATTAGACTATACTTTGCAGGCTCGTAATTCTGTTTCTACTGGAGATACGAGGATGTGCTTAGGATATGTTATAGTCCAAATTGTCCCCCATCTAACCATACTAAAAACTTTGGGCTACGACAAACAGGGGCCGAGTAATTACGCTAAACGTAAACAAACAACCCCTCCATAGGAAATGCATTAGACTATACTTTGCAGACTCGTAACTCTGTTTCTACTGGAGATACGGGGATGTCCTTTGAGTATGGTTTAGTCCAATTTGTCCCCCATCTAACCATATTAAAGCATTGAGCTACAACAAACAGGGGCCGAGATATTAAGCAAAATGTTCGTCAACTTTGGTATCGTCTCACTTATTTTTATTATGTTACTTATGATTTTTTTACTAAACTTTTGAGACTCATAACTCTTGTTCTACAAGAGATACTGGGATCTCCTTTGGATATGTTATAGTACTCTTTGCTCCCCATACAAGGATACTTTAAACTTGAGGCTACCTCAATATCGTCGTCAACTTATTGTCTCACTTATTGTTAGAAGGTTACTTTTGATTTTTGAAAATAAACTTTGCAGGCTCGTAACTCTGTTTCTACTAGAGATACGGGGATGTCCTTAGGATATGTTATAGTCCAAATTGTCCCCCTTCTAACCATACAAAAACTTTGGGCTACGACAAACAGGGGCCGAGTACTTAAGCAAAACGTAACGAAACAAACCCCCTCCATAGGAAATGCATTAGACTAGACTTTGCAGGCTCGTAATTCTGTTTCTACTGGAGATACGGGGATGTCATTTGAGTATGTTATTGTCCAATTTGTCCCCCATCTAACCCTACTAAAAACATTGAGCTACGACAAACAGGGGCCGAGTAATTAAGCTAAACGTAACGAAACAAACCCCCTCCATAGGAAATGCATTAGACTATGATTTGCAGGCTCGTAACTCTGTTTCTACTGGAGGTACGGGGATGTCCTTTGAGTATGTTATTGTCCAATTTGTCCCCCATCTAACCATACTAAAAACATTGAGCTACGACAAACAGGGGCCGAGATATTAAGCAAAACGTAACGAAACAAACCCCCTCCATAATAAATGCATAAGACTATACTTTGCAGGCTTGTAACTCTGTTTCTACTGGAGATACGGGGATGTCCTTTGAGTATGTTTTAGTCCAATTTTTCCCCCATCTAACCATACTAAAAACATTGAGCTACGACAAACAGGGGCCGAGATATTAAGTAAAATGTTCGTCAACTTAGGTATCGTCTCACTTATTTTTATTATGTTACTTATGATTTTGCACTATACTTTTGACGCTCATAACTCTTGTTCTACAAGAGATACTGGGATCTCCTTTGGATATGTTATAGTACTCTTTGCTCCCATACAAGGATACTTTAAACTTGAGGCTACCTCAATATCGTCGTCAACTTATTTTTTGTCTCACTTATTGTTAGAAGGTTACTTTTGATTTTTGAAAATAAACTTTGCAGGCTCGTAACTCTGTTTCTACTGGAGATACGAGGATGTCCTTTGAGTATGTTATTGTCCAATTTGTCCCCCATCTAACCATACTAAAAACTTTGGGCTACGACAAACAGGGGCCGAGTAATTAAGCTAAACGTAAACAAACAACCCGTCCATAGGAAATGCATTAGACTATAATTTGCAGACCCATAACTCTGCGTCTACTAGAGATACGGGGATGTCCTTAGGATATGTTATAGTCCAAATTGTCCCCCATCTAACCATACTAAAAACTTTGGGCTACGACAAACAGGGGCCGAGTACTTAAGCAAAACGTAACGAAACAAACCCCCTCCATAGGAAATGCATTAGACTATACTTTGCAGGCTCGTAACTCTGTTTCTACTGGAGATACGGGGATGTCATTTGAGTATGTTATTGTCCAATTTGTCCCCCATCTAACCCTACTAAAAACATTGAGCTACGACAAACAGGGGCCGAGTAATTAAGCTAAACGTAAAGAAACAAACCCCTCCATTGAAAATGCATTAGACTATACTTTGCAGGCTCGTAACTCTGTGTCTACTAGAGATACGGGGATGTCCTTAGGATATGTTATAGTCCAAATTGTCCCCCTTCTAACCATACTAAAAACTTTGGGCTACGACAAACAGGGGCCGAGTACTTAAGCAAAACGTAACGAAACAAACCCCCTCCATAGGAAATGCATTAGACTATACTTTGCAGGCTCGGAACTCTGTTTCTACTGGAGATACGGGGATGTCCTTTGAGTATGTTGTAGTCCAATTTGTCCCCCATCTAACCATACTAAAAATATTGAGCTACGACAAACAGGGGCCGAGTAATTAAGCTAAACGTAAACAAACAGCCCGTCCATAGGAAATGCATTAGACTATAATTTGCAGACCCATAACTCTGCGTCTACTAGAGATACGGGGATGTCCTTAGGATATGTTATAGTCCAAATTGTCCCCCATCTAACCATACTAAAAACTTTGGGCTACGACAAACAGGGGCCGAGTACTTAAGCAAAACGTAACGAAACAAACCCCCTCCATAGGAAATGCATTAGACTATACTTTGCAGGCTCGTAACTCTGTTTCTACTGGAGATACGGGGATGTCATTTGAGTATGTTATTGTCCAATTTGTCCCCCATCTAACCCTACTAAAAACATTGAGCTACGACAAACAGGGGCCGATTAATTAAGCTAAACGTAAAGAAACAAACCCCTCCATTGAAAATGCATTAGACTATACTTTGCAGGCTCGTAACTCTGTGTCTACTAGAGATACGGGGATGTCCTTAGGATATGTTATAGTCCAAATTGTCCCCCTTCTAACCATACTAAAAACTTTGGGCTACGACAAACAGGGGCCGAGTACTTAAGCAAAACGTAACGAAACAAACCCCCTCCATAGGAAATGCATTAGACTATACTTTGCAGGCTCGTAACTTGCGACAATTTCTTTTTAGCGAGATCTTAATTCTACTAAATCATGCATATATTTATCTAGGGGACTGAAATTGTCGACATTAAGTTAAAAAGTAAGACAATTATCAATAAGTAACATGAGTTTTAATTGTTTAAACATAATAAAAAAATTATTCAACTCTTTAAATTCAAATCATTAAAATATGGCAGCTGGTAAAAAACCCCTTGGTAATTAAATCGATTAAATCAAACGTTAAATACGTGTTGTTTCCTTTTCTCGTGACTCCTTTCATCCATTTGCAGTTATCGATTTAACCGTCCGGTATACGGTGGTGCGGCCGCGACTTTTCAAACGACCGAGGCGCGGAGATGGTAATTCACCCACGACTTAAAAACCGTCCGATGCGCGGAGGTGTGTTACGCGGCAATCGGACCAGGACTCTCGGACACCCTTTCGCTTTTAACCTCTTTGTACGACTGACGCGAAACAGTCTTTTTGCATTCCTCTTCAAACAAGCATACGCCACGAGAAGCACGTAGGCCACTTTGTGGTATGTGGCTTTGGCAATGCCAACGTGTCCAAACAAGTTCAGGGGGTTACCAGGTAGACCCATGACTCACACGAAGGGGGTTTTACTCAGCTTTTAAAAGAAATATTTAAACAAGAAGTTCGAGGCCATAATATGATAACATAACCAAAATATAATCAGAATATAAAAATAATGTGACAACTCGACAAAATATAAAAATTAAAAATAATGCGACAACTCAATGTGACAACTCGACAAAATATAAAAATTAAAAATAATGTGACAACTCCCCACGACCAAATGACGAACGTCCGCGTTCGTCCAGCAATAAAAAAATTAAACATTAATGCGTCATAAGTAACAGTAAAACATTTCAAGCAAGATACGTATCAGAATAGCAATACATAGTAATACAAAATAAGAATTCTTATACAATGCAAGTATACTTGAGAATTAAAATTAACAAAAAACAAATTTAAATCATTAAGTTCGAACTTTAGAGTTAATGACCCGTTTTGTGACTTTATCTCTAGGCCTTAACCGATAACGAGGTTGATCACTCTCGATGGAATCGGATATGCTAAGAGTAGGTGAAGAAGGGCGTACCCCAGTATGAGGGGATGCCGTTGGGGTCAATTTTGGAAAGCTTTCCAAGCGTGCCGTGTAAGGTTTTAGTTGGTTAATATGATAAGTTCCCTTCAACAAGCGCTTATTTCCAATTTCACCTAATTTATATGTTAAGGGACCAAGTTTCTGGCGTATAACAAATGGTCCGTCCCATAAGGGCTTTAATTTTGCAACAATACCTTCCCCAGCAGAAGACTGAAAATGGGTTTTACGTAAAACCTCCTGTCCAACGTCAAACTCAAAGTTTCGACGTTTCTGATTAAAATATTCTGCCTGCCTATTTTGTTCTATCAAAATATTCTCTTTAGCCTTATCCAGTGCGGAAGTTACACGTTCCTTGATACTGGTGGCGTGATTATGAATATTGGAATCTGAGATGTTGCTATCAGGGCATGGTGCTGGGGTAATGTCAAATGGTGAACGTAGTTCTCTACCAAAGTTTAAAAACGCAGGGGTATAGCGTGTAGTTTCGTGTGGGGCCGTGCGAATCGCCATTGCCAATTGTGGCAAGCCCACATCCCAATCGCGATGATTATCTGCGATATAAGTTGCAATCATTGTTCCTATTACGCGATTATAACGTTCTACAGGATTACCTCGAGGACTATAAAAAGATGTAAAACGATGGAGAATTCCTAGTTGTTGTAATGTGGAAGTCATAATGTTGCTCACAAATTGACTTCCATTGTCACTAATGACAATGTTCGGGACCCCAAAGCGTGTAAACACCTCGTCAACTAATTTATTTACAATGGCTTTGGTTGTGGCCCGACGTAGGGGAAACATTTCGACCCACTTCGTCATAACATCTACAACAACAAGGAGTTGCGTAAATCCACGCTTACTTGCTGGAAAAGGACCCTTTAAGTCTATCGATACCACTTGCCAAGGGTCTGAAATGGAAGCGGATTTCATGTAGCCAGCTGGAGCAAGCTGCGAGCTTTTATGCGCTTGACAGAGCTGACAAGACCTCACGTAAGCAGCAACTGTTCGTGTCATTTGCGGCCAGTAATATCGAGACTGAAGACGACGTAGCGTCTTGTAAATTCCTAGATGGCCAGAAATTGGCAGGTCATGATTTAAATGCAAAACGGTAGGAATGAGCGACTGGGGAATCCAGATGCGGTCAGACCGGTCGGCATCTGTTGCCTTCAAAATATTCCGATACACAATATTATCAATCACTGTGCATTTTGACGATTGATCCAAAATAAATTGCTTCAGAGAGGGGTCAGTAGGTAACGAGTTTGAATCTAAATAGGTCTTAATAGCATTAATTTTTGCGTCGGCTAACTGTTCCTTGATGATGCATGCCTCATCAAATTCAATTGCCGCGTCGTTGGCGACGGCAGACGTCACGGTAGGGCTTTCCTCGAAGGTGTCCTCTGAATCGACCAGCAATTCAGACTCGTCTTCAGTCGGAATACGAGACAGCGCGTCCGCCACCTCGTTATGCCTTCCCGGTACGTGCCTTATGGAAGAGACGTAGGGTTGTATCTTTAAACGCCAACGAGCTAATTTTCCGGTTGGATCACGGGCAGTTTTCAACCACTGGAGAGCACTATGATCCGTAAATACCTCAACCTGACCACCTTCTATATAAGGGCGGAATTTTTCAATGGCCCAGACTACTCCTAGGCACTCACGTTCAGTTACGGAATAACGACGTTCAGCTGCGTTCAAGGAACGGCTTGCGTATTGAACTACAACCGGCTTTCTACCGTCTTTCTGACAAAGAATGGCACCTAAACCAGTATTCGAGGCGTCGGTGTGTACGATGAATGGTTTGGAATAATCAGGCGTAACCAATATAGGCGCAGATGTTAGCGCAGTCTGTAGTGTTTTGAAAGCTTTTTGCTGGGTGGGAGACCAATGCCATTCAATGTTTTCATGCAATAATAAATGTAAAGGTTCGGCTATCTTAGCAAAATCTTGAATAAAGCGTCTATAATACGACGCTAAACCGAGGAAGCTTCGCAATTGCTTAAGCGTCTTAGGTTCTGGGTAATTATGAATGGCAGAGGTCTTCGCCGGATCAACGTGAACACCTTGTGCGTTCACAATATGCCCTAAGATGGCAGTTTCCGTCTGACAAAACTTTGTCTTACTTGCTTTTATCGTAAGACCTGCGTCACTCATTCGACTAAACACGTTCCTAAGAGTTGACATGTGTTGTCCAAAAGACGAAGAAATAATTATGATATCGTCAAGATAGGCACTCACGCCTTCATGACGTAAAGGAGCAAACAAATTATCTACCATTCGCTGAAAGGTAGCCGGGGCGGTAGTTAACCCGAACATTAGTACTTTAGGGCGAAAGAGGCCTCTGTGAGTAACAAAAGCCGCTTTGTCGCGACTATTTATATCTAAAGGTATTTGCCAATAGCCGGCTTTCATATCTAAGGTAGTGATAAATTTTGGAGTTTGTAGCGAATCAAGAATATCATCAATGCGGGGTAGTGGATATGAGTCTTTTTTAGTAATTTCATTAAGTTTCCGATAATCAATACAGAGACGGTGACCTCCGTCTTTTTTATCCACTAATATACAAGGTGAGCTCCATGGGGAATTACAGGGCTCTATCAAATCGTCCGTTAACATTTCGTCAACTATTTCATTAATTGATTCGCGTTTAAACGGAGAATATCGGTACGGGGCACAAGATATTGGATAAGCATCTCCCGTATCAATGAAATGAGTAGCGGTATTTGTTAGACCAGGCTTTTTCGCAAATAATAGCCGAAATTCATTTATAAGGGCTTCAAGTTCTATATGCTCATCGTGGGTAACCTTTGCTAGAGAAAGTGCCTTTGTTAGCTCTTCTTCATCCACCTCTACTATACACTGAGCTGATAGCGACACGGGCTTTGGGGAAATAACCGAGAAAGATCGTAAAAACGGAAATTTTGTATGACAATTGTCCCGCCAACTAAACTCCATATGACCGCAGTCCATGAGCATTCCATGGGCTTGCAAAAAGTCCATTCCGATAATACACGGAAAAACAAGATTTTTCACAAAATATATTTTATGGTTAACTTCCTTTCCTGGAATAGATAACAAAGCTTCTCCACTGCCTGTTGTATTCACTCTATTTTTGTTGGCTAATTTAATCCCCAATTTAACTCTGCCACGTTCACTAGTAGCATTGGTTATAACATTTCTAAATTGATCATCAATGAGCGTAAAACTTGAACCTGGGTCCACAAGGGCTAGACAAGGGGCGTGATTAATGTTTATGTTTAATTTAGCTAAAGGTGGTAAATTTAAGGTTTTATAAGGGTTCACTATACTTGGTTTATTTAAATTATGTTTAGCCTTGGTGGACGCAGTAGTTGGTAAGAGGGCATTTATTGACGATTTTGGGGAGGGATCATAGTGATGCCTCCCGAATTCGCGTTTCCCGGGGCTTGCAACCGATTGTTACCATTACCGTTGGGCCGATTTTGACGCTGAACGCTATTACTACTGAATCTAGCAGGTGAATTTCGGGAGCGTTCATACTGTCTAGGACAATTTGGTCGAATGTGTCCTGATTCGTTACATCTGGTGCACACGGGAGCTCTTGAATAGCTCTGTTGATAGGGGTTGCTCGAGTGGCCGGGAGCAGAGCTATGGGTGCGATTAACGTCTCGACTTTGCCATTGGCGAGGTTGCTCTCTTGCCGGTGGATTAATCACAGCACGGCAGTGATCTTGGTAATGCCCTTTGTCACCACATCGTAAACAAACAATCTCACGAGGGGCATCAGCTTTCGGTTGCGCTCTTGGGTTTTCCTCAGGTCTACGGGACACCTTGGCTTGCTCCACTAATACTGCAGACGTCACTAACTCTCTTACCGTAGTGAACTTAGAAGGGGCTAACGCTACTCTTATGTCAGTAATTAAATTTCGCCGAATAATTCGAATTTGAGTGGCCGTATCCATAGGAGTAGTTAATTTTCGAATAATTTTTTCCATAGCCTCAACATAAGCTCCAACGCTCTCGTTTGCTTTCTGATATCTATTGTCCAATTTTTCTAAGAGGAAATCATCATTCGAATAGGCCTGAAATTCAAGTTTTAAAGCGTTTGAAAATTCATCAAACGTATTGAATTGGCTTTGCGCGCTAAACCACTCGAAAGCTGCGCCAGTTAGCATGGAAGGAAGCCAATGTTGAATAAATACTATCTCGGGAATATTCCGAGAGATCAAAATTTGTCGCGCTTTCAAAAGAAATTCCTTTGTGTTGCTGTCACTAAAACTTCCAGAGAAAGATGGGAGGGAAATAGGAGGTGCCCATGATTGAGGGAGTGCGTTCGCACTAGCGAGCACAATGGAAGCTTGAGTATGAGCTGAGGTACTACTTTGTTGTTGCGACGGGATTGGTGTCGTACCAGTGCCGGTGCTGGCCGTAGTAGTCGGTCCAGCACTCTGCAATAACTGAAGTTGGGCAGTTAATGCTGCAACTTGATCCCGCAAATCATTAATAACTACATTTGGGTCTGGAGGGGTACTCATTTTTGCTTTTCTTACGTTTCGAAGGTGCGCCCTTTTATCTCTAGCACTAGACTGACTCTCCAAAAATACCGTATAACAGTCTTTACAACTGTAAAATTTTCCTAACTGCGGTTGACAGTCAAAACAATGATAGTTTCCAAACCCACTCATAAACTCTTACAACAACACGCCAAAAAATAGCATTCCAAAACATTAGAATTGACGGTAAAGGGATGTCTCAAAAATTACGAGAAAAACTGATCAACACTCGTATCATGGCCAATTAGACGCAATTAAAAATTACATTTAGTTTCGTTACTTAAATATTATCTGGGATGCGATATTATCCCGGCTGGGCCCCCAAAATGCGACAATTTCTTTTTAGCGAGATCTTAATTCTACTAAATCATGCATATATTTATCTAGGGGACTGAAATTGTCGACATTAAGTTAAAAAGTAAGACAATTATCAATAAGTAACATGAGCTTTAATTGTTTAAACATAATAAAAAAATTATTCAACTCTTTAAATTCAAATCATTAAAATATGGCAGCTGGTAAAAAACCCCTTGGTAATTAAATCGATTAAATCAAACGTTAAATACGTGTTGTTTCCTTTTCTCGTGACTCCTTTCATCCATTTGCAGTTATCGATTTAACCGTCCGGTATACGGTGGTGCGGCCGCGACTTTTCAAACGACCGAGGCGCGGAGATGGTAATTCACCCACGACTTAAAAACCGTCCGATGCGCGGAGGTGTGTTACGCGGCAATCGGACCAGGACTCTCGGACACCCTTTCGCTTTTAACCTCTTTGTACGACTGACGCGAAACAGTCTTTTTGCATTCCTCTTCAAACAAGCATACGCCACGAGAAGCACGTAGGCCACTTTGTGGTATGTGGCTTTGGCAATGCCAACGTGTCCAAACAAGTTCAGGGGGTTACCAGGTAGGCCCATGACTCACACGAAGGGGGTTTTACTCAGCTTTTAAAAGAAATATTTAAACAAGAAGTTCGAGGCCATAATATGATAACATAACCAAAATATAATCAGAATATAAAAATAATGTGACAACTCGACAAAATATAAAAATTAAAAATAATGCGACAACTCAATGTGACAACTCGACAAAATATAAAAATTAAAAATAATGTGACAAACTCTGTTTCTACTGGAGATACGGAAATGTCCTTTGAGTATGTTATAGTTCAATTTGTCCCCCATCTAACCATACTAAAAACATTGAGCTACGACAAACAGGGGCCGAGTACTTAAGCAAAACGTAAACAAACAACCCCTCCATAGGAAATGCATTAGACTTTAATTTGCAGGCCCATAACTCTGTGTCTACTAGAGATACGGGGATGTCCTTAGGATATGTTATAGTCCAAATTGTCCCCCATCTAACCATACTAAAAACTTTGGGCTACGACAAACAGGGGCCGAGTACTTAAGCAAAACGTAACGAAACAAACCCCCTCCATAGGAAATGCATTAGACTATGCTTTGCAGGCCCATAACTCTGTGTCTACTAGAGATACGGGGATGTCCTTAGGATATGTTATAGTCCAAATTGTCCCCCTTCTAACCATACTAAAAGCTTTGGGCTACGACAAACAGGGGCCGAGTACTTAAGCAAAACGTAACGAAACAAACCCCCTCCATAGGAAATGCATTAGACTATAATTTGCAGGCTCGTAACTCTGTTTCTACTGGAGATACGGGGATGTCCTTTGAGTATGTTATTGTCCAATTTGTCCCCCATCTAACTATACTAAAAACTTTGGGCTACGACAAACAGGGGCCGAGTAATTAAGCTAAACGTAAACAAACAACCCCTCCATAGGAAATGCATTAGGCTATACTTTGCAGGCCCATAACTCTGTGTCTACTAGAGATACGGGGATGTCCTTAGGATATGTTATAGTCCAATTTGTCCCCCATCTAACCATACTAAAAACATTGAGCTACGACAAACAGGGGCCGAGATATTAAGCAAAATGTTCGTCAACTTTGGTATCGTCTCACTTATTTTTATTATGTTACTTATGATTTTTGCACTATACTTTTGAGGCTCATAACTCTTGTTCTACAAGAGATTCTGGGATCTCCTTTGGATATGTTATAGTACTCTTTGCTCCCCATACAAGGATACTTTAAACTTGAGCCTACCTCAATATCGTCGTCAACTTATTTTTTGTCTCACTTATTGTTAGAAGGTTACTTTTGATTTTTGAAAATAAACTTTGCAGGCTCGTAACTCTGTTTCTACTGGAGATACGGGGATGTCCTTTGAGTATGTTATTGTCCAATTTGTCCCCCATCTAACCATACTAAAAACTTTGGGCTACGACAAACAGGGGCCGAGTAATTAAGCTAAACGTAAACAAACAACCCCTCCATAGGAAATGCATTAGACTATACTTTGCAGGCCCATAACTCTGTGTCTACTAGAGATACAGGGATGTCCTTAGGATATGTTATAGTCCAATTTGTCCCCCATCTAACCATACTAAAAACTTTGGGCTACGACAAACAGGGGCCGAGTACTTAAGCAAAACGTAAAGAAACAACCCCTCCATAGGAAATGCATTAGACTTTACTTTGCAGGCCCATAACTCTGTGTCTACTAGAGATACGAGGATGTCCTTAGGATTTGTTATAGTCCAAATTGTCCCCCATCTAACCATACTAAAAACTTTGGGCTACGACAAACAGGGGCCGAGTACTTAAGCAAAACGTAAACAAACAACCCCTCCATAGGAAATGCATTAGACTTTAATTTGCAGGCCCATAACTCTGTGTCTACTAGAGATACGGGGATGTCCTTAGGATATGTTATAGTCCAAATTGTCCCCCTTCTAAACATACTAAAAGCTTTGGGCTACGACAAACAGGGGCCGAGTACTTAAGCAAAACGTAACGAAACAAACCCCCTCCATAGGAAATGCATTAGACTATAATTTGCAGGCTCGTAACTCTGTTTCTACTGGAGATACGGGGATGTCCTTTGAGTATGTTATTGTCCAATTTGTCCCCCATCTAAGTATACTAAAAGCTTTGGGCTACGACAAACAGGGGCCGAGTACTTAAGCAAAACGTAACGAAACAAACCCCCTCCATAGGAAATGCATTAGACTATAATTTGCAGGCTCGTAACTCTGTTTCTACTGGAGATACGGGGATGTCCTTTGAGTATGTTATTGTCCAATTTGTCCCCCATCTAACTATACTAAAAACTTTGGGCTACGACAAACAGGGGCCGAGTAATTAAGCTAAACGTAAACAAACAACCCCTCCATAGGAAATGCATTAGGCTATACTTTGCAGGCCCATAACTCTGTGTCTACTAGAGATACGGGGATGTCCTTAGGATATGTTATAGTCCAATTTGTCCCCCATCTAACCATACTAAAAACTTTGGGCTACGACAAACAGGGGCCGAGTACTTAAGCAAAACGTAAAGAAACAACCCCTCCATAGGAAATGCATTAGACTATACTTTGCAGGCTCGTAACTCTGTTTCTACTGGAGATACGGGGATGTCCTTTGAGTATGTTATAGATCAATTTGTCCCCCATCTAACCATACTAAAAACATTGAGCTACGACAAACAGGGGCCGAGTACTTAAGCAAAACGTAAACAAACAACCCCTCCATAGGAAATGCATTAGACTTTACTTTGCAGGCCCATAACTCTGTTTCTACTGGAGATACGAGGATGTCCTTAGGATATGTTATAGTCCAAATTGTCCCCCATCTAACCATACTAAAAACTTTGGGCTACGACAAACAGGGGCCGAGTAATTAAGCTAAACGTAAACAAACAACCCCTCCATAGGAAATGCATTAGACTATACTTTGCAGGCTCGTAACTCTGTTTCTACTGGAGATACGAGGATGTCCTTAGGATATGTTATAGTCCAAATTGTCCCCCATCTAACCATACTAAAAACTTTGGGCTACGACAAACAGGGGCCGAGTACTTAAGCAAAACGTAACGAAACAAACCCCCTCCATAGGAAATGCATTAGACTATACTTTGCAGGCTCGTAACTCTGTTTCTACTGGAGATACGAGGATGTCCTTAGGATATGTTATAGTCCAAATTGTCCCCCATCTAACCATACTAAAAACTTTGGGCTACGACAAACAGGGGCCGAGTAATTAAGCTAAACGTAAACAAACAACCCCTCCATAGGAAATGCATTAGACTATACTTTGCAGGCTCGTAACTCTGTTTCTACTGGAGATACGAGGATGTCCTTAGGATATGTTATAGTCCAAATTGTCCCCCATCTAACCATACTAAAAACTTTGGGCTACGACAAACAGGGGCCGAGTACTTAAGCAAAACGTAACGAAACAAACCCCCTCCATAGGAAATGCATTAGACTATACTTTGCAGGCTCGTAACTCTGTTTCTACTGGAGATACGAGGATGTCCTTAGGATATGTTATAGTCCAAATTGTCCCGCATCTAACCATGCTAAAAACTTTGGGCTACGACAAACAGGGGCCGAGTAATTAAGCTAAACGTAAACAAACAACCCCTCCATAGGAAATGCATTAGACTATACTTTGCAGGCTCGTAACTCTGTTTCTACTGGAGATACGGGGATGTCCTTTGAGTATGTTATTGTCCAATTTGTCCCCCATCTAACCATACTAAAAACATTGAGCTACGACAAAAAGGGGCCGAGTACTTAAGCAAAACGTAAACAAACAACCCCTCCATAGGAAATGCATTAGACTTTACTTTGCAGGCCCATAACTCTGTGTCTACTAGAGATACGAGGATGTCCTTAGTATATGTTATAGTCCAAATTGTCCCCCATCTAACCATACTAAAAACTTTGGGCTACGACAAACAGGGGCCGAGTACTTAAGCAAAACGTAACGAAACAAACCCCCTCCATAGGAAATGCATTAGACTATACTTTGCAGGCTCGTAACTCTGTTTCTACTGGAGATACGAGGATGTCCTTAGGATATGTTATAGTCCAAATTGTCCCGCATCTAACCATGCTAAAAACTTTGGGCTACGACAAACAGGGGCCGAGTAATTAAGCTAAACGTAAACAAACAACCCCTCCATAGGAAATACATTAGACTATACTTTGCAGGCTCGTAACTCTGTTTCTACTGGAGATACGGGGATGTCCTTTGAGTATGTTATTGTCCAATTTGTCCCCCATCTAACCATACTAAAAACATTGAGCTACGACAAAAAGGGGCCGAGTACTTAAGCAAAACGTAAACAAACAACCCCTCCATAGGAAATGCATTAGACTTTACTTTGCAGGCCCATAACTCTGTGTCTACTAGAGATACGGGGATGTCCTAAGGATATGTTATAGTCCAAATTGTCCCCCATCTAACCATACTAAAAACTTTGGGCTACGACAAACAGGGGCCGAGTACTTAAGCAAAACGTAACGAAACAAACCCCCTCCATAGGAAATGCATTAGACTATACTTTGCAGGCTCGTAACTCTGTTTCTACTGGAGATACGAGGATGTCCTTAGGATATGTTATAGTCCAAATTGTCCCGCATCTAACCATACTAAAAACTTTGGGCTACGACAAACAGGGGCCGAGTAATTAAGCTAAACGTAAACAAACAACCCCTCCATAGGAAATGCATTAGACTATACTTTGCAGGCTCGTAACTCTGTTTCTACTGGAGATACGGGGATGTCCTTTGAGTATGTTATTGTCCAATTTGTCCCCCATCTAACCATACTAAAAACTTTGGGCTACGACAAACAGGGGCCGAGTAATTAAGCTAAACGTAAACAAACAACCCCTCCATAGGAAATGCATTAGACTATACTTTGCAGGCCCATAACTCTGTGTCTACTAGAGATACGGGGATGTCCTTAGGATATGTTATAGTCCAATTTGTCCCCCATCTAAACATACTAAAAACTTTGGGCTACGACAAACAGGGGCCGAGTACTTAAGCAAAACGTAAAGAAACAACCCCTCCATAGGAAATGCATTAGACTATACTTTGCAGGCTCGTAACTCTGTTTCTACTGGAGATACGGGGATGTCCTTTGAGTATGTTATAGTTAAATTTGTCCCCCATCTAACCATACTAAAAACATTGAGCTACGACAAACAGGGGCCGAGTACTTAAGCAAAACGTAAACAAACAACCCCTCCATAGGAAATGCATTAGACTTTACTTTGCAGGCCCATAACTCTGTGTCTACTAGAGATACGAGGATGTCCTTAGGATATGTTATAGTCCAAATTGTCCCCCATCTAACCATACTAAAAACTTTGGGCTACGACAAACAGGGGCCGAGTACTTAAGCAAAACGTAACGAAACAAACCCCCTCCATAGGAAATGCATTAGACTATACTTTGCAGGCTCGTAACTCTGTTTCTACTGGAGATACGAGGATGTCCTTAGGATATGTTATAGTCCAAATTGTCCCGCATCTAACCATACTAAAAACTTTGGGCTACGACCAACAGGGGCCGAGTAATTAAGCTAAACGTAAACAAACAACCCCTCCATAGGAAATGCATTAGACTATACTTTGCAGGCTCGTAACTCTGTTTCTACTGGAGATACGGGGATGTCCTTTGAGTATGTTTTAGTCCAATTTGTCCCTCATCTAACCATACTAAAAACATTGAGCTACGACAAACAGGGGCCGAGATATTAAGCAAAATGTTCGTCAACTTTGGTATCGTCTCACTTATTTTTATTATGTTACTTATGATTTTTGCACTAAACTTTTGAGGCTCATAACTCTTGTTCTACAAGAGATTCTGGGATCTCCTTTGGATATGTTATAGTACTCTTTGCTCCCCATACAAGGATACTTTAATCTTGAGGCTACCTCAATATCGTCGTCAACTTTTTTTTTGTCTCACTTATTGTTAGAAGGTTACTTTTGATTTTTGAAAATAAACTTTGCAGGCTCGTAACTCTGCTTCTACTGGAGATACGGGGATGTCCTTTGAGTATGTTATTGTCCAATTTATCCCCCATCTAACCATACTAAAAACTTTGGGCTACGACAAACAGGGGCCGAGTAATTAAGCTAAACGTAAACAAACAACCCCTCCATAGGAAATGCATTAGACTATACTTTGCAGGCCCATAACTCTGTGTCTACTAGAGATACGGGGATGTCCTTAGGATATGTTATAGTCCAATTTGTCCCCCATCTAACCATACTAAAACTTTGGGCTACGACAAACAGGGGCCGAGTACTTAAGCAAAACGTAAAGAAACAACCCCTCCATAGGAAATGCATTAGACTATACTTTGCAGGCTCGTAACTCTGTTTCTACAGGAGATACGGGGATGTCCTTTGAGTATGTTATAGTTCAATTTGTCTCCCATCTAACCATACTAAAAACATTGAGCTACGACAAACAGGGGCCGAGTACTTAAGCAAAACGTAAACAAACAACCCCTCCACAGGAAATGCATTAGACTTTACTTTGCAGGCCCATAACTCTGTGTCTACTAGAGATACGAGGATGTCCTTAGGATATGTTATAGTCCAAATTGTCCCCCATCTAACCATACTAAAAACTTTGGGCTACGACAAACAGGGGCCGAGTACTCAAGCAAAACGTAACGAAACAAACCCCCTCCATAGGAAATGCATTAGACTATACTTTGAAGGCTCGTAACTCTGTTTCTACTGGAGATACGAGGATGTCCTTAGGATATGTTATAGTCCAAATTGTCCCCCATCTAACCATACTAAAAACTTTGGGCTACGACAAACAGGGGCCGAGTACTTAAGCAAAACGTAACGAAACAAACCCCCTCCATAGGAAATGCATTAGACTATACTTTGCAGGCTCGTAACTCTGTTTCTACTGGAGATACGAGGATGTCCTTAGGATATGTTATAGTCCAAATTGTCCCGCATCTAACCATGCTAAAAACTTTGGGCTACGACAAACAGGGGCCGAGTAATTAAGCTAAACGTAAACAAACAACCCCTCCATAGGAAATGCATTAGACTATACTTTGCAGGCTCGTAACTCTGTTTCTACTGGAGATACGGGGATGTCCTTTGAGTATGTTATTGTCCAATTTGTCCCCCATCTAACCATACTAAAAACATTGAGCTACGACAAAAAGGGGCCGAGTACTTAAGCAAAACGTAAACAAACAACCTCTCCATAGGAAATGCATTAGACTTTACTTTGCAGGCCCATAACTCTGTGTCTACTAGAGATACGAGGATGTCCTTAGTATATGTTATAGTCCAAATTGTCCCCCATCTAACCATACTAAAAACTTTGGGCTACGACAAACAGGGGCCGAGTACTTAAGCAAAACGTAACGAAACAAACCCCCTCCATAGGAAATGCATTAGACTATACTTTGCAGGCTCGTAACTCTGTTTCTACTGGAGATACGAGGATGTCCTTAGGATATGTTATAGTCCAAATTGTCCCGCATCTAACCATGCTAAAAACTTTGGGCTACGACAAACAGGGGCCGAGTAATTAAGCTAAACGTAAACAAACAACCCCTCCATAGGAAATGCATTAGACTATACTTTGCAGGCTCGTAACTCTGTTTCTACTGGAGATACGGGGATGTCCTTTGAGTATGTTATTGTCCAATTTGTCCCCCATCTAACCATACTAAAAACATTGAGCTACGACAAAAAGGGGCCGAGTACTTAAGCAAAACGTAAACAAACAACCCCTCCATAGGAAATGCATTAGACTTTACTTTGCAGGCCCATAACTCTGTGTCTACTAGAGATACGGGGATGTCCTAAGGATATGTTATAGTCCAAATTGTCCCCCATCTAACCATACTAAAAACTTTGGGCTACGACAAACAGGGGCCGAGTACTTAAGCAAAACGTAACGAAACAAACCCCCTCCATAGGAAATGCATTAGACTATACTTTGCAGGCTCGTAACTCTGTTTCTACTGGAGATACGGGGATGTCCTTTGAGTATGTTATTGTCCAATTTGTCCCCCATCTAACCATACTAAAAACTTTGGGCTACGACAAACAGGGGCCGAGTAATTAAGCTAAACGTAAACAAACAACCCCTCCATAGGAAATGCATTAGACTATACTTTGCAGGCTCGTAACTCTGTTTCTACTGGAGATACGGGGATGTCCTTTGAGTATGTTATTGTCCAATTTGTCCCCCATCTAACCATACTAAAAACATTGAGCTACGACAAAAAGGGGCCGAGTACTTAAGCAAAACGTAAACAAACAACCCCTCCATAGGAAATGCATTAGACTTTACTTTGCAGGCCCATAACTCTGTGTCTACTAGAGATACGGGGATGCCCTAAGGATATGTTATAGTCCAAATTGTCCCCCATCTAACCATACTAAAAACTTTGGGCTACGACAAACAGGGGCCGAGTAATTAAGCTAAACGTAAACAAACAACCCCTCCATAGGAAATGCATTAGACTATACTTTGCAGGCTCGTAACTCTGTTTCTACTGGAGATACGGGGATGTCCTTTGAGTATGTTATTGTCCAATTTGTCCCCCATCTAACCATACTAAAAACTTTGGGCTACGACAAACAGGGGCCGAGTAATTAAGCTAAACGTAAACAAACAACCCCTCCATAGGAAATGCATTAGACTATACTTTGCAGGCCCATAACTCTGTGTCTACTAGAGATACGGGGATGTCCTTAGGATATGTTATAGTCCAATTTGTCCCCCATCTAAACATACTAAAAACTTTGGGCTACGACAAACAGGGGCCGAGTACTTAAGCAAAACGTAAAGAAACAACCCCTCCATAGGAAATGCATTAGACTATACTTTGCAGGCTCGTAACTCTGTTTCTACTGGAGATACGGGGATGTCCTTTGAGTATGTTATAGTTAAATTTGTCCCCCATCTAACCATACTAAAAACATTGAGCTACGACAAACAGGGGCCGAGTACTTAAGCAAAACGTAAACAAACAACCCCTCCATAGGAAATGCATTAGACTTTACTTTGCAGGCCCATAACTCTGTGTCTACTAGAGATACGAGGATGTCCTTAGGATATGTTATAGTCCAAATTGTCCCCCATCTAACCATACTAAAAACTTTGGGCTACGACAAACAGGGGCCGAGTACTTAAGCAAAACGTAACGAAACAAACCCCCTCCATAGGAAATGCATTAGACTATACTTTGCAGGCTCGTAACTCTGTTTCTACTGGAGATACGAGGATGTCCTTAGGATATGTTATAGTCCAAATTGTCCCGCATCTAACCATACTAAAAACTTTGGGCTACGACCAACAGGGGCCGAGTAATTAAGCTAAACGTAAACAAACAACCCCTCCATAGGAAATGCATTAGACTATACTTTGCAGGCTCGTAACTCTGTTTCTACTGGAGATACGGGGATGTCCTTTGAGTATGTTTTAGTCCAATTTGTCCCTCATCTAACCATACTAAAAACATTGAGCTACGACAAACAGGGGCCGAGATATTAAGCAAAATGTTCGTCAACTTTGGTATCGTCTCACTTATTTTTATTATGTTACTTATGATTTTTGCACTAAACTTTTGAGGCTCATAACTCTTGTTCTACAAGAGATTCTGGGATCTCCTTTGGATATGTTATAGTACTCTTTGCTCCCCATACAAGGATACTTTAATCTTGAGGCTACCTCAATATCGTCGTCAACTTTTTTTTTGTCTCACTTATTGTTAGAAGGTTACTTTTGATTTTTGAAAATAAACTTTGCAGGCTCGTAACTCTGCTTCTACTGGAGATACGGGGATGTCCTTTGAGTATGTTATTGTCCAATTTATCCCCCATCTAACCATACTAAAAACTTTGGGCTACGACAAACAGGGGCCGAGTAATTAAGCTAAACGTAAACAAACAACCCCTCCATAGGAAATGCATTAGACTATACTTTGCAGGCCCATAACTCTGTGTCTACTAGAGATACGGGGATGTCCTTAGGATATGTTATAGTCCAATTTGTCCCCCATCTAACCATACTAAAACTTTGGGCTACGACAAACAGGGGCCGAGTACTTAAGCAAAACGTAAAGAAACAACCCCTCCATAGGAAATGCATTAGACTATACTTTGCAGGCTCGTAACTCTGTTTCTACAGGAGATACGGGGATGTCCTTTGAGTATGTTATAGTTCAATTTGTCTCCCATCTAACCATACTAAAAACATTGAGCTACGACAAACAGGGGCCGAGTACTTAAGCAAAACGTAAACAAACAACCCCTCCACAGGAAATGCATTAGACTTTACTTTGCAGGCCCATAACTCTGTGTCTACTAGAGATACGAGGATGTCCTTAGGATATGTTATAGTCCAAATTGTCCCCCATCTAACCATACTAAAAACTTTGGGCTACGACAAACAGGGGCCGAGTACTCAAGCAAAACGTAACGAAACAAACCCCCTCCATAGGAAATGCATTAGACTATACTTTGAAGGCTCGTAACTCTGTTTCTACTGGAGATACGAGGATGTCCTTAGGATATGTTATAGTCCAAATTGTCCCCCATCTAACCATACTAAAAACTTTGGGCTACGACAAACAGGGGCCGAGTACTTAAGCAAAACGTAACGAAACAAACCCCCTCCATAGGAAATGCATTAGACTATACTTTGCAGGCTCGTAACTCTGTTTCTACTGGAGATACGAGGATGTCCTTAGGATATGTTATAGTCCAAATTGTCCCGCATCTAACCATGCTAAAAACTTTGGGCTACGACAAACAGGGGCCGAGTAATTAAGCTAAACGTAAACAAACAACCCCTCCATAGGAAATGCATTAGACTATACTTTGCAGGCTCGTAACTCTGTTTCTACTGGAGATACGGGGATGTCCTTTGAGTATGTTATTGTCCAATTTGTCCCCCATCTAACCATACTAAAAACATTGAGCTACGACAAAAAGGGGCCGAGTACTTAAGCAAAACGTAAACAAACAACCCCTCCATAGGAAATGCATTAGACTTTACTTTGCAGGCCCATAACTCTGTGTCTACTAGAGATACGAGGATGTCCTTAGTATATGTTATAGTCCAAATTGTCCCCCATCTAACCATACTAAAAACTTTGGGCTACGACAAACAGGGGCCGAGTACTTAAGCAAAACGTAACGAAACAAACCCCCTCCATAGGAAATGCATTAGACTATACTTTGCAGGCTCGTAACTCTGTTTCTACTGGAGATACGAGGATGTCCTTAGGATATGTTATAGTCCAAATTGTCCCGCATCTAACCATGCTAAAAACTTTGGGCTACGACAAACAGGGGCCGAGTAATTAAGCTAAACGTAAACAAACAACCCCTCCATAGGAAATGCATTAGACTATACTTTGCAGGCTCGTAACTCTGTTTCTACTGGAGATACGGGGATGTCCTTTGAGTATGTTATTGTCCAATTTGTCCCCCATCTAACCATACTAAAAACATTGAGCTACGACAAAAAGGGGCCGAGTACTTAAGCAAAACGTAAACAAACAACCCCTCCATAGGAAATGCATTAGACTTTACTTTGCAGGCCCATAACTCTGTGTCTACTAGAGATACGGGGATGTCCTAAGGATATGTTATAGTCCAAATTGTCCCCCATCTAACCATACTAAAAACTTTGGGCTACGACAAACAGGGGCCGAGTACTTAAGCAAAACGTAACGAAACAAACCCCCTCCATAGGAAATGCATTAGACTATACTTTGCAGGCTCGTAACTCTGTTTCTACTGGAGATACGAGGATGTCCTTAGGATATGTTATAGTCCAAATTGTCCCGCATCTAACCATACTAAAAACTTTGGGCTACGACAAACAGGGGCCGAGTAATTAAGCTAAACGTAAACAAACAACCCCTCCATAGGAAATGCATTAGACTATACTTTGCAGGCTCGTAACTCTGTTTCTACTGGAGATACGGGGATGTCCTTTGAGTATGTTATTGTCCAATTTGTCCCCCATCTAACCATACTAAAAACTTTGGGCTACGACAAACAGGGGCCGAGTAATTAAGCTAAACGTAAACAAACAACCCCTCCATAGGAAATGCATTAGACTATACTTTGCAGGCCCATAACTCTGTGTCTACTAGAGATACGGGGATGTCCTTAGGATATGTTATAGTCCAATTTGTCCCCCATCTAAACATACTAAAAACTTTGGGCTACGACAAACAGGGGCCGAGTACTTAAGCAAAACGTAAAGAAACAACCCCTCCATAGGAAATGCATTAGACTATACTTTGCAGGCTCGTAACTCTGTTTCTACTGGAGATACGGGGATGTCCTTTGAGTATGTTATAGTTAAATTTGTCCCCCATCTAACCATACTAAAAACATTGAGCTACGACAAACAGGGGCCGAGTACTTAAGCAAAACGTAAACAAACAACCCCTCCATAGGAAATGCATTAGACTTTACTTTGCAGGCCCATAACTCTGTGTCTACTAGAGATACGAGGATGTCCTTAGGATATGTTATAGTCCAAATTGTCCCCCATCTAACCATACTAAAAACTTTGGGCTACGACAAACAGGGGCCGAGTACTTAAGCAAAACGTAACGAAACAAACCCCCTCCATAGGAAATGCATTAGACTATACTTTGCAGGCTCGTAACTCTGTTTCTACTGGAGATACGAGGATGTCCTTAGGATATGTTATAGTCCAAATTGTCCCGCATCTAACCATACTAAAAACTTTGGGCTACGACCAACAGGGGCCGAGTAATTAAGCTAAACGTAAACAAACAACCCCTCCATAGGAAATGCATTAGACTATACTTTGCAGGCTCGTAACTCTGTTTCTACTGGAGATACGGGGATGTCCTTTGAGTATGTTTTAGTCCAATTTGTCCCTCATCTAACCATACTAAAAACATTGAGCTACGACAAACAGGGGCCGAGATATTAAGCAAAATGTTCGTCAACTTTGGTATCGTCTCACTTATTTTTATTATGTTACTTATGATTTTTGCACTAAACTTTTGAGGCTCATAACTCTTGTTCTACAAGAGATTCTGGGATCTCCTTTGGATATGTTATAGTACTCTTTGCTCCCCATACAAGGATACTTTAATCTTGAGGCTACCTCAATATCGTCGTCAACTTATTTTTTGTCTCACTTATTGTTAGAAGGTTACTTTTGATTTTTGAAAATAAACTTTGCAGGCTCGTAACTCTGCTTCTACTGGAGATACGGGGATGTCCTTTGAGTATGTTATTGTCCAATTTATCCCCCATCTAACCATACTAAAAACTTTGGGCTACGACAAACAGGGGCCGAGTAATTAAGCTAAACGTAAACAAACAACCCCTCCATAGGAAATGCATTAGACTATACTTTGCAGGCCCATAACTCTGTGTCTACTAGAGATACGGGGATGTCCTTAGGATATGTTATAGTCCAATTTGTCCCCCATCTAACCATACTAAAACTTTGGGCTACGACAAACAGGGGCCGAGTACTTAAGCAAAACGTAAAGAAACAACCCCTCCATAGGAAATGCATTAGACTATACTTTGCAGGCTCGTAACTCTGTTTCTACAGGAGATACGGGGATGTCCTTTGAGTATGTTATAGTTCAATTTGTCTCCCATCTAACCATACTAAAAACATTGAGCTACGACAAACAGGGGCCGAGTACTTAAGCAAAACGTAAACAAACAACCCCTCCACAGGAAATGCATTAGACTTTACTTTGCAGGCCCATAACTCTGTGTCTACTAGAGATACGAGGATGTCCTTAGGATATGTTATAGTCCAAATTGTCCCCCATCTAACCATACTAAAAACTTTGGGCTACGACAAACAGGGGCCGAGTACTCAAGCAAAACGTAACGAAACAAACCCCCTCCATAGGAAATGCATTAGACTATACTTTGAAGGCTCGTAACTCTGTTTCTACTGGAGATACGAGGATGTCCTTAGGATATGTTATAGTCCAAATTGTCCCCCATCTAACCATACTAAAAACTTTGGGCTACGACAAACAGGGGCCGAGTACTTAAGCAAAACGTAACGAAACAAACCCCCTCCATAGGAAATGCATTAGACTATACTTTGCAGGCTCGTAACTCTGTTTCTACTGGAGATACGAGGATGTCCTTAGGATATGTTATAGTCCAAATTGTCCCGCATCTAACCATACTAAAAACTTTGGGCTACGACAAACAGGGGCCGAGTAATTAAGCTAAACGTAAACAAACAACCCCTCCATAGGAAATGCATTAGACTATACTTTGCAGGCTCGTAACTCTGTTTCTACTGGAGATACGGGGATGTCCTTTGAGTATGTTATTGTCCAATTTGTCCCCCATCTAACCATACTAAAAACATTGAGCTACGACAAACAGGGGCCGAGATATTAAGCAAAATGTTCGTCAACTTTGGTATCGTCTCACTTATTTTTATTATGTTACTTATGATTTTTGCACTATACTTTTGAGGCTCATAACTCTTGTTCTACAAGAGATTCTGGGATCTCCTTTGGATATGTTATAGTACTCTTTGCTCCCCATACAAGGATACTTTAAACTTGAGGCTACCTCAATATCGTCGTCAACTTATTTTTTGTCTCACTTATTGTTAGAAGGTTACTTTTGATTTTTGAAAATAAACTTTGCAGGCTCGTAACTCTGTTTCTACTGGAGATACGGGGATGTCCTTTGAGTATGTTATTGTCCAATTTGTCCCCCATCTAACCATACTAAAAACTTTGGGCTACGACAAACAGGGGCCGAGTAATTAAGCTAAACGTAAACAAACAACCCCTCCATAGGAAATGCATTAGACTATACTTTGCAGGCCCATAACTCTGTGTCTACTAGAGATACGGGGATGTCCTTAGGATATGTTATAGTCCAATTTGTCCCCCATCTAACCATACTAAAAACTTTGGGCTACGACAAACAGGGGCCGAGTACTTAAGCAAAACGTAAAGAAACAACCCCTCCATAGGAAATGCATTAGACTATACTTTGCAGGCTCGTAACTCTGTTTCTACTGGAGATACGGGGATGTCCTTTGAGTATGTTATAGTTCAATTTGTCCCCCATCTAACCATACTAAAAACATTGAGCTACGACAAACAGGGGCCGAGTACTTAAGCAAAACGTAAACAAACAACCCCTCCATAGGAAATGCATTAGACTTTACTTTGCAGGCCCATAACTCTGTGTCTACTAGAGATACGGGGATGTCCTTAGGATATGTTATAGTCCAATTTGTCCCCCATCTAACCATACTAAAACTTTGGGCTACGACAAACAGGGGCCGAGTACTTAAGCAAAACGTAAAGAAACAACCCCTCCATAGGAAATGCATTAGACTATACTTTGCAGGCTCGTAACTCTGTTTCTACAGGAGATACGGGGATGTCCTTTGAGTATGTTATAGTTCAATTTGTCTCCCATCTAACCATACTAAAAACATTGAGCTACGACAAACAGGGGCCGAGTACTTAAGCAAAACGTAAACAAACAACCCCTCCACAGGAAATGCATTAGACTTTACTTTGCAGGCCCATAACTCTGTGTCTACTAGAGATACGAGGATGTCCTTAGGATATGTTATAGTCCAAATTGTCCCCCATCTAACCATACTAAAAACTTTGGGCTACGACAAACAGGGGCCGAGTACTCAAGCAAAACGTAACGAAACAAACCCCCTCCATAGGAAATGCATTAGACTATACTTTGAAGGCTCGTAACTCTGTTTCTACTGGAGATACGAGGATGTCCTTAGGATATGTTATAGTCCAAATTGTCCCCCATCTAACCATACTAAAAACTTTGGGCTACGACAAACAGGGGCCGAGTACTTAAGCAAAACGTAACGAAACAAACCCCCTCCATAGGAAATGCATTAGACTATACTTTGCAGGCTCGTAACTCTGTTTCTACTGGAGATACGAGGATGTCCTTAGGATATGTTATAGTCCAAATTGTCCCGCATCTAACCATACTAAAAACTTTGGGCTACGACAAACAGGGGCCGAGTAATTAAGCTAAACGTAAACAAACAACCCCTCCATAGGAAATGCATTAGACTATACTTTGCAGGCTCGTAACTCTGTTTCTACTGGAGATACGGGGATGTCCTTTGAGTATGTTATTGTCCAATTTGTCCCCCATCTAACCATACTAAAAACATTGAGCTACGACAAACAGGGGCCGAGATATTAAGCAAAATGTTCGTCAACTTTGGTATCGTCTCACTTATTTTTATTATGTTACTTATGATTTTTGCACTATACTTTTGAGGCTCATAACTCTTGTTCTACAAGAGATTCTGGGATCTCCTTTGGATATGTTATAGTACTCTTTGCTCCCCATACAAGGATACTTTAAACTTGAGGCTACCTCAATATCGTCGTCAACTTATTTTTTGTCTCACTTATTGTTAGAAGGTTACTTTTGATTTTTGAAAATAAACTTTGCAGGCTCGTAACTCTGTTTCTACTGGAGATACGGGGATGTCCTTTGAGTATGTTATTGTCCAATTTGTCCCCCATCTAACCATACTAAAAACTTTGGGCTACGACAAACAGGGGCCGAGTAATTAAGCTAAACGTAAACAAACAACCCCTCCATAGGAAATGCATTAGACTATACTTTGCAGGCCCATAACTCTGTGTCTACTAGAGATACGGGGATGTCCTTAGGATATGTTATAGTCCAATTTGTCCCCCATCTAACCATACTAAAAACTTTGGGCTACGACAAACAGGGGCCGAGTACTTAAGCAAAACGTAAAGAAACAACCCCTCCATAGGAAATGCATTAGACTATACTTTGCAGGCTCGTAACTCTGTTTCTACTGGAGATACGGGGATGTCCTTTGAGTATGTTATAGTTCAATTTGTCCCCCATCTAACCATACTAAAAACATTGAGCTACGACAAACAGGGGCAGAGTACTTAAGCAAAACGTAAACAAACAACCCCTCCATAGGAAATGCATTAGACTTTACTTTGCAGGCCCATAACTCTGTGTCTACTAGAGATACGAGGATGTCCTTAGGATTTGTTATAGTCCAAATTGTCCCCCATCTAACCATACTAAAAACTTTGGGCTACGACAAACAGGGGCCGAGTACTTAAGCAAAACGTAAACATACAACCCCTCCATAGGAAATGCATTAGACTTTAATTTGCAGGCCCATAACTCTGTGTCTACTAGAGATACGGGGATGTCCTTAGGATATGTTATAGTCCAAATTGTCCCCCTTCTAACCATACTAAAAGCTTTGGGCTACGACAAACAGGGGCCGAGTACTTAAGCAAAACGTAACGAAACAAACCCCCTCCATAGGAAATGCATTAGACTATAATTTGCAGGCTCGTAACTCTGTTTCTACTGGAGATACGGGGATGTCCTTTGAGTATGTTATTGTCCAATTTGTCCCCCATCTAACTATACTAAAAGCTTTGGGCTACGACAAACAGGGGCCGAGTACTTAAGCAAAACGTAACGAAACAAACCCCCTCCATAGGAAATGCATTAGACTATAATTTGCAGGCTCGTAACTCTGTTTCTACTGGAGATACGGGGATGTCCTTTGAGTATGTTATTGTCCAATTTGTCCCCCATCTAACTATACTAAAAACTTTGGGCTACGACAAACAGGGGCCGAGTAATTAAGCTAAACGTAAACAAACAACCCCTCCATAGGAAATGCATTAGGCTATACTTTGCAGGCCCATAACTCTGTGTCTACTAGAGATACGGGGATGTCCTTAGGATATGTTATAGTCCAATTTGTCCCCCATCTAACCATACTAAAAACATGGAGCTACGACAAACAGGGGCCGAGATATTAAGCAAAATGTTCGTCAACTTTGGTATCGTCTCACTTATTTTTATTATGTTACTTATGATTTTTGCACTATACTTTTGAGGCTCATAACTCTTGTTCTACAAGAGATTCTGGGATCTCCTTTGGATATGTTATAGTACTCTTTGCTCCCCATACAAGGATACTTTAAACTTGAGGCTACCTCAATATCGTCGTCAACTTATTTTTTGTCTCACTTATTGTTAGAAGGTTACTTTTGATTTTTGAAAATAAACTTTGCAGGCTCGTAACTCTGTTTCTACTGGAGATACGGGGATGTCCTTTGAGTATGTTATTGTCCAATTTGTCCCCCATCTAACCATACTAAAAACTTTGGGCTACGACAAACAGGGGCCGAGTAATTAAGCTAAACGTAAACAAACAACCCCTCCATAGGAAATGCATTAGACTATACTTTGCAGGCCCATAACTCTGTGTCTACTAGAGATACGGGGATGTCCTTAGGATATGTTATAGTCCAATTTGTCCCCCATCTAACCATAATAAAAACTTTGGGCTACGACAAACAGGGGCCGAGTACTTAAGCAAAACGTAAAGAAACAACCCCTCCATAGGAAATGCATTAGACTATACTTTGCAGGCTCGTAACTCTGTTTCTACTAAAAATACGGGGATGTCCTTTGAGTATGTTATAGATCAATTTGTCCCCCATCTAACCATACTAAAAACATTGAGCTACGACAAACAGGGGCCGAGTACTTAAGCAAAACGTAACGAAACAAACCCCCTCCATAGGAAATGCATTAGACTATACTTTGCAGGCTCGGAACTCTGTTTCTACTGGAGATACGGGGATGTCCTTTGAGTATGTTGTAGTCCAATTTGTCCCCCATCTAACCATACTAAAAATATTGAGCTACGACAAACAGGGGCCGAGTAATTAAGCTAAACGTAAACAAACAGCCCGTCCATAGGAAATGCATTAGACTATAATTTGCAGACCCATAACTCTGCGTCTACTAGAGATACGGGGATGTCCTTAGGATATGTTATAGTCCAAATTGTCCCCCATCTAACCATACTAAAAACTTTGGGCTACGACAAACAGGGGCCGAGTACTTAAGCAAAACGTAACGAAACAAACCCCCTCCATAGGAAATGCATTAGACTATACTTTGCAGGCTCGTAACTCTGTTTCTACTGGAGATACGGGGATGTCATTTGAGTATGTTATTGTCCAATTTGTCCCCCATCTAACCCTACTAAAAACATTGAGCTACGACAAACAGGGGCCGATTAATTAAGCTAAACGTAAAGAAACAAACCCCTCCATTGAAAATGCATTAGACTATACTTTGCAGGCTCGTAACTCTGTGTCTACTAGAGATACGGGGATGTCCTTAGGATATGTTATAGTCCAAATTGTCCCCCTTCTAACCATACTAAAAACTTTGGGCTACGACAAACAGGGGCCGAGTACTTAAGCAAAACGTAACGAAACAAACTCCCTCCATAGGAAATGCATTAGACTATACTTTGCAGGCTCGTAACTTGCGACAATTTCTTTTTAGCGAGATCTTAATTCTACTAAATCATGCATATATTTATCTAGGGGACTGAAATTGTCGACATTAAGTTAAAAAGTAAGACAATTATCAATAAGTAACATGAGTTTTAATTGTTTAAACATAATAAAAAAATTATTCAACTCTTTAAATTCAAATCATTAAAATATGGCAGCTGGTAAAAAACCCCTTGGTAATTAAATCGATTAAATCAAACGTTAAATACGTGTTGTTTCCTTTTCTCGTGACTCCTTTCATCCATTTGCAGTTATCGATTTAACCGTCCGGTATACGGTGGTGCGGCCGCGACTTTTCAAACGACCGAGGCGCGGAGATGGTAATTCACCCACGACTTAAAAACCGTCCGATGCGCGGAGGTGTGTTACGCGGCAATCGGACCAGGACTCTCGGACACCCTTTCGCTTTTAACCTCTTTGTACGACTGACGCGAAACAGTCTTTTTGCATTCCTCTTCAAACAAGCATACGCCACGAGAAGCACGTAGGCCACTTTGTGGTATGTGGCTTTGGCAATGCCAACGTGTCCAAACAAGTTCAGGGGGTTACCAGGTAGACCCATGACTCACACGAAGGGGGTTTTACTCAGCTTTTAAAAGAAATATTTAAACAAGAAGTTCGAGGCCATAATATGATAACATAACCAAAATATAATCAGAATATAAAAATAATGTGACAACTCGACAAAATATAAAAATTAAAAATAATGCGACAACTCAATGTGACAACTCGACAAAATATAAAAATTAAAAATAATGTGACAACTCCCCACGACCAAATGACGAACGTCCGCGTTCGTCCAGCAATAAAAAAATTAAACATTAATGCGTCATAAGTAACAGTAAAACATTTCAAGCAAGATACGTATCAGAATAGCAATACATAGTAATACAAAATAAGAATTCTTATACAATGCAAGTATACTTGAGAATTAAAATTAACAAAAAACAAATTTAAATCATTAAGTTCGAACTTTAGAGTTAATGACCCGTTTTGTGACTTTATCTCTAGGCCTTAACCGATAACGAGGTTGATCACTCTCGATGGAATCGGATATGCTAAGAGTAGGTGAAGAAGGGCGTACCCCAGTATGAGGGGATGCCGTTGGGGTCAATTTTGGAAAGCTTTCCAAGCGTGCCGTGTAAGGTTTTAGTTGGTTAATATGATAAGTTCCCTTCAACAAGCGCTTATTTCCAATTTCACCTAATTTATATGTTAAGGGACCAAGTTTCTGGCGTATAACAAATGGTCCGTCCCATAAGGGCTTTAATTTTGCAACAATACCTTCCCCAGCAGAAGACTGAAAATGGGTTTTACGTAAAACCTCCTGTCCAACGTCAAACTCAAAGTTTCGACGTTTCTGATTAAAATATTCTGCCTGCCTATTTTGTTCTATCAAAATATTCTCTTTAGCCTTATCCAGTGCGGAAGTTACACGTTCCTTGATACTGGTGGCGTGATTATGAATATTGGAATCTGAGATGTTGCTATCAGGGCATGGTGCTGGGGTAATGTCAAATGGTGAACGTAGTTCTCTACCAAAGTTTAAAAACGCAGGGGTATAGCGTGTAGTTTCGTGTGGGGCCGTGCGAATCGCCATTGCCAATTGTGGCAAGCCCACATCCCAATCGCGATGATTATCTGCGATATAAGTTGCAATCATTGTTCCTATTACGCGATTATAACGTTCTACAGGATTACCTCGAGGACTATAAAAAGATGTAAAACGATGGAGAATTCCTAGTTGTTGTAATGTGGAAGTCATAATGTTGCTCACAAATTGACTTCCATTGTCACTAATGACAATGTTCGGGACCCCAAAGCGTGTAAACACCTCGTCAACTAATTTATTTACAATGGCTTTGGTTGTGGCCCGACGTAGGGGAAACATTTCGACCCACTTCGTCATAACATCTACAACAACAAGGAGTTGCGTAAATCCACGCTTACTTGCTGGAAAAGGACCCTTTAAGTCTATCGATACCACTTGCCAAGGGTCTGAAATGGAAGCGGATTTCATGTAGCCAGCTGGAGCAAGCTGCGAGCTTTTATGCGCTTGACAGAGCTGACAAGACCTCACGTAAGCAGCAACTGTTCGTGTCATTTGCGGCCAGTAATATCGAGACTGAAGACGACGTAGCGTCTTGTAAATTCCTAGATGGCCAGAAATTGGCAGGTCATGATTTAAATGCAAAACGGTAGGAATGAGCGACTGGGGAATCCAGATGCGGTCAGACCGGTCGGCATCTGTTGCCTTCAAAATATTCCGATACACAATATTATCAATCACTGTGCATTTTGACGATTGATCCAAAATAAATTGCTTCAGAGAGGGGTCAGTAGGTAACGAGTTTGAATCTAAATAGGTCTTAATAGCATTAATTTTTGCGTCGGCTAACTGTTCCTTGATGATGCATGCCTCATCAAATTCAATTGCCGCGTCGTTGGCGACGGCAGACGTCACGGTAGGGCTTTCCTCGAAGGTGTCCTCTGAATCGACCAGCAATTCAGACTCGTCTTCAGTCGGAATACGAGACAGCGCGTCCGCCACCTCGTTATGCCTTCCCGGTACGTGCCTTATGGAAGAGACGTAGGGTTGTATCTTTAAACGCCAACGAGCTAATTTTCCGGTTGGATCACGGGCAGTTTTCAACCACTGGAGAGCACTATGATCCGTAAATACCTCAACCTGACCACCTTCTATATAAGGGCGGAATTTTTCAATGGCCCAGACTACTCCTAGGCACTCACGTTCAGTTACGGAATAACGACGTTCAGCTGCGTTCAAGGAACGGCTTGCGTATTGAACTACAACCGGCTTTCTACCGTCTTTCTGACAAAGAATGGCACCTAAACCAGTATTCGAGGCGTCGGTGTGTACGATGAATGGTTTGGAATAATCAGGCGTAACCAATATAGGCGCAGATGTTAGCGCAGTCTGTAGTGTTTTGAAAGCTTTTTGCTGGGTGGGAGACCAATGCCATTCAATGTTTTCATGCAATAATAAATGTAAAGGTTCGGCTATCTTAGCAAAATCTTGAATAAAGCGTCTATAATACGACGCTAAACCGAGGAAGCTTCGCAATTGCTTAAGCGTCTTAGGTTCTGGGTAATTATGAATGGCAGAGGTCTTCGCCGGATCAACGTGAACACCTTGTGCGTTCACAATATGCCCTAAGATGGCAGTTTCCGTCTGACAAAACTTTGTCTTACTTGCTTTTATCGTAAGACCTGCGTCACTCATTCGACTAAACACGTTCCTAAGAGTTGACATGTGTTGTCCAAAAGACGAAGAAATAATTATGATATCGTCAAGATAGGCACTCACGCCTTCATGACGTAAAGGAGCAAACAAATTATCTACCATTCGCTGAAAGGTAGCCGGGGCGGTAGTTAACCCGAACATTAGTACTTTAGGGCGAAAGAGGCCTCTGTGAGTAACAAAAGCCGCTTTGTCGCGACTATTTATATCTAAAGGTATTTGCCAATAGCCGGCTTTCATATCTAAGGTAGTGATAAATTTTGGAGTTTGTAGCGAATCAAGAATATCATCAATGCGGGGTAGTGGATATGAGTCTTTTTTAGTAATTTCATTAAGTTTCCGATAATCAATACAGAGACGGTGACCTCCGTCTTTTTTATCCACTAATATACAAGGTGAGCTCCATGGGGAATTACAGGGCTCTATCAAATCGTCCGTTAACATTTCGTCAACTATTTCATTAATTGATTCGCGTTTAAACGGAGAATATCGGTACGGGGCACAAGATATTGGATAAGCATCTCCCGTATCAATGAAATGAGTAGCGGTATTTGTTAGACCAGGCTTTTTCGCAAATAATAGCCGAAATTCATTTATAAGGGCTTCAAGTTCTATATGCTCATCGTGGGTAACCTTTGCTAGAGAAAGTGCCTTTGTTAGCTCTTCTTCATCCACCTCTACTATACACTGAGCTGATAGCGACACGGGCTTTGGGGAAATAACCGAGAAAGATCGTAAAAACGGAAATTTTGTATGACAATTGTCCCGCCAACTAAACTCCATATGACCGCAGTCCATGAGCATTCCATGGGCTTGCAAAAAGTCCATTCCGATAATACACGGAAAAACAAGATTTTTCACAAAATATATTTTATGGTTAACTTCCTTTCCTGGAATAGATAACAAAGCTTCTCCACTGCCTGTTGTATTCACTCTATTTTTGTTGGCTAATTTAATCCCCAATTTAACTCTGCCACGTTCACTAGTAGCATTGGTTATAACATTTCTAAATTGATCATCAATGAGCGTAAAACTTGAACCTGGGTCCACAAGGGCTAGACAAGGGGCGTGATTAATGTTTATGTTTAATTTAGCTAAAGGTGGTAAATTTAAGGTTTTATAAGGGTTCACTATACTTGGTTTATTTAAATTATGTTTAGCCTTGGTGGACGCAGTAGTTGGTAAGAGGGCATTTATTGACGATTTTGGGGAGGGATCATAGTGATGCCTCCCGAATTCGCGTTTCCCGGGGCTTGCAACCGATTGTTACCATTACCGTTGGGCCGATTTTGACGCTGAACGCTATTACTACTGAATCTAGCAGGTGAATTTCGGGAGCGTTCATACTGTCTAGGACAATTTGGTCGAATGTGTCCTGATTCGTTACATCTGGTGCACACGGGAGCTCTTGAATAGCTCTGTTGATAGGGGTTGCTCGAGTGGCCGGGAGCAGAGCTATGGGTGCGATTAACGTCTCGACTTTGCCATTGGCGAGGTTGCTCTCTTGCCGGTGGATTAATCACAGCACGGCAGTGATCTTGGTAATGCCCTTTGTCACCACATCGTAAACAAACAATCTCACGAGGGGCATCAGCTTTCGGTTGCGCTCTTGGGTTTTCCTCAGGTCTACGGGACACCTTGGCTTGCTCCACTAATACTGCAGACGTCACTAACTCTCTTACCGTAGTGAACTTAGAAGGGGCTAACGCTACTCTTATGTCAGTAATTAAATTTCGCCGAATAATTCGAATTTGAGTGGCCGTATCCATAGGAGTAGTTAATTTTCGAATAATTTTTTCCATAGCCTCAACATAAGCTCCAACGCTCTCGTTTGCTTTCTGATATCTATTGTCCAATTTTTCTAAGAGGAAATCATCATTCGAATAGGCCTGAAATTCAAGTTTTAAAGCGTTTGAAAATTCATCAAACGTATTGAATTGGCTTTGCGCGCTAAACCACTCGAAAGCTGCGCCAGTTAGCATGGAAGGAAGCCAATGTTGAATAAATACTATCTCGGGAATATTCCGAGAGATCAAAATTTGTCGCGCTTTCAAAAGAAATTCCTTTGTGTTGCTGTCACTAAAACTTCCAGAGAAAGATGGGAGGGAAATAGGAGGTGCCCATGATTGAGGGAGTGCGTTCGCACTAGCGAGCACAATGGAAGCTTGAGTATGAGCTGAGGTACTACTTTGTTGTTGCGACGGGATTGGTGTCGTACCAGTGCCGGTGCTGGCCGTAGTAGTCGGTCCAGCACTCTGCAATAACTGAAGTTGGGCAGTTAATGCTGCAACTTGATCCCGCAAATCATTAATAACTACATTTGGGTCTGGAGGGGTACTCATTTTTGCTTTTCTTACGTTTCGAAGGTGCGCCCTTTTATCTCTAGCACTAGACTGACTCTCCAAAAATACCGTATAACAGTCTTTACAACTGTAAAATTTTCCTAACTGCGGTTGACAGTCAAAACAATGATAGTTTCCAAACCCACTCATAAACTCTTACAACAACACGCCAAAAAATAGCATTCCAAAACATTAGAATTGACGGTAAAGGGATGTCTCAAAAATTACGAGAAAAACTGATCAACACTCGTATCATGGCCAATTAGACGCAATTAAAAATTACATTTAGTTTCGTTACTTAAATATTATCTGGGATGCGATATTATCCCGGCTGGGCCCCCAAAATGCGACAATTTCTTTTTAGCGAGATCTTAATTCTACTAAATCATGCATATATTTATCTAGGGGACTGAAATTGTCGACATTAAGTTAAAAAGTAAGACAATTATCAATAAGTAACATGAGCTTTAATTGTTTAAACATAATAAAAAAATTATTCAACTCTTTAAATTCAAATCATTAAAATATGGCAGCTGGTAAAAAACCCCTTGGTAATTAAATCGATTAAATCAAACGTTAAATACGTGTTGTTTCCTTTTCTCGTGACTCCTTTCATCCATTTGCAGTTATCGATTTAACCGTCCGGTATACGGTGGTGCGGCCGCGACTTTTCAAACGACCGAGGCGCGGAGATGGTAATTCACCCACGACTTAAAAACCGTCCGATGCGCGGAGGTGTGTTACGCGGCAATCGGACCAGGACTCTCGGACACCCTTTCGCTTTTAACCTCTTTGTACGACTGACGCGAAACAGTCTTTTTGCATTCCTCTTCAAACAAGCATACGCCACGAGAAGCACGTAGGCCACTTTGTGGTATGTGGCTTTGGCAATGCCAACGTGTCCAAACAAGTTCAGGGGGTTACCAGGTAGGCCCATGACTCACACGAAGGGGGTTTTACTCAGCTTTTAAAAGAAATATTTAAACAAGAAGTTCGAGGCCATAATATGATAACATAACCAAAATATAATCAGAATATAAAAATAATGTGACAACTCGACAAAATATAAAAATTAAAAATAATGCGACAACTCAATGTGACAACTCGACAAAATATAAAAATTAAAAATAATGTGACAAACTCTGTTTCTACTGGAGATACGGAAATGTCCTTTGAGTATGTTATAGTTCAATTTGTCCCCCATCTAACCATACTAAAAACATTGAGCTACGACAAACAGGGGCCGAGTACTTAAGCAAAACGTAAACAAACAACCCCTCCATAGGAAATGCATTAGACTTTAATTTGCAGGCCCATAACTCTGTGTCTACTAGAGATACGGGGATGTCCTTAGGATATGTTATAGTCCAAATTGTCCCCCATCTAACCATACTAAAAACTTTGGGCTACGACAAACAGGGGCCGAGTACTTAAGCAAAACGTAACGAAACAAACCCCCTCCATAGGAAATGCATTAGACTATGCTTTGCAGGCCCATAACTCTGTGTCTACTAGAGATACGGGGATGTCCTTAGGATATGTTATAGTCCAAATTGTCCCCCTTCTAACCATACTAAAAGCTTTGGGCTACGACAAACAGGGGCCGAGTACTTAAGCAAAACGTAACGAAACAAACCCCCTCCATAGGAAATGCATTAGACTATAATTTGCAGGCTCGTAACTCTGTTTCTACTGGAGATACGGGGATGTCCTTTGAGTATGTTATTGTCCAATTTGTCCCCCATCTAACTATACTAAAAACTTTGGGCTACGACAAACAGGGGCCGAGTAATTAAGCTAAACGTAAACAAACAACCCCTCCATAGGAAATGCATTAGGCTATACTTTGCAGGCCCATAACTCTGTGTCTACTAGAGATACGGGGATGTCCTTAGGATATGTTATAGTCCAATTTGTCCCCCATCTAACCATACTAAAAACATTGAGCTACGACAAACAGGGGCCGAGATATTAAGCAAAATGTTCGTCAACTTTGGTATCGTCTCACTTATTTTTATTATGTTACTTATGATTTTTGCACTATACTTTTGAGGCTCATAACTCTTGTTCTACAAGAGATTCTGGGATCTCCTTTGGATATGTTATAGTACTCTTTGCTCCCCATACAAGGATACTTTAAACTTGAGCCTACCTCAATATCGTCGTCAACTTATTTTTTGTCTCACTTATTGTTAGAAGGTTACTTTTGATTTTTGAAAATAAACTTTGCAGGCTCGTAACTCTGTTTCTACTGGAGATACGGGGATGTCCTTTGAGTATGTTATTGTCCAATTTGTCCCCCATCTAACCATACTAAAAACTTTGGGCTACGACAAACAGGGGCCGAGTAATTAAGCTAAACGTAAACAAACAACCCCTCCATAGGAAATGCATTAGACTATACTTTGCAGGCCCATAACTCTGTGTCTACTAGAGATACAGGGATGTCCTTAGGATATGTTATAGTCCAATTTGTCCCCCATCTAACCATACTAAAAACTTTGGGCTACGACAAACAGGGGCCGAGTACTTAAGCAAAACGTAAAGAAACAACCCCTCCATAGGAAATGCATTAGACTTTACTTTGCAGGCCCATAACTCTGTGTCTACTAGAGATACGAGGATGTCCTTAGGATTTGTTATAGTCCAAATTGTCCCCCATCTAACCATACTAAAAACTTTGGGCTACGACAAACAGGGGCCGAGTACTTAAGCAAAACGTAAACAAACAACCCCTCCATAGGAAATGCATTAGACTTTAATTTGCAGGCCCATAACTCTGTGTCTACTAGAGATACGGGGATGTCCTTAGGATATGTTATAGTCCAAATTGTCCCCCTTCTAAACATACTAAAAGCTTTGGGCTACGACAAACAGGGGCCGAGTACTTAAGCAAAACGTAACGAAACAAACCCCCTCCATAGGAAATGCATTAGACTATAATTTGCAGGCTCGTAACTCTGTTTCTACTGGAGATACGGGGATGTCCTTTGAGTATGTTATTGTCCAATTTGTCCCCCATCTAAGTATACTAAAAGCTTTGGGCTACGACAAACAGGGGCCGAGTACTTAAGCAAAACGTAACGAAACAAACCCCCTCCATAGGAAATGCATTAGACTATAATTTGCAGGCTCGTAACTCTGTTTCTACTGGAGATACGGGGATGTCCTTTGAGTATGTTATTGTCCAATTTGTCCCCCATCTAACTATACTAAAAACTTTGGGCTACGACAAACAGGGGCCGAGTAATTAAGCTAAACGTAAACAAACAACCCCTCCATAGGAAATGCATTAGGCTATACTTTGCAGGCCCATAACTCTGTGTCTACTAGAGATACGGGGATGTCCTTAGGATATGTTATAGTCCAATTTGTCCCCCATCTAACCATACTAAAAACTTTGGGCTACGACAAACAGGGGCCGAGTACTTAAGCAAAACGTAAAGAAACAACCCCTCCATAGGAAATGCATTAGACTATACTTTGCAGGCTCGTAACTCTGTTTCTACTGGAGATACGGGGATGTCCTTTGAGTATGTTATAGATCAATTTGTCCCCCATCTAACCATACTAAAAACATTGAGCTACGACAAACAGGGGCCGAGTACTTAAGCAAAACGTAAACAAACAACCCCTCCATAGGAAATGCATTAGACTTTACTTTGCAGGCCCATAACTCTGTTTCTACTGGAGATACGAGGATGTCCTTAGGATATGTTATAGTCCAAATTGTCCCCCATCTAACCATACTAAAAACTTTGGGCTACGACAAACAGGGGCCGAGTAATTAAGCTAAACGTAAACAAACAACCCCTCCATAGGAAATGCATTAGACTATACTTTGCAGGCTCGTAACTCTGTTTCTACTGGAGATACGAGGATGTCCTTAGGATATGTTATAGTCCAAATTGTCCCCCATCTAACCATACTAAAAACTTTGGGCTACGACAAACAGGGGCCGAGTACTTAAGCAAAACGTAACGAAACAAACCCCCTCCATAGGAAATGCATTAGACTATACTTTGCAGGCTCGTAACTCTGTTTCTACTGGAGATACGAGGATGTCCTTAGGATATGTTATAGTCCAAATTGTCCCCCATCTAACCATACTAAAAACTTTGGGCTACGACAAACAGGGGCCGAGTAATTAAGCTAAACGTAAACAAACAACCCCTCCATAGGAAATGCATTAGACTATACTTTGCAGGCTCGTAACTCTGTTTCTACTGGAGATACGAGGATGTCCTTAGGATATGTTATAGTCCAAATTGTCCCCCATCTAACCATACTAAAAACTTTGGGCTACGACAAACAGGGGCCGAGTACTTAAGCAAAACGTAACGAAACAAACCCCCTCCATAGGAAATGCATTAGACTATACTTTGCAGGCTCGTAACTCTGTTTCTACTGGAGATACGAGGATGTCCTTAGGATATGTTATAGTCCAAATTGTCCCGCATCTAACCATGCTAAAAACTTTGGGCTACGACAAACAGGGGCCGAGTAATTAAGCTAAACGTAAACAAACAACCCCTCCATAGGAAATGCATTAGACTATACTTTGCAGGCTCGTAACTCTGTTTCTACTGGAGATACGGGGATGTCCTTTGAGTATGTTATTGTCCAATTTGTCCCCCATCTAACCATACTAAAAACATTGAGCTACGACAAAAAGGGGCCGAGTACTTAAGCAAAACGTAAACAAACAACCCCTCCATAGGAAATGCATTAGACTTTACTTTGCAGGCCCATAACTCTGTGTCTACTAGAGATACGAGGATGTCCTTAGTATATGTTATAGTCCAAATTGTCCCCCATCTAACCATACTAAAAACTTTGGGCTACGACAAACAGGGGCCGAGTACTTAAGCAAAACGTAACGAAACAAACCCCCTCCATAGGAAATGCATTAGACTATACTTTGCAGGCTCGTAACTCTGTTTCTACTGGAGATACGAGGATGTCCTTAGGATATGTTATAGTCCAAATTGTCCCGCATCTAACCATGCTAAAAACTTTGGGCTACGACAAACAGGGGCCGAGTAATTAAGCTAAACGTAAACAAACAACCCCTCCATAGGAAATGCATTAGACTATACTTTGCAGGCTCGTAACTCTGTTTCTACTGGAGATACGGGGATGTCCTTTGAGTATGTTATTGTCCAATTTGTCCCCCATCTAACCATACTAAAAACATTGAGCTACGACAAAAAGGGGCCGAGTACTTAAGCAAAACGTAAACAAACAACCCCTCCATAGGAAATGCATTAGACTTTACTTTGCAGGCCCATAACTCTGTGTCTACTAGAGATACGGGGATGTCCTAAGGATATGTTATAGTCCAAATTGTCCCCCATCTAACCATACTAAAAACTTTGGGCTACGACAAACAGGGGCCGAGTACTTAAGCAAAACGTAACGAAACAAACCCCCTCCATAGGAAATGCATTAGACTATACTTTGCAGGCTCGTAACTCTGTTTCTACTGGAGATACGAGGATGTCCTTAGGATATGTTATAGTCCAAATTGTCCCGCATCTAACCATACTAAAAACTTTGGGCTACGACAAACAGGGGCCGAGTAATTAAGCTAAACGTAAACAAACAACCCCTCCATAGGAAATGCATTAGACTATACTTTGCAGGCTCGTAACTCTGTTTCTACTGGAGATACGGGGATGTCCTTTGAGTATGTTATTGTCCAATTTGTCCCCCATCTAACCATACTAAAAACTTTGGGCTACGACAAACAGGGGCCGAGTAATTAAGCTAAACGTAAACAAACAACCCCTCCATAGGAAATGCATTAGACTATACTTTGCAGGCCCATAACTCTGTGTCTACTAGAGATACGGGGATGTCCTTAGGATATGTTATAGTCCAATTTGTCCCCCATCTAAACATACTAAAAACTTTGGGCTACGACAAACAGGGGCCGAGTACTTAAGCAAAACGTAAAGAAACAACCCCTCCATAGGAAATGCATTAGACTATACTTTGCAGGCTCGTAACTCTGTTTCTACTGGAGATACGGGGATGTCCTTTGAGTATGTTATAGTTAAATTTGTCCCCCATCTAACCATACTAAAAACATTGAGCTACGACAAACAGGGGCCGAGTACTTAAGCAAAACGTAAACAAACAACCCCTCCATAGGAAATGCATTAGACTTTACTTTGCAGGCCCATAACTCTGTGTCTACTAGAGATACGAGGATGTCCTTAGGATATGTTATAGTCCAAATTGTCCCCCATCTAACCATACTAAAAACTTTGGGCTACGACAAACAGGGGCCGAGTACTTAAGCAAAACGTAACGAAACAAACCCCCTCCATAGGAAATGCATTAGACTATACTTTGCAGGCTCGTAACTCTGTTTCTACTGGAGATACGAGGATGTCCTTAGGATATGTTATAGTCCAAATTGTCCCGCATCTAACCATACTAAAAACTTTGGGCTACGACCAACAGGGGCCGAGTAATTAAGCTAAACGTAAACAAACAACCCCTCCATAGGAAATGCATTAGACTATACTTTGCAGGCTCGTAACTCTGTTTCTACTGGAGATACGGGGATGTCCTTTGAGTATGTTTTAGTCCAATTTGTCCCTCATCTAACCATACTAAAAACATTGAGCTACGACAAACAGGGGCCGAGATATTAAGCAAAATGTTCGTCAACTTTGGTATCGTCTCACTTATTTTTATTATGTTACTTATGATTTTTGCACTAAACTTTTGAGGCTCATAACTCTTGTTCTACAAGAGATTCTGGGATCTCCTTTGGATATGTTATAGTACTCTTTGCTCCCCATACAAGGATACTTTAATCTTGAGGCTACCTCAATATCGTCGTCAACTTTTTTTTTGTCTCACTTATTGTTAGAAGGTTACTTTTGATTTTTGAAAATAAACTTTGCAGGCTCGTAACTCTGCTTCTACTGGAGATACGGGGATGTCCTTTGAGTATGTTATTGTCCAATTTATCCCCCATCTAACCATACTAAAAACTTTGGGCTACGACAAACAGGGGCCGAGTAATTAAGCTAAACGTAAACAAACAACCCCTCCATAGGAAATGCATTAGACTATACTTTGCAGGCCCATAACTCTGTGTCTACTAGAGATACGGGGATGTCCTTAGGATATGTTATAGTCCAATTTGTCCCCCATCTAACCATACTAAAACTTTGGGCTACGACAAACAGGGGCCGAGTACTTAAGCAAAACGTAAAGAAACAACCCCTCCATAGGAAATGCATTAGACTATACTTTGCAGGCTCGTAACTCTGTTTCTACAGGAGATACGGGGATGTCCTTTGAGTATGTTATAGTTCAATTTGTCTCCCATCTAACCATACTAAAAACATTGAGCTACGACAAACAGGGGCCGAGTACTTAAGCAAAACGTAAACAAACAACCCCTCCACAGGAAATGCATTAGACTTTACTTTGCAGGCCCATAACTCTGTGTCTACTAGAGATACGAGGATGTCCTTAGGATATGTTATAGTCCAAATTGTCCCCCATCTAACCATACTAAAAACTTTGGGCTACGACAAACAGGGGCCGAGTACTCAAGCAAAACGTAACGAAACAAACCCCCTCCATAGGAAATGCATTAGACTATACTTTGAAGGCTCGTAACTCTGTTTCTACTGGAGATACGAGGATGTCCTTAGGATATGTTATAGTCCAAATTGTCCCCCATCTAACCATACTAAAAACTTTGGGCTACGACAAACAGGGGCCGAGTACTTAAGCAAAACGTAACGAAACAAACCCCCTCCATAGGAAATGCATTAGACTATACTTTGCAGGCTCGTAACTCTGTTTCTACTGGAGATACGAGGATGTCCTTAGGATATGTTATAGTCCAAATTGTCCCGCATCTAACCATGCTAAAAACTTTGGGCTACGACAAACAGGGGCCGAGTAATTAAGCTAAACGTAAACAAACAACCCCTCCATAGGAAATGCATTAGACTATACTTTGCAGGCTCGTAACTCTGTTTCTACTGGAGATACGGGGATGTCCTTTGAGTATGTTATTGTCCAATTTGTCCCCCATCTAACCATACTAAAAACATTGAGCTACGACAAAAAGGGGCCGAGTACTTAAGCAAAACGTAAACAAACAACCTCTCCATAGGAAATGCATTAGACTTTACTTTGCAGGCCCATAACTCTGTGTCTACTAGAGATACGAGGATGTCCTTAGTATATGTTATAGTCCAAATTGTCCCCCATCTAACCATACTAAAAACTTTGGGCTACGACAAACAGGGGCCGAGTACTTAAGCAAAACGTAACGAAACAAACCCCCTCCATAGGAAATGCATTAGACTATACTTTGCAGGCTCGTAACTCTGTTTCTACTGGAGATACGAGGATGTCCTTAGGATATGTTATAGTCCAAATTGTCCCGCATCTAACCATGCTAAAAACTTTGGGCTACGACAAACAGGGGCCGAGTAATTAAGCTAAACGTAAACAAACAACCCCTCCATAGGAAATGCATTAGACTATACTTTGCAGGCTCGTAACTCTGTTTCTACTGGAGATACGGGGATGTCCTTTGAGTATGTTATTGTCCAATTTGTCCCCCATCTAACCATACTAAAAACATTGAGCTACGACAAAAAGGGGCCGAGTACTTAAGCAAAACGTAAACAAACAACCCCTCCATAGGAAATGCATTAGACTTTACTTTGCAGGCCCATAACTCTGTGTCTACTAGAGATACGGGGATGTCCTAAGGATATGTTATAGTCCAAATTGTCCCCCATCTAACCATACTAAAAACTTTGGGCTACGACAAACAGGGGCCGAGTACTTAAGCAAAACGTAACGAAACAAACCCCCTCCATAGGAAATGCATTAGACTATACTTTGCAGGCTCGTAACTCTGTTTCTACTGGAGATACGGGGATGTCCTTTGAGTATGTTATTGTCCAATTTGTCCCCCATCTAACCATACTAAAAACTTTGGGCTACGACAAACAGGGGCCGAGTAATTAAGCTAAACGTAAACAAACAACCCCTCCATAGGAAATGCATTAGACTATACTTTGCAGGCTCGTAACTCTGTTTCTACTGGAGATACGGGGATGTCCTTTGAGTATGTTATTGTCCAATTTGTCCCCCATCTAACCATACTAAAAACATTGAGCTACGACAAAAAGGGGCCGAGTACTTAAGCAAAACGTAAACAAACAACCCCTCCATAGGAAATGCATTAGACTTTACTTTGCAGGCCCATAACTCTGTGTCTACTAGAGATACGGGGATGCCCTAAGGATATGTTATAGTCCAAATTGTCCCCCATCTAACCATACTAAAAACTTTGGGCTACGACAAACAGGGGCCGAGTAATTAAGCTAAACGTAAACAAACAACCCCTCCATAGGAAATGCATTAGACTATACTTTGCAGGCTCGTAACTCTGTTTCTACTGGAGATACGGGGATGTCCTTTGAGTATGTTATTGTCCAATTTGTCCCCCATCTAACCATACTAAAAACTTTGGGCTACGACAAACAGGGGCCGAGTAATTAAGCTAAACGTAAACAAACAACCCCTCCATAGGAAATGCATTAGACTATACTTTGCAGGCCCATAACTCTGTGTCTACTAGAGATACGGGGATGTCCTTAGGATATGTTATAGTCCAATTTGTCCCCCATCTAAACATACTAAAAACTTTGGGCTACGACAAACAGGGGCCGAGTACTTAAGCAAAACGTAAAGAAACAACCCCTCCATAGGAAATGCATTAGACTATACTTTGCAGGCTCGTAACTCTGTTTCTACTGGAGATACGGGGATGTCCTTTGAGTATGTTATAGTTAAATTTGTCCCCCATCTAACCATACTAAAAACATTGAGCTACGACAAACAGGGGCCGAGTACTTAAGCAAAACGTAAACAAACAACCCCTCCATAGGAAATGCATTAGACTTTACTTTGCAGGCCCATAACTCTGTGTCTACTAGAGATACGAGGATGTCCTTAGGATATGTTATAGTCCAAATTGTCCCCCATCTAACCATACTAAAAACTTTGGGCTACGACAAACAGGGGCCGAGTACTTAAGCAAAACGTAACGAAACAAACCCCCTCCATAGGAAATGCATTAGACTATACTTTGCAGGCTCGTAACTCTGTTTCTACTGGAGATACGAGGATGTCCTTAGGATATGTTATAGTCCAAATTGTCCCGCATCTAACCATACTAAAAACTTTGGGCTACGACCAACAGGGGCCGAGTAATTAAGCTAAACGTAAACAAACAACCCCTCCATAGGAAATGCATTAGACTATACTTTGCAGGCTCGTAACTCTGTTTCTACTGGAGATACGGGGATGTCCTTTGAGTATGTTTTAGTCCAATTTGTCCCTCATCTAACCATACTAAAAACATTGAGCTACGACAAACAGGGGCCGAGATATTAAGCAAAATGTTCGTCAACTTTGGTATCGTCTCACTTATTTTTATTATGTTACTTATGATTTTTGCACTAAACTTTTGAGGCTCATAACTCTTGTTCTACAAGAGATTCTGGGATCTCCTTTGGATATGTTATAGTACTCTTTGCTCCCCATACAAGGATACTTTAATCTTGAGGCTACCTCAATATCGTCGTCAACTTTTTTTTTGTCTCACTTATTGTTAGAAGGTTACTTTTGATTTTTGAAAATAAACTTTGCAGGCTCGTAACTCTGCTTCTACTGGAGATACGGGGATGTCCTTTGAGTATGTTATTGTCCAATTTATCCCCCATCTAACCATACTAAAAACTTTGGGCTACGACAAACAGGGGCCGAGTAATTAAGCTAAACGTAAACAAACAACCCCTCCATAGGAAATGCATTAGACTATACTTTGCAGGCCCATAACTCTGTGTCTACTAGAGATACGGGGATGTCCTTAGGATATGTTATAGTCCAATTTGTCCCCCATCTAACAATACTAAAACTTTGGGCTACGACAAACAGGGGCCGAGTACTTAAGCAAAACGTAAAGAAACAACCCCTCCATAGGAAATGCATTAGACTATACTTTGCAGGCTCGTAACTCTGTTTCTACAGGAGATACGGGGATGTCCTTTGAGTATGTTATAGTTCAATTTGTCTCCCATCTAACCATACTAAAAACATTGAGCTACGACAAACAGGGGCCGAGTACTTAAGCAAAACGTAAACAAACAACCCCTCCACAGGAAATGCATTAGACTTTACTTTGCAGGCCCATAACTCTGTGTCTACTAGAGATACGAGGATGTCCTTAGGATATGTTATAGTCCAAATTGTCCCCCATCTAACCATACTAAAAACTTTGGGCTACGACAAACAGGGGCCGAGTACTCAAGCAAAACGTAACGAAACAAACCCCCTCCATAGGAAATGCATTAGACTATACTTTGAAGGCTCGTAACTCTGTTTCTACTGGAGATACGAGGATGTCCTTAGGATATGTTATAGTCCAAATTGTCCCCCATCTAACCATACTAAAAACTTTGGGCTACGACAAACAGGGGCCGAGTACTTAAGCAAAACGTAACGAAACAAACCCCCTCCATAGGAAATGCATTAGACTATACTTTGCAGGCTCGTAACTCTGTTTCTACTGGAGATACGAGGATGTCCTTAGGATATGTTATAGTCCAAATTGTCCCGCATCTAACCATGCTAAAAACTTTGGGCTACGACAAACAGGGGCCGAGTAATTAAGCTAAACGTAAACAAACAACCCCTCCATAGGAAATGCATTAGACTATACTTTGCAGGCTCGTAACTCTGTTTCTACTGGAGATACGGGGATGTCCTTTGAGTATGTTATTGTCCAATTTGTCCCCCATCTAACCATACTAAAAACATTGAGCTACGACAAAAAGGGGCCGAGTACTTAAGCAAAACGTAAACAAACAACCCCTCCATAGGAAATGCATTAGACTTTACTTTGCAGGCCCATAACTCTGTGTCTACTAGAGATACGAGGATGTCCTTAGTATATGTTATAGTCCAAATTGTCCCCCATCTAACCATACTAAAAACTTTGGGCTACGACAAACAGGGGCCGAGTACTTAAGCAAAACGTAACGAAACAAACCCCCTCCATAGGAAATGCATTAGACTATACTTTGCAGGCTCGTAACTCTGTTTCTACTGGAGATACGAGGATGTCCTTAGGATATGTTATAGTCCAAATTGTCCCGCATCTAACCATGCTAAAAACTTTGGGCTACGACAAACAGGGGCCGAGTAATTAAGCTAAACGTAAACAAACAACCCCTCCATAGGAAATGCATTAGACTATACTTTGCAGGCTCGTAACTCTGTTTCTACTGGAGATACGGGGATGTCCTTTGAGTATGTTATTGTCCAATTTGTCCCCCATCTAACCATACTAAAAACATTGAGCTACGACAAAAAGGGGCCGAGTACTTAAGCAAAACGTAAACAAACAACCCCTCCATAGGAAATGCATTAGACTTTACTTTGCAGGCCCATAACTCTGTGTCTACTAGAGATACGGGGATGTCCTAAGGATATGTTATAGTCCAAATTGTCCCCCATCTAACCATACTAAAAACTTTGGGCTACGACAAACAGGGGCCGAGTACTTAAGCAAAACGTAACGAAACAAACCCCCTCCATAGGAAATGCATTAGACTATACTTTGCAGGCTCGTAACTCTGTTTCTACTGGAGATACGAGGATGTCCTTAGGATATGTTATAGTCCAAATTGTCCCGCATCTAACCATACTAAAAACTTTGGGCTACGACAAACAGGGGCCGAGTAATTAAGCTAAACGTAAACAAACAACCCCTCCATAGGAAATGCATTAGACTATACTTTGCAGGCTCGTAACTCTGTTTCTACTGGAGATACGGGGATGTCCTTTGAGTATGTTATTGTCCAATTTGTCCCCCATCTAACCATACTAAAAACTTTGGGCTACGACAAACAGGGGCCGAGTAATTAAGCTAAACGTAAACAAACAACCCCTCCATAGGAAATGCATTAGACTATACTTTGCAGGCCCATAACTCTGTGTCTACTAGAGATACGGGGATGTCCTTAGGATATGTTATAGTCCAATTTGTCCCCCATCTAAACATACTAAAAACTTTGGGCTACGACAAACAGGGGCCGAGTACTTAAGCAAAACGTAAAGAAACAACCCCTCCATAGGAAATGCATTAGACTATACTTTGCAGGCTCGTAACTCTGTTTCTACTGGAGATACGGGGATGTCCTTTGAGTATGTTATAGTTAAATTTGTCCCCCATCTAACCATACTAAAAACATTGAGCTACGACAAACAGGGGCCGAGTACTTAAGCAAAACGTAAACAAACAACCCCTCCATAGGAAATGCATTAGACTTTACTTTGCAGGCCCATAACTCTGTGTCTACTAGAGATACGAGGATGTCCTTAGGATATGTTATAGTCCAAATTGTCCCCCATCTAACCATACTAAAAACTTTGGGCTACGACAAACAGGGGCCGAGTACTTAAGCAAAACGTAACGAAACAAACCCCCTCCATAGGAAATGCATTAGACTATACTTTGCAGGCTCGTAACTCTGTTTCTACTGGAGATACGAGGATGTCCTTAGGATATGTTATAGTCCAAATTGTCCCGCATCTAACCATACTAAAAACTTTGGGCTACGACCAACAGGGGCCGAGTAATTAAGCTAAACGTAAACAAACAACCCCTCCATAGGAAATGCATTAGACTATACTTTGCAGGCTCGTAACTCTGTTTCTACTGGAGATACGGGGATGTCCTTTGAGTATGTTTTAGTCCAATTTGTCCCTCATCTAACCATACTAAAAACATTGAGCTACGACAAACAGGGGCCGAGATATTAAGCAAAATGTTCGTCAACTTTGGTATCGTCTCACTTATTTTTATTATGTTACTTATGATTTTTGCACTAAACTTTTGAGGCTCATAACTCTTGTTCTACAAGAGATTCTGGGATCTCCTTTGGATATGTTATAGTACTCTTTGCTCCCCATACAAGGATACTTTAATCTTGAGGCTACCTCAATATCGTCGTCAACTTATTTTTTGTCTCACTTATTGTTAGAAGGTTACTTTTGATTTTTGAAAATAAACTTTGCAGGCTCGTAACTCTGCTTCTACTGGAGATACGGGGATGTCCTTTGAGTATGTTATTGTCCAATTTATCCCCCATCTAACCATACTAAAAACTTTGGGCTACGACAAACAGGGGCCGAGTAATTAAGCTAAACGTAAACAAACAACCCCTCCATAGGAAATGCATTAGACTATACTTTGCAGGCCCATAACTCTGTGTCTACTAGAGATACGGGGATGTCCTTAGGATATGTTATAGTCCAATTTGTCCCCCATCTAACCATACTAAAACTTTGGGCTACGACAAACAGGGGCCGAGTACTTAAGCAAAACGTAAAGAAACAACCCCTCCATAGGAAATGCATTAGACTATACTTTGCAGGCTCGTAACTCTGTTTCTACAGGAGATACGGGGATGTCCTTTGAGTATGTTATAGTTCAATTTGTCTCCCATCTAACCATACTAAAAACATTGAGCTACGACAAACAGGGGCCGAGTACTTAAGCAAAACGTAAACAAACAACCCCTCCACAGGAAATGCATTAGACTTTACTTTGCAGGCCCATAACTCTGTGTCTACTAGAGATACGAGGATGTCCTTAGGATATGTTATAGTCCAAATTGTCCCCCATCTAACCATACTAAAAACTTTGGGCTACGACAAACAGGGGCCGAGTACTCAAGCAAAACGTAACGAAACAAACCCCCTCCATAGGAAATGCATTAGACTATACTTTGAAGGCTCGTAACTCTGTTTCTACTGGAGATACGAGGATGTCCTTAGGATATGTTATAGTCCAAATTGTCCCCCATCTAACCATACTAAAAACTTTGGGCTACGACAAACAGGGGCCGAGTACTTAAGCAAAACGTAACGAAACAAACCCCCTCCATAGGAAATGCATTAGACTATACTTTGCAGGCTCGTAACTCTGTTTCTACTGGAGATACGAGGATGTCCTTAGGATATGTTATAGTCCAAATTGTCCCGCATCTAACCATACTAAAAACTTTGGGCTACGACAAACAGGGGCCGAGTAATTAAGCTAAACGTAAACAAACAACCCCTCCATAGGAAATGCATTAGACTATACTTTGCAGGCTCGTAACTCTGTTTCTACTGGAGATACGGGGATGTCCTTTGAGTATGTTATTGTCCAATTTGTCCCCCATCTAACCATACTAAAAACATTGAGCTACGACAAACAGGGGCCGAGATATTAAGCAAAATGTTCGTCAACTTTGGTATCGTCTCACTTATTTTTATTATGTTACTTATGATTTTTGCACTATACTTTTGAGGCTCATAACTCTTGTTCTACAAGAGATTCTGGGATCTCCTTTGGATATGTTATAGTACTCTTTGCTCCCCATACAAGGATACTTTAAACTTGAGGCTACCTCAATATCGTCGTCAACTTATTTTTTGTCTCACTTATTGTTAGAAGGTTACTTTTGATTTTTGAAAATAAACTTTGCAGGCTCGTAACTCTGTTTCTACTGGAGATACGGGGATGTCCTTTGAGTATGTTATTGTCCAATTTGTCCCCCATCTAACCATACTAAAAACTTTGGGCTACGACAAACAGGGGCCGAGTAATTAAGCTAAACGTAAACAAACAACCCCTCCATAGGAAATGCATTAGACTATACTTTGCAGGCCCATAACTCTGTGTCTACTAGAGATACGGGGATGTCCTTAGGATATGTTATAGTCCAATTTGTCCCCCATCTAACCATACTAAAAACTTTGGGCTACGACAAACAGGGGCCGAGTACTTAAGCAAAACGTAAAGAAACAACCCCTCCATAGGAAATGCATTAGACTATACTTTGCAGGCTCGTAACTCTGTTTCTACTGGAGATACGGGGATGTCCTTTGAGTATGTTATAGTTCAATTTGTCCCCCATCTAACCATACTAAAAACATTGAGCTACGACAAACAGGGGCCGAGTACTTAAGCAAAACGTAAACAAACAACCCCTCCATAGGAAATGCATTAGACTTTACTTTGCAGGCCCATAACTCTGTGTCTACTAGAGATACGGGGATGTCCTTAGGATATGTTATAGTCCAATTTGTCCCCCATCTAACCATACTAAAACTTTGGGCTACGACAAACAGGGGCCGAGTACTTAAGCAAAACGTAAAGAAACAACCCCTCCATAGGAAATGCATTAGACTATACTTTGCAGGCTCGTAACTCTGTTTCTACAGGAGATACGGGGATGTCCTTTGAGTATGTTATAGTTCAATTTGTCTCCCATCTAACCATACTAAAAACATTGAGCTACGACAAACAGGGGCCGAGTACTTAAGCAAAACGTAAACAAACAACCCCTCCACAGGAAATGCATTAGACTTTACTTTGCAGGCCCATAACTCTGTGTCTACTAGAGATACGAGGATGTCCTTAGGATATGTTATAGTCCAAATTGTCCCCCATCTAACCATACTAAAAACTTTGGGCTACGACAAACAGGGGCCGAGTACTCAAGCAAAACGTAACGAAACAAACCCCCTCCATAGGAAATGCATTAGACTATACTTTGAAGGCTCGTAACTCTGTTTCTACTGGAGATACGAGGATGTCCTTAGGATATGTTATAGTCCAAATTGTCCCCCATCTAACCATACTAAAAACTTTGGGCTACGACAAACAGGGGCCGAGTACTTAAGCAAAACGTAACGAAACAAACCCCCTCCATAGGAAATGCATTAGACTATACTTTGCAGGCTCGTAACTCTGTTTCTACTGGAGATACGAGGATGTCCTTAGGATATGTTATAGTCCAAATTGTCCCGCATCTAACCATACTAAAAACTTTGGGCTACGACAAACAGGGGCCGAGTAATTAAGCTAAACGTAAACAAACAACCCCTCCATAGGAAATGCATTAGACTATACTTTGCAGGCTCGTAACTCTGTTTCTACTGGAGATACGGGGATGTCCTTTGAGTATGTTATTGTCCAATTTGTCCCCCATCTAACCATACTAAAAACATTGAGCTACGACAAACAGGGGCCGAGATATTAAGCAAAATGTTCGTCAACTTTGGTATCGTCTCACTTATTTTTATTATGTTACTTATGATTTTTGCACTATACTTTTGAGGCTCATAACTCTTGTTCTACAAGAGATTCTGGGATCTCCTTTGGATATGTTATAGTACTCTTTGCTCCCCATACAAGGATACTTTAAACTTGAGGCTACCTCAATATCGTCGTCAACTTATTTTTTGTCTCACTTATTGTTAGAAGGTTACTTTTGATTTTTGAAAATAAACTTTGCAGGCTCGTAACTCTGTTTCTACTGGAGATACGGGGATGTCCTTTGAGTATGTTATTGTCCAATTTGTCCCCCATCTAACCATACTAAAAACTTTGGGCTACGACAAACAGGGGCCGAGTAATTAAGCTAAACGTAAACAAACAACCCCTCCATAGGAAATGCATTAGACTATACTTTGCAGGCCCATAACTCTGTGTCTACTAGAGATACGGGGATGTCCTTAGGATATGTTATAGTCCAATTTGTCCCCCATCTAACCATACTAAAAACTTTGGGCTACGACAAACAGGGGCCGAGTACTTAAGCAAAACGTAAAGAAACAACCCCTCCATAGGAAATGCATTAGACTATACTTTGCAGGCTCGTAACTCTGTTTCTACTGGAGATACGGGGATGTCCTTTGAGTATGTTATAGTTCAATTTGTCCCCCATCTAACCATACTAAAAACATTGAGCTACGACAAACAGGGGCCGAGTACTTAAGCAAAACGTAAACAAACAACCCCTCCATAGGAAATGCATTAGACTTTACTTTGCAGGCCCATAACTCTGTGTCTACTAGAGATACGGGGATGTCCTTAGGATATGTTATAGTCCAATTTGTCCCCCATCTAACCATACTAAAACTTTGGGCTACGACAAACAGGGGCCGAGTACTTAAGCAAAACGTAAAGAAACAACCCCTCCATAGGAAATGCATTAGACTATACTTTGCAGGCTCGTAACTCTGTTTCTACAGGAGATACGGGGATGTCCTTTGAGTATGTTATAGTTCAATTTGTCTCCCATCTAACCATACTAAAAACATTGAGCTACGACAAACAGGGGCCGAGTACTTAAGCAAAACGTAAACAAACAACCCCTCCACAGGAAATGCATTAGACTTTACTTTGCAGGCCCATAACTCTGTGTCTACTAGAGATACGAGGATGTCCTTAGGATATGTTATAGTCCAAATTGTCCCCCATCTAACCATACTAAAAACTTTGGGCTACGACAAACAGGGGCCGAGTACTCAAGCAAAACGTAACGAAACAAACCCCCTCCATAGGAAATGCATTAGACTATACTTTGAAGGCTCGTAACTCTGTTTCTACTGGAGATACGAGGATGTCCTTAGGATATGTTATAGTCCAAATTGTCCCCCATCTAACCATACTAAAAACTTTGGGCTACGACAAACAGGGGCCGAGTACTTAAGCAAAACGTAACGAAACAAACCCCCTCCATAGGAAATGCATTAGACTATACTTTGCAGGCTCGTAACTCTGTTTCTACTGGAGATACGAGGATGTCCTTAGGATATGTTATAGTCCAAATTGTCCCGCATCTAACCATACTAAAAACTTTGGGCTACGACAAACAGGGGCCGAGTAATTAAGCTAAACGTAAACAAACAACCCCTCCATAGGAAATGCATTAGACTATACTTTGCAGGCTCGTAACTCTGTTTCTACTGGAGATACGGGGATGTCCTTTGAGTATGTTATTGTCCAATTTGTCCCCCATCTAACCATACTAAAAACATTGAGCTACGACAAACAGGGGCCGAGATATTAAGCAAAATGTTCGTCAACTTTGGTATCGTCTCACTTATTTTTATTATGTTACTTATGATTTTTGCACTATACTTTTGAGGCTCATAACTCTTGTTCTACAAGAGATTCTGGGATCTCCTTTGGATATGTTATAGTACTCTTTGCTCCCCATACAAGGATACTTTAAACTTGAGGCTACCTCAATATCGTCGTCAACTTATTTTTTGTCTCACTTATTGTTAGAAGGTTACTTTTGATTTTTGAAAATAAACTTTGCAGGCTCGTAACTCTGTTTCTACTGGAGATACGGGGATGTCCTTTGAGTATGTTATTGTCCAATTTGTCCCCCATCTAACCATACTAAAAACTTTGGGCTACGACAAACAGGGGCCGAGTAATTAAGCTAAACGTAAACAAACAACCCCTCCATAGGAAATGCATTAGACTATACTTTGCAGGCCCATAACTCTGTGTCTACTAGAGATACGGGGATGTCCTTAGGATATGTTATAGTCCAATTTGTCCCCCATCTAACCATACTAAAAACTTTGGGCTACGACAAACAGGGGCCGAGTACTTAAGCAAAACGTAAAGAAACAACCCCTCCATAGGAAATGCATTAGACTATACTTTGCAGGCTCGTAACTCTGTTTCTACTGGAGATACGGGGATGTCCTTTGAGTATGTTATAGTTCAATTTGTCCCCCATCTAACCATACTAAAAACATTGAGCTACGACAAACAGGGGCCGAGTACTTAAGCAAAACGTAAACAAACAACCCCTCCATAGGAAATGCATTAGACTTTACTTTGCAGGCCCATAACTCTGTGTCTACTAGAGATACGAGGATGTCCTTAGGATTTGTTATAGTCCAAATTGTCCCCCATCTAACCATACTAAAAACTTTGGGCTACGACAAACAGGGGCCGAGTACTTAAGCAAAACGTAAACATACAACCCCTCCATAGGAAATGCATTAGACTTTAATTTGCAGGCCCATAACTCTGTGTCTACTAGAGATACGGGGATGTCCTTAGGATATGTTATAGTCCAAATTGTCCCCCTTCTAACCATACTAAAAGCTTTGGGCTACGACAAACAGGGGCCGAGTACTTAAGCAAAACGTAACGAAACAAACCCCCTCCATAGGAAATGCATTAGACTATAATTTGCAGGCTCGTAACTCTGTTTCTACTGGAGATACGGGGATGTCCTTTGAGTATGTTATTGTCCAATTTGTCCCCCATCTAACTATACTAAAAGCTTTGGGCTACGACAAACAGGGGCCGAGTACTTAAGCAAAACGTAACGAAACAAACCCCCTCCATAGGAAATGCATTAGACTATAATTTGCAGGCTCGTAACTCTGTTTCTACTGGAGATACGGGGATGTCCTTTGAGTATGTTATTGTCCAATTTGTCCCCCATCTAACTATACTAAAAACTTTGGGCTACGACAAACAGGGGCCGAGTAATTAAGCTAAACGTAAACAAACAACCCCTCCATAGGAAATGCATTAGGCTATACTTTGCAGGCCCATAACTCTGTGTCTACTAGAGATACGGGGATGTCCTTAGGATATGTTATAGTCCAATTTGTCCCCCATCTAACCATACTAAAAACATGGAGCTACGACAAACAGGGGCCGAGATATTAAGCAAAATGTTCGTCAACTTTGGTATCGTCTCACTTATTTTTATTATGTTACTTATGATTTTTGCACTATACTTTTGAGGCTCATAACTCTTGTTCTACAAGAGATTCTGGGATCTCCTTTGGATATGTTATAGTACTCTTTGCTCCCCATACAAGGATACTTTAAACTTGAGGCTACCTCAATATCGTCGTCAACTTATTTTTTGTCTCACTTATTGTTAGAAGGTTACTTTTGATTTTTGAAAATAAACTTTGCAGGCTCGTAACTCTGTTTCTACTGGAGATACGGGGATGTCCTTTGAGTATGTTATTGTCCAATTTGTCCCCCATCTAACCATACTAAAAACTTTGGGCTACGACAAACAGGGGCCGAGTAATTAAGCTAAACGTAAACAAACAACCCCTCCATAGGAAATGCATTAGACTATACTTTGCAGGCCCATAACTCTGTGTCTACTAGAGATACGGGGATGTCCTTAGGATATGTTATAGTCCAATTTGTCCCCCATCTAACCATAATAAAAACTTTGGGCTACGACAAACAGGGGCCGAGTACTTAAGCAAAACGTAAAGAAACAACCCCTCCATAGGAAATGCATTAGACTATACTTTGCAGGCTCGTAACTCTGTTTCTACTAAAAATACGGGGATGTCCTTTGAGTATGTTATAGATCAATTTGTCCCCCATCTAACCATACTAAAAACATTGAGCTACGACAAACAGGGGCCGAGTACTTAAGCAAAACGTAAACAAACAACCCCTCCATAGGAAATGCATTAGACTTTACTTTGCAGGCCCATAACTCTGTGTCTACTAGAGATACGAGGATGTCCTTAGGATATGTTATAGTCCAAATTGTCCCCCATCTAACCATACTAAAAACTTTGGGCTACGACAAACAGGGGCCGAGTACTTAAGCAAAACGTAACGAAACAAACCCCCTCCATAGGAAATGCATTAGACTATACTTTGCAGGCTCGTAACCCTGTTTCTACTGGAGATACGAGGATGTCCTTAGGATATGTTATAGTCCAAATTGTCCCCCATCTAACCATACTAAAAACTTTGGGCTACGACAAACAGGGGCCGAGTAATTAAGCTAAACGTAAACAAACAACCCCTCCATAGGAAATGCATTAGACTATACTTTGCAGGCTCGTAACTCTGTTTCTACTGGAGATACGAGGATGTCCTTAGGATATGTTATAGTCCAAATTGTCCCCCATCTAACCATACTAAAAACTTTGGGCTACGACAAACAGGGGCCGAGTACTTAAGCAAAACGTAAAGAAACAACCCCTCCATAGGAAATGCATTAGACTATACTTTGCAGGCTCGTAACTCTGTTTCTACTGGAGATACGGGGATGTCCTTTGAGTATGTTATAGTTCAATTTGTCCCCCATCTAACCATACTAAAAACATTGAGCTACGACAAACAGGGGCCGAGTACTTAAGCAAAACGTAAACAAACAACCCCTCCATAGGAAATGCATTAGACTTTACTTTGCAGGCCCATAACTCTGTGTCTACTAGAGATACGGGGATGTCCTAAGGATATGTTATAGTCCAAATTGTCCCCCATCTAACCATACTAAAAACTTTGGGCTACGACAAACAGGGGCCGAGTACTTAAGCAAAACGTAACGAAACAAACCCCCTCCATAGGAAATGCATTAGACTATACTTTGCAGGCTCGTAACTCTGTTTCTACTGGAGATACGAGGATGTCCTTAGGATATGTTATAGTCCAAATTGTCCCGCATCTAACCATACTAAAAACTTTGGGCTACGACAAACAGGGGCCGAGTAATTAAGCTAAACGTAAACGAACAACCCCTCCATAGGAAATGCATTAGACTATACTTTGCAGGCTCGTAACTCTGTTTCTACTGGAGATACGGGGATGTCCTTTGAGTATGTTATTGTCCAATTTGTCCCCCATCTAACCATATTAAAAACTTTGGGCTACGACAAACAGGGGCCGAGTAATTAAGCTAAACGTAAACAAACAACCCCTCCATAGGAAATGCATTAGACTATACTTTGCAGGCCCATAACTCTGTGTCTACTAGAGATACGGGGATGTCCTTAGGATATGTTATAGTCCAATTTGTCCCCCATCTAAACATACTAAAAACTTTGGGCTACGACAAACAGGGGCCGAGTACTTAAGCAAAACGTAAAGAAACAACCCCTCCATAGGAAATGCATTAGACTATACTTTGCAGGCTCGTAACTCTGTTTCTACTGGAGATACGGGGATGTCCTTTGAGTATGTTATAGTTCAATTTGTCCCCCATCTAACCATACTAAAAACATTGAGCTACAACAAACAGGGGCCGAGTACTTAAGCAAAACGTAAACAAACAACCCCTCCATAGGAAATGCATTAGACTTTACTTTGCAGGCCCATAACTCTGTGTCTACTAGAGATACGGGGATGTCCTAAGGATATGTTATAGTCCAAATTGTCCCCCATCTAACCATACTAAAAACTTTGGGCTACGACAAACAGGGGCCGAGTACTTAAGCAAAACGTAACGAAACAAACCCCCTCCATAGGAAATGCATTAGACTATACTTTGCAGGCTCGTAACTCTGTTTCTACTGGAGATACGAGGATGTCCTTAGGATATGTTATAGTCCAAATTGTCCCGCATCTAACCATACTAAAAACTTTGGGCTACGACAAACAGGGGCCGAGTAATTAAGCTAAACGTAAACAAACAACCCCTCCATAGGAAATGCATTAGACTATACTTTGCAGGCTCGTAACTCTGTTTCTACTGGAGATACGGGGATGTCCTTTGAGTATGTTATTGTCCAATTTGTCCCCCATCTAACCATACTAAAAACTTTGGGCTACGACAAACAGGGGCCGAGTAATTAAGCTAAACGTAAACAAACAACCCCTCCATAGGAAATGCATTAGACTATACTTTGCAGGCCCATAACTCTGTGTCTACTAGAGATACGGGGATGTCCTTAGGATATGTTATAGTCCAATTTGTCCCCCATCTAAACATACTAAAAACTTTGGGCTACGACAAACAGGGGCCGAGTACTTAAGCAAAACGTAAAGAAACAACCCCTCCATAGGAAATGCATTAGACTATACTTTGCAGGCTCGTAACTCTGTTTCTACTGGAGATACGGGGATGTCCTTTGAGTATGTTATAGTTCAATTTGTCCCCCATCTAACCATACTAAAAACATTGAGCTACGACAAACAGGGGCCGAGTACTTAAGCAAAACGTAAACAAACAACCCCTCCATAGGAAATGCATTAGACTTTACTTTGCAGGCCCATAACTCTGTGTCTACTAGAGATACGGGGATGTCCTAAGGATATGTTATAGTCCAAATTGTCCCCCATCTAACCATACTAAAAACTTTGGGCTACGACAAACAGGGGCCGAGTACTTAAGCAAAACGTAACGAAACAAACCCCCTCCATAGGAAATGCATTAGACTATACTTTGCAGGCTCGTAACTCTGTTTCTACTGGAGATACGAGGATGTCCTTAGGATATGTTATAGTCCAAATTGTCCCGCATCTAACCATACTAAAAACTTTGGGCTACGACAAACAGGGGCCGAGTAATTAAGCTAAACGTAAACAAACAACCCCTCCATAGGAAATGCATTAGACTATACTTTGCAGGCTCGTAACTCTGTTTCTACTGGAGATACGGGGATGTCCTTTGAGTATGTTATTGTCCAATTTGTCCCCCATCTAACCATACTAAAAACTTTGGGCTACGACAAACAGGGGCCGAGTAATTAAGCTAAACGTAAACAAACAACCCCTCCATAGGAAATGCATTAGACTATACTTTGCAGGCCCATAACTCTGTGTCTACTAGAGATACGGGGATGTCCTTAGGATATGTTATAGTCCAATTTGTCCCCCATCTAAACATACTAAAAACTTTGGGCTACGACAAACAGGGGCCGAGTACTTAAGCAAAACGTAACGAAACAAACCCCCTCCATAGGAAATGCATTAGACTATACTTTGCAGGCTCGTAACTCTGTTTCTACTGGAGATACGAGGATGTCCTTAGGATATGTTATAGTCCAAATTGTCCCGCATCTAACCATACTAAAAACTTTGGGCTACGACAAACAGGGGCCGAGTAATTAAGCTAAACGTAAACAAACAACCCCTCCATAGGAAATGCATTAGACTATACTTTGCAGGCTCGTAACTCTGTTTCTACTGGAGATACGGGGATGTCCTTTGAGTATGTTATTGTCCAATTTGTCCCCCATCTAACCATACTAAAAACTTTGGGCTACGACAAACAGGGGCCGAGTAATTAAGCTAAACGTAAACAAACAACCCCTCCATAGGAAATGCATTAGACTATACTTTGCAGGCCCATAACTCTGTGTCTACTAGAGATACGGGGATGTCCTTAGGATATGTTATAGTCCAATTTGTCCCCCATCTAAACATACTAAAAACTTTGGGCTACGACAAACAGGGGCCGAGTACTTAAGCAAAACGTAAAGAAACAACCCCTCCATAGGAAATGCATTAGACTATACTTTGCAGGCTCGTAACTCTGTTTCTACTGGAGATACGGGGATGTCCTTTGAGTATGTTATAGTTCAATTTGTCCCCCATCTAACCATACTAAAAACATTGAGCTACGACAAACAGGGGCCGAGTACTTAAGCAAAACGTAAACAAACAACCCCTCCATAGGAAATGCATTAGACTTTACTTTGCAGGCCCATAACTCTGTGTCTACTAGAGATACGGGGATGTCCTAAGGATATGTTATAGTCCAAATTGTCCCCCATCTAACCATACTAAAAACTTTGGGCTACGACAAACAGGGGCCGAGTACTTAAGCAAAACGTAACGAAACAAACCCCCTCCATAGGAAATGCATTAGACTATACTTTGCAGGCTCGTAACTCTGTTTCTACTGGAGATACGAGGATGTCCTTAGGATATGTTATAGTCCAAATTGTCCCGCATCTAACCATACTAAAAACTTTGGGCTACGACAAACAGGGGCCGAGTAATTAAGCTAAACGTAAACGAACAACCCCTCCATAGGAAATGCATTAGACTATACTTTGCAGGCTCGTAACTCTGTTTCTACTGGAGATACGATGATGTCCTTTGAGTATGTTATTGTCCAATTTGTCCCCCATCTAACCATATTAAAAACTTTGGGCTACGACAAACAGGGGCCGAGTAATTAAGCTAAACGTAAACAAACAACCCCTCCATAGGAAATGCATTAGACTATACTTTGCAGGCCCATAACTCTGTGTCTACTAGAGATACGGGGATGTCCTTAGGATATGTTATAGTCCAATTTGTCCCCCATCTAAACATACTAAAAACTTTGGGCTACGACAAACAGGGGCCGAGTACTTAAGCAAAACGTAAAGAAACAACCCCTCCATAGGAAATGCATTAGACTATACTTTGCAGGCTCGTAACTCTGTTTCTACTGGAGATACGGGGATGTCCTTTGAGTATGTTATAGTTCAATTTGTCCCCCATCTAACCATAATAAAAACATTGAGCTACGACAAACAGGGGCCGAGTACTTAAGCAAAACGTAAACAAACAACCCCTCCATAGGAAATGCATTAGACTTTACTTTGCAGGCCCATAACTCTGTGTCTACTAGAGATACGGGGATGTCCTAAGGATATGTTATAGTCCAAATTGTCCCCCATCTAACCATACTAAAAACTTTGGGCTACGACAAACAGGGGCCGAGTACTTAAGCAAAACGTAACGAAACAAACCCCCTCCATAGGAAATGCATTAGACTATACTTTGCAGGCTCGTAACTCTGTTTCTACTGGAGATACGAGGATGTCCTTAGGATATGTTATAGTCCAAATTGTCCCGCATCTAACCATACTAAAAACTTTGGGCTACGACAAACAGGGGCCGAGTAATTAAGCTAAACGTAAACGAACAACCCCTCCATAGGAAATGCATTAGACTATACTTTGCAGGCTCGTAACTCTGTTTCTACAGGAGATACGGGGATGTCCTTTGAGTATGTTATTGTCCAATTTGTCCCCCATCTAACCATTCTAAAAACTTTGGGCTACGACAAACAGGGGCCGAGTAATTAAGCTAAACGTAAACAAACAACCCCTCCATAGGAAATGCATTAGACTATACTTTGCAGGCCCATAACTCTGTGTCTACTAGAGATACGGGGATGTCCTTAGGATATGTTATAGTCCAATTTGTCCCCCATCTAAACATACTAAAAACTTTGGGCTACGACAAACAGGGGCCGAGTACTTAAGCAAAACGTAAAGAAACAACCCCTCCATAGGAAATGCATTAGACTATACTTTGCAGGCTCGTAACTCTGTTTCTACTGGAGATACGGGGATGTCCTTTGAGTATGTTATAGTTCAATTTGTCCCCCATCTAACCATACTAAAAACATTGAGCTACGACAAACAGGGGCCGAGTACTTAAGCAAAACGTAAACAAACAACCCCTCCATAGGAAATGCATTAGACTTTACTTTGCAGGCCCATAACTCTGTGTCTACTAGAGATACGGGGATGTCCTAAGGATATGTTATAGTCCAAATTGTCCCCCATCTAACCATACTAAAAACTTTGGGCTACGACAAACAGGGGCCGAGTACTTAAGCAAAACGTAACGAAACAAACCCCCTCCATAGGAAATGCATTAGACTATACTTTGCAGGCTCGTAACTCTGTTTCTACTGGAGATACGAGGATGTCCTTAGGATATGTTATAGTCCAAATTGTCCCGCATCTAACCATACTAAAAACTTTGGGCTACGACAAACAGGGGCCGAGTAATTAAGCTAAACGTAAACAAACAACCCCTCCATAGGAAATGCATTAGACTATACTTTGCAGGCTCGTAACTCTGTTTCTACTGGAGATACGGGGATGTCCTTTGAGTATGTTATTGTCCAATTTGTCCCCCATCTAACCATACTAAAAACTTTGGGCTACGACAAACAGGGGCCGAGTAATTAAGCTAAACGTAAACAAACAACCCCTCCATAGGAAATGCATTAGACTATACTTTGCAGGCCCATAACTCTGTGTCTACTAGAGATACGGGGATGTCCTTAGGATATGTTATAGTCCAATTTGTCCCCCATCTAAACATACTAAAAACTTTGGGCTACGACAAACAGGGGCCGAGTACTTAAGCAAAACGTAAAGAAACAACCCCTCCATAGGAAATGCATTAGACTATACTTTGCAGGCTCGTAACTCTGTTTCTACTGGAGATACGGGGATGTCCTTTGAGTATGTTATAGTTCAATTTGTCCCCCATCTAACCATACTAAAAACATTGAGCTACGACAAACAGGGGCCGAGTACTTAAGCAAAACGTAAACAAACAACCCCTCCATAGGAAATGCATTAGACTTTACTTTGCAGGCCCATAACTCTGTGTCTACTAGAGATACGGGGATGTCCTAAGGATATGTTATAGTCCAAATTGTCCCCCATCTAACCATACTAAAAACTTTGGGCTACGACAAACAGGGGCCGAGTACTTAAGCAAAACGTAACGAAACAAACCCCCTCCATAGGAAATGCATTAGACTATACTTTGCAGGCTCGTAACTCTGTTTCTACTGGAGATACGAGGATGTCCTTAGGATATGTTATAGTCCAAATTGTCCCGCATCTAACCATACTAAAAACTTTGGGCTACGACAAACAGGGGCCGAGTAATTAAGCTAAACGTAAACAAACAACCCCTCCATAGGAAATGCATTAGACTATACTTTGCAGGCTCGTAACTCTGTTTCTACTGGAGATACGGGGATGTCCTTTGAGTATGTTATTGTCCAATTTGTCCCCCATCTAACCATACTAAAAACTTTGGGCTACGACAAACAGGGGCCGAGTAATTAAGCTAAACGTAAACAAACAACCCCTCCATAGGAAATGCATTAGACTATACTTTGCAGGCCCATAACTCTGTGTCTACTAGAGATACGGGGATGTCCTTAGGATATGTTATAGTCCAATTTGTCCCCCATCTAAACATACTAAAAACTTTGGGCTACGACAAACAGGGGCCGAGTACTTAAGCAAAACGTAAAGAAACAACCCCTCCATAGGAAATGCATTAGACTATACTTTGCAGGCTCGTAACTCTGTTTCTACTGGAGATACGGGGATATCCTTTGAGTATGTTATAGTTCAATTTGTCCCCCATCTAACCATACTAAAAACATTGAGCTACGACAAACAGGGGCCAAGTACTTAAGCAAAACGTGTAACGAAAACCTTATATTTTTTTATAGTTAACCGTCCTAAGTTTTATTTGCTCATGATAGAGCCCGAGAAAAATGTCGCGAAAAAACCCCAAACCCCTTTCGTACCAAAAACGTAAAAAGAAGATAGTTCGCCTCGATAAGCGGCCTTTGGCCTATCCTTATTTACCTAGCTAAAAAACGCCTATTGTAAGCAGCGTGGACACTAGTGGAAAATTTGGTGATTCACCCGTTCTTGGTACGAGAGAGGCCCCTCTATAAATTTAAGATTCTGTACCCTTTCTATAGAGAGGGTAGTTGCAAACTATTTGTAAAGCCGAAAGGACGTGTTTTTCACTTCAATAAAGTTGTTTTTCTTCTTAAATTTATATCGAAGTTTAGTGTTGTTAATTTTAATTCGCCAACCTCAGTTAAGTTTAGTCTGAAACTATTTCGAATCGTTTCATGGTGCCGAAAAAACCCGGGATGGATTAAAATTTAGAAATTATCACTAAACACTTATTTAGTAATTAGAAAAAGTGAGAAAAACTGAAGTCGAGACTTTCGAGAAGTTTGTAGCCGTTAAAAAGTATGTGAATTTTCAACGAAACCTGTACGGATAATAGAATTTCGTGAACTTACCAAGAATTTAAAGTTAATTTCAACGAGACTTTTAAAACCGTGTGACCGTTCAAAGAAACCTGTACCGAATACGCGAATTTCTTGAACTTTCAAAGGATATTAACGAGGTTTTAAATCGAGAAGTAGATCGTTTTAATTATGGATCCACACAAAAGAAACATTAGCAAAAGAGGATACGCGAGAGGAACTTTAACGCGATTGGACAATGAAATATCTCAAGTGTTAGGAGCAACGTCTCTAAGTGTAACCAACGCCGTTTTAACAAAGTACATTCTACAATTAGAAAAAATCGAATCAAATATAAGTGACTTAAATGAAAAGGTGCAAGAAGGATTTAACACGGAACCTGAGTTAGAAAAGGACTTACATGACTGTGAACTGATTCAAAGTAAAATAATAGATTTAAAAGCAAAATGCCTGGACGTTCAACATGATCTACAATCAAGAGCATCGAGTACCACGCAAATAGTAAGCCCAAACCCATCTCCTTTATCATTTAATAGCGCGCAGCTTGCAACCACGAAATTACCGCGAATTGTCATCGAAAAATATTACGGAGATATCAGTAAATGGCAAGAATTTTGGACGTCGTTTGAAACAACTATCCACAATTCTTCGTTACCCGATTCTGGAAAACTTGTTTATCTGAAGAGTTACCTAGGCGGCACAGCTTTAACTAGCGTTAGCGGAATTTCCATGACCTATGCAAACGCAATTATCACTCTTCAAGATAGATTTGGAAGAGATGATGTCGTAGAAAAGGCTCACATTGAAAAAATCAGAAAACTAGAAGCCGTCAGAAAATCTTCAGATATAAAAAGTTTAAGAAGTTTCTTCGACAGCCTGTACATTAGCGTAATGGGTCTTGAAGCACTAAATGTTAAAACGAAATACGGTGGTATTTTAATACCTATAATCACTGAATTGTTGCCAGAAGATATAGTCCTCAGTTTTACCCAGAAGAACAAAAGGGCAGACGCGTTATCGATAGATAAGTTGATAGATTTCCTAAAAGAAGACATTGAAAGTAGAGAGCAAGCGTGTAATTTGAAGAAAAGCGTCATCTCCGTTGAGAGAAAACCAGAAAACGCCTTCAATAGAAGCTCTACCTTCAATAAACCGAAGATTGCGTCAACATCTTCCTTCAAGGCAACAGTAGCCCAAGAAAGCCCATGTGGTTTTTGTAAAGGTTCACACAGGATGGAAGACTGTACCGCTCTAACCGCGAAAGAAAGAAAGGAAATTTTCAAGAAAAGGTCCCTCTGCTTTATATGCGCCCAAGGAAGACACATGGCTAGATTTTGTAAGAGGAAAAGAGAAGTTTCATGTAAATTTTGCAATAGATGTCACTCACACATGGTGTGCGAGGAAAAATATCCAGAGGTTAATCAAGGTCAAGAGACGAATGAAGGTCAAGGAAGTGAAACATCAAGTATGTCCACTATCACCTCTAAGAAGGACAGTGTTTCACCACCGATTTATCTCCGTACTGCTTGGGCTAAAATATGTCATGACGGAAAAGAAGTGAAAGTACGATGCTTGTTAGATGACGGAAGTCACCGTACCTATGTTTCGTCCGAATTATGCCAGAAGATGAATTTACCAGTCGTCGGCAAAGAATCCTTGAACCTAACCGTATTTGAAGGGAAGAATAAGAAAATAGAACGTGAGAGAGTACAACTAACCCTAGGAAGTCTCTTCGATTCTCAGAGCTTAACTATAGAAGCCATTGTCTCTCCTAAGCTAAGTGGAAATATACCAGGAGTTCCAAGAAAGGATTTGATAAAACTATCCAAAGAAAAGGGGTGGAACTTAGCAGATACGCCACCTCCAGAATCACTCTCCAGCTCAGAAGAAATAACCATGTTACTGGGAGCCGATTATTATTGGAAAGTTTCAAGTGGTAAAACAGAAAGAATTGGTACATCCCTCATGGCGCATGACACTATTCTTGGATGGACTATCCATGGTAGAGACGAAGACTCGGAAGAAGAGAAGCCCTCAAGCTCTTATAATATTTGCGTCTTCAAAGCACTAGTCAATCAAGAAACAAGCGAAGATGAACTCATATCGGACAACTTGAAAGCCTTTTGGAAATTAGATTCCCTTGGAATTGTGGACAAAAGCGACGAAGAGTTAATGAGCGAAAAAGCCATTAAAGAAGAATTCGATTCAAAGATTACCTATGACGGAAACCGTTACAGTGTATGTCTTCCGTGGAAAGAAGAAAGAAAACCTTTGAACAACAACTACATTCAAGCTAAAAGAAGATTTCAAGGTCAATTAAGGAAGTTTAGACAAAACCCCGAGTTATTTGACAAGTATGCTGACGTCATAGAAACGTACATAGAAAATGGAATCGTTGAGAAAGTAAAAGGCGAAGGTGAAAACAACAAGACATTTTACCTTCCACACAGAGAAGTCATCAAGGAAGAAAGAAGCACAACCAAGCTCAGAGTGGTTTTCGATGGCTCTTCTCACTCTCCAAACTTTCCGTCAATTAACGACTGTCTCCACTCAGGACCAGCTTTGAATGTAGATCTATTAGGTCTTCTCGTCAAATTCAGAAAGAATAAAATCGCCTTCACCGCGGACATAGAAAAAGCGTTTCTCCAAGTCGGACTGTCCGAAAGCGATCGAGATGTGACGAGATTCTTATGGATTAAAAACAGAGAATTAAACCCGGATAAACTAGAATTCGAAGTACTCAGAATGACCCGAGTTTTATTTGGACTGACGTCAAGCCCTTATTTACTTGCGGCAACCATTCGATTCCATATCGAAAAGTACAAGGAAGAATTACCGGAAGCCTACGAACTGTTAAGAGACTTTCTATATGTTGATGACCTCGTGGGAGGAGCTCAAGAAGAACAGAAAGCGCTGGATCTAGCTAAAGAAGCTAAAGGCATCTTAAGCACCGCGGCAATGCCTTTACGCAAATTCCAGTCAAACTCGACATGGCTAAAAGACCAACTGTCAGAAGAACAAAGTAATCAAGAATCAAAGGAAATTACCAGTAAACCAGAAAGCACCCTCATGAAAGTATTGGGTATCTCTTGGAAACCAGAAGCGGACGTATTTTGTTTTGATGTCTCGAACCTTCTAACGTTTATCAAAGACAAAAGAAATACGAAGCGATTTATTTTGCAAGCATCCTCACGTATTTTTGATCCAATTGGGTTGATATCGCCATTCACAGTTAGAATCAAATGCCTCTATCAAGAATTATGGAAACGTGGCACTGATTGGGACCAAGAAATAGACCAAGATTTAACTGAAAATTGGAACAAATGGTGCCTGGAATTGCAGCACATGTCTGAATTAGAAATTCCAAGACATTACGGTTCTAACTTTGGAAAACTTCAGCTACATTGCTTCACTGATGCCAGCGAGAGGGCATTCGGAGCCGTTGTCTATGTTCGCTCAATAGAAGAAAATGGCACTCCCAAAGTACTATTAGTGGCGTCTAAGAGTCGTGTTTCGCCTTTGAAGAAACTGACAGTTCCTAAACTGGAGCTTATGGGAGCTATAATTGGATCCAGATTGATGAAAACAATTAAATCGAATTTCGAAAAGGAGAAACCCAGTTTACATTTTTGGTGCGACAACCAATCAGTCATTTCCTGGATCAAGAGTAACGCCACAGAGTGGAAGCCTTTCGTAGAGAACCGCGTCTGCGAAATCCAGGAACTAACGGAACCTGTACAATGGAAATACGTTCCAACCAAACAGAATCCAGCAGACTTTCTCACGCGTGGCCTAACAATAGATGGACTTAAAGCAAACGATACCTGGTGGACAGGACCAGAATTTTTAAAGAAGTCTGAATCAGAATGGCCTGTTCAACCCGCCAGATATATCAAATCAGATGAAGCTGAAACAGAAAAAAGGCCTAAGTACAGACCATCCATTGTCTTATACGCGAGCGAAATGTCAACCAAAAGGATTGAACCTGTATTAAAACTAGAGAACTACAGCCGTCATTCGAGAGTCGTAAGGACAACCGCGTGGATAAGAAGGTTTATTTTCAACTGTAAGAATCCGACCAAGAAAATTAAAGGAGAATTAAGCACAGAAGAAATCGACCAAAGCGAAATTTATTGGGTTAAATTGGCGCAACAGGAAACCTATCCAAGAGAAATAAAGGCTCTCAAGGAAAAACGAGAGATTCATCAAGGTTCAGTACTGTCAGAATTGAAGCCCTTCTTAGACCAAGAAGGTTTATGTAGAATGGGAGGTAGACTTGGCTTCGCGAACATGACCTTTGATGAAAGACATCCAATTATCCTGCCAACCGAACATCATTATACCTACCTTCTAATCCAGAAGCAACACAGAAATGTAATGCACATGAGCGTCACCGCAACTCTTTCGAGTCTTAGAGGAAGGTACTGGATTCCGCGAGGAAGGCAGATCGTGAAGAAACAATTGGCCGGTTGTGTAACATGCAAAAGAATGAAATCGCGTCCGTTCGTTCGCGAAACCGCGCCGTTACCTCCAGAACGCGTCAACGCGAGTCCGGCTTTCGAAACAACAGGAGTAGACTTTGCAGGTCCGGTCTATGTTAGATGTTATGACGAAAAGGAAGGAAAGTTCATTCAATCGAAAACTAAAAGTTACATCGCGCTTTTCACTTGCGCAATAACTCGGGCAGTGCATCTCGAATTAGTTTCGGATTTGAGCGCTGAAAATTTTATATTGGCTCTCAAACGGTTTGTCGGTCGTCGAGGCGTATGTAGACTTTTCTTGTCGGACAATTCAAAAACATTTAAAAGAACAGAAAAGGAATTGTCAAAACTTTGGAACTCGGTCCTCACACCAGAAACTAAACAATATTTCGGAGAAAATAAAATTGAGTGGAAATTTATTGTAGATTATGCCCCATGGTGGGGAGGAATATGGGAAAGGATGGTAAGGACAGTGAAGGACTGTTTGAAGAAGGTTTTATGCACAGCTCTATTGTCTTACGAAGAGTTCGAAACAGTTTTGATAGAAGTTGAATCGGTAGTTAATTCTCGCCCTATAACCTTTACCGCTAGTGACCATAACGAGCCTTCACCCCTTACTCCATCCCATTTCCTCATTGGAAAGAGACTTGACGCTCTTCCCCCACGGAAATTTAAATTGTCGGAATTAGAACACAGAAGACATGATCTAACAAGTAGATGGAAACACCGTCAAGAGTTAGTAAACAGATTTTGGGTTAGGTGGCGGAAAGAATACCTGCTAGAGCTCAGAACAGCTCAGATAGTTAAAAATGGAACTAAATGGTCAGCTCAGATTAAAGTAGACGACATAGTTTTAATAAAGGATGATAAGTTGCCAAGACATCTTTGGAAATTAGGAAAAGTATTGGAACTCCATCTAGGACGAGATGGAATATGTCGGTCTGTTTCAATTAAGAAAAGTTCATCCATTATAAAGCGTCCAGTACAACTTTTGTATCCATTAGAAGTTTGAAAGTAGTTTTTTATGTCATTAAGTTTAAAAAAAATATATTTGTAAAAATAAGGATTCAAAGAACCCTCATTTGGGGGGAGTGTAACGAAAACCTTATATTTTTTTATAGTTAACCGTCCTAAGTTTTATTTGCTCATGATAGAGCCCGAGAAAAATGTCGCGAAAAAACCCCAAACCCCTTTCGTACCAAAAACGTAAAAAGAAGATAGTTCGCCTCGATAAGCGGCCTTTGGCCTATCCTTATTTACCTAGCTAAAAAACGCCTATTGTAAGCAGCGTGGACACTAGTGGAAAATTTGGTGATTCACCCGTTCTTGGTACGAGAGAGGCCCCTCTTTTTTTTAAGATTCTGTACCCTTTCTATAGAGAGGGTAGTTGCAAACTATTTGTAAAGCCGAAAGGACGTGTTTTTCACTTCAATAAAGTTGTTTTTCTTCTTAAATTTATATCGAAGTTTAGTGTTGTTAATTTTAATTCGCCAACCTCAGTTAAGTTTAGTCTGAAACTATTTCGAATCGTTTCATGCCCCATCTAAACATACTAAAAACTTTGGGCTACGACAAACAGGGGCCGAGTACTTAAGCAAAACGTAAAGAAACAACCCCTCCATAGGAAATGCATTAGACTATACTTTGCAGGCTCGTAACTCTGTTTCTACTGGAGATACGGGGATATCCTTTGAGTATGTTATAGTTCAATTTGTCCCCCATCTAACCATACTAAAAACATTGAGCTACGACAAACAGGGGCCGAGTACTTAAGCAAAACGTAAACAAACAACCCCTCCATAGGAAATGCATTAGACTTTACTTTGCAGGCCCATAACTCTGTGTCTACTAGAGATACGAGGATGTCCTTAGGATATGTTATAGTCCAAATTGTCCCCCATCTAACCATACTAAAAACTTTGGGCTACGACAAACAGGGGCCGAGTACTTAAGCAAAACGTAACGAAACAAACCCCCTCCATAGGAAATGCATTAGACTATACTTTGCAGGCTCGTAACTCTGTTTCTACTGGAGATACGAGGATGTCCTTAGGATATGTTATAGTCCAAATTGTCCCCCATCTAACCATACTAAAAACTTTGGGCTACGACAAACAGGGGCCGAGTAATAAAGCTAAACGTAAACAAACAACCCCTCCATAGGAAATGCATTAGACTATACTTTGCAGGCTCGTAACTCTGTTTCTACTGGAGATACGAGGATGTCCTTAGGATATGTTATAGTCCAAATTGTCCCGCATCTAACCATACTAAACATTGAGCTACGACAAACAGGGGCCGAGATATTAAGCAAAATGTTCGTCAACTTTGGTATCGTCTCACTTATTTTTATTATGTTACTTATGATTTTTGCACTAAACTTTTGAGGCTCATAACTCTTGTTCTACAAGAGATTCTGGGATCTCCTTTGGATATGTTATAGTACTCTTTGCTCCCCATACAAGGATACTTTAATCTTGAGGCTACCTCAATATCGTCGTCAACTTATTTTTTGTCTCACTTATTGTTAGAAGGTTACTTTTGATTTTTGAAAATAAACTTTGCAGGCTCGTAACTCTGCTTCTACTGGAGATACGGGGATGTCCTTTGAGTATGTTATTGTCCAATTTATCCCCCATCTAACCATACTAAAAACTTTGGGCTACGACAAACAGGGGCCGAGTAATTAAGCTAAACGTAAACAAACAACCCCTCCATAGGAAATGCATTAGACTATACTTTGCAGGCCCATAACTCTGTGTCTACTAGAGATACGGGGATGTCCTTAGGATATGTTATAGTCCAATTTGTCCCCCATCTAACCATACTAAAACTTTGGGCTACGACAAACAGGGGCCGAGTACTTAAGCAAAACGTAAAGAAACAACCCCTCCATAGGAAATGCATTAGACTATACTTTGCAGGCTCGTAACTCTGTTTCTACAGGAGATACGGGGATGTCCTTTGAGTATGTTATAGTTCAATTTGTCTCCCATCTAACCATACTAAAAACATTGAGCTACGACAAACAGGGGCCGAGTACTTAAGCAAAACGTAAACAAACAACCCCTCCACAGGAAATGCATTAGACTTTACTTTGCAGGCCCATAACTCTGTGTCTACTAGAGATACGAGGATGTCCTTAGGATATGTTATAGTCCAAATTGTCCCCCATCTAACCATACTAAAAACTTTGGGCTACGACAAACAGGGGCCGAGTACTCAAGCAAAACGTAACGAAACAAACCCCCTCCATAGGAAATGCATTAGACTATACTTTGAAGGCTCGTAACTCTGTTTCTACTGGAGATACGAGGATGTCCTTAGGATATGTTATAGTCCAAATTGTCCCCCATCTAACCATACTAAAAACTTTGGGCTACGACAAACAGGGGCCGAGTACTTAAGCAAAACGTAACGAAACAAACCCCCTCCATAGGAAATGCATTAGACTATACTTTGCAGGCTCGTAACTCTGTTTCTACTGGAGATACGAGGATGTCCTTAGGATATGTTATAGTCCAAATTGTCCCGCATCTAACCATACTAAAAACTTTGGGCTACGACAAACAGGGGCCGAGTAATTAAGCTAAACGTAAACAAACAACCCCTCCATAGGAAATGCATTAGACTATACTTTGCAGGCTCGTAACTCTGTTTCTACTGGAGATACGGGGATGTCCTTTGAGTATGTTATTGTCCAATTTGTCCCCCATCTAACCATACTAAAAACATTGAGCTACGACAAACAGGGGCCGAGATATTAAGCAAAATGTTCGTCAACTTTGGTATCGTCTCACTTATTTTTATTATGTTACTTATGATTTTTGCACTATACTTTTGAGGCTCATAACTCTTGTTCTACAAGAGATTCTGGGATCTCCTTTGGATATGTTATAGTACTCTTTGCTCCCCATACAAGGATACTTTAAACTTGAGGCTACCTCAATATCGTCGTCAACTTATTTTTTGTCTCACTTATTGTTAGAAGGTTACTTTTGATTTTTGAAAATAAACTTTGCAGGCTCGTAACTCTGTTTCTACTGGAGATACGGGGATGTCCTTTGAGTATGTTATTGTCCAATTTGTCCCCCATCTAACCATACTAAAAACTTTGGGCTACGACAAACAGGGGCCGAGTAATTAAGCTAAACGTAAACAAACAACCCCTCCATAGGAAATGCATTAGACTATACTTTGCAGGCCCATAACTCTGTGTCTACTAGAGATACGGGGATGTCCTTAGGATATGTTATAGTCCAATTTGTCCCCCATCTAACCATACTAAAAACTTTGGGCTACGACAAACAGGGGCCGAGTACTTAAGCAAAACGTAAAGAAACAACCCCTCCATAGGAAATGCATTAGACTATACTTTGCAGGCTCGTAACTCTGTTTCTACTGGAGATACGGGGATGTCCTTTGAGTATGTTATAGTTCAATTTGTCCCCCATCTAACCATACTAAAAACATTGAGCTACGACAAACAGGGGCCGAGTACTTAAGCAAAACGTAAACAAACAACCCCTCCATAGGAAATGCATTAGACTTTACTTTGCAGGCCCATAACTCTGTGTCTACTAGAGATACGAGGATGTCCTTAGGATTTGTTATAGTCCAAATTGTCCCCCATCTAACCATACTAAAAACTTTGGGCTACGACAAACAGGGGCCGAGTACTTAAGCAAAACGTAAACATACAACCCCTCCATAGGAAATGCATTAGACTTTAATTTGCAGGCCCATAACTCTGTGTCTACTAGAGATACGGGGATGTCCTTAGGATATGTTATAGTCCAAATTGTCCCCCTTCTAACCATACTAAAAGCTTTGGGCTACGACAAACAGGGGCCGAGTACTTAAGCAAAACGTAACGAAACAAACCCCCTCCATAGGAAATGCATTAGACTATAATTTGCAGGCTCGTAACTCTGTTTCTACTGGAGATACGGGGATGTCCTTTGAGTATGTTATTGTCCAATTTGTCCCCCATCTAACTATACTAAAAGCTTTGGGCTACGACAAACAGGGGCCGAGTACTTAAGCAAAACGTAACGAAACAAACCCCCTCCATAGGAAATGCATTAGACTATAATTTGCAGGCTCGTAACTCTGTTTCTACTGGAGATACGGGGATGTCCTTTGAGTATGTTATTGTCCAATTTGTCCCCCATCTAACTATACTAAAAACTTTGGGCTACGACAAACAGGGGCCGAGTAATTAAGCTAAACGTAAACAAACAACCCCTCCATAGGAAATGCATTAGGCTATACTTTGCAGGCCCATAACTCTGTGTCTACTAGAGATACGGGGATGTCCTTAGGATATGTTATAGTCCAATTTGTCCCCCATCTAACCATACTAAAAACATGGAGCTACGACAAACAGGGGCCGAGATATTAAGCAAAATGTTCGTCAACTTTGGTATCGTCTCACTTATTTTTATTATGTTACTTATGATTTTTGCACTATACTTTTGAGGCTCATAACTCTTGTTCTACAAGAGATTCTGGGATCTCCTTTGGATATGTTATAGTACTCTTTGCTCCCCATACAAGGATACTTTAAACTTGAGGCTACCTCAATATCGTCGTCAACTTATTTTTTGTCTCACTTATTGTTAGAAGGTTACTTTTGATTTTTGAAAATAAACTTTGCAGGCTCGTAACTCTGTTTCTACTGGAGATACGGGGATGTCCTTTGAGTATGTTATTGTCCAATTTGTCCCCCATCTAACCATACTAAAAACTTTGGGCTACGACAAACAGGGGCCGAGTAATTAAGCTAAACGTAAACAAACAACCCCTCCATAGGAAATGCATTAGACTATACTTTGCAGGCCCATAACTCTGTGTCTACTAGAGATACGGGGATGTCCTTAGGATATGTTATAGTCCAATTTGTCCCCCATCTAACCATAATAAAAACTTTGGGCTACGACAAACAGGGGCCGAGTACTTAAGCAAAACGTAAAGAGACAACCCCTCCATAGGAAATGCATTAGACTATACTTTGCAGGCTCGTAACTCTGTTTCTACTAAAAATACGGGGATGTCCTTTGAGTATGTTATAGATCAATTTGTCCCCCATCTAACCATACTAAAAACATTGAGCTACGACAAACAGGGGCCGAGTACTTAAGCAAAACGTAAACAAACAACCCCTCCATAGGAAATGCATTAGACTTTACTTTGCAGGCCCATAACTCTGTGTCTACTAGAGATACGAGGATGTCCTTAGGATATGTTATAGTCCAAATTGTCCCCCATCTAACCATACTAAAAACTTTGGGCTACGACAAACAGGGGCCGAGTACTTAAGCAAAACGTAACGAAACAAACCCCCTCCATAGGAAATGCATTAGACTATACTTTGCAGGCTCGTAACCCTGTTTCTACTGGAGATACGAGGATGTCCTTAGGATATGTTATAGTCCAAATTGTCCCCCATCTAACCATACTAAAAACTTTGGGCTACGACAAACAGGGGCCGAGTAATTAAGCTAAACGTAAACAAACAACCCCTCCATAGGAAATGCATTAGACTATACTTTGCAGGCTCGTAACTCTGTTTCTACTGGAGATACGAGGATGTCCTTAGGATATGTTATAGTCCAAATTGTCCCCCATCTAACCATACTAAAAACTTTGGGCTACGACAAACAGGGGCCGAGTACTTAAGCAAAACGTAAAGAAACAACCCCTCCATAGGAAATGCATTAGACTATACTTTGCAGGCTCGTAACTCTGTTTCTACTGGAGATACGGGGATGTCCTTTGAGTATGTTATAGTTCAATTTGTCCCCCATCTAACCATACTAAAAACATTGAGCTACGACAAACAGGGGCCGAGTACTTAAGCAAAACGTAAACAAACAACCCCTCCATAGGAAATGCATTAGACTTTACTTTGCAGGCCCATAACTCTGTGTCTACTAGAGATACGGGGATGTCCTAAGGATATGTTATAGTCCAAATTGTCCCCCATCTAACCATACTAAAAACTTTGGGCTACGACAAACAGGGGCCGAGTACTTAAGCAAAACGTAACGAAACAAACCCCCTCCATAGGAAATGCATTAGACTATACTTTGCAGGCTCGTAACTCTGTTTCTACTGGAGATACGAGGATGTCCTTAGGATATGTTATAGTCCAAATTGTCCCGCATCTAACCATACTAAAAACTTTGGGCTACGACAAACAGGGGCCGAGTAATTAAGCTAAACGTAAACGAACAACCCCTCCATAGGAAATGCATTAGACTATACTTTGCAGGCTCGTAACTCTGTTTCTACTGGAGATACGGGGATGTCCTTTGAGTATGTTATTGTTCAATTTGTCCCCCATCTAACCATATTAAAAACTTTGGGCTACGACAAACAGGGGCCGAGTAATTAAGCTAAACGTAAACAAACAACCCCTCCATAGGAAATGCATTAGACTATACTTTGCAGGCCCATAACTCTGTGTCTACTAGAGATACGGGGATGTCCTTAGGATATGTTATAGTCCAATTTGTCCCCCATCTAAACATACTAAAAACTTTGGGCTACGACAAACAGGGGCCGAGTACTTAAGCAAAACGTAAAGAAACAACCCCTCCATAGGAAATGCATTAGACTATACTTTGCAGGCTCGTAACTCTGTTTCTACTGGAGATACGGGGATGTCCTTTGAGTATGTTATAGTTCAATTTGTCCCCCATCTAACCATAATAAAAACATTGAGCTACGACAAACAGGGGCCGAGTACTTAAGCAAAACGTAAACAAACAACCCCTCCATAGGAAATGCATTAGACTTTACTTTGCAGGCCCATAACTCTGTGTCTACTAGAGATACGGGGATGTCCTAAGGATATGTTATAGTCCAAATTGTCCCCCATCTAACCATACTAAAAACTTTGGGCTACGACAAACAGGGGCCGAGTACTTAAGCAAAACGTAACGAAACAAACCCCCTCCATAGGAAATGCATTAGACTATACTTTGCAGGCTCGTAACTCTGTTTCTACTGGAGATACGAGGATGTCCTTAGGATATGTTATAGTCCAAATTGTCCCGCATCTAACCATACTAAAAACTTTGGGCTACGACAAACAGGGGCCGAGTAATTAAGCTAAACGTAAACGAACAACCCCTCCATAGGAAATGCATTAGACTATACTTTGCAGGCTCGTAACTCTGTTTCTACAGGAGATACGGGGATGTCCTTTGAGTATGTTATTGTCCAATTTGTCCCCCATCTAACCATTCTAAAAACTTTGGGCTACGACAAACAGGGGCCGAGTAATTAAGCTAAACGTAAACAAACAACCCCTCCATAGGAAATGCATTAGACTATACTTTGCAGGCCCATAACTCTGTGTCTACTAGAGATACGGGGATGTCCTTAGGATATGTTATAGTCCAATTTGTCCCCCATCTAAACATACTAAAAACTTTGGGCTACGACAAACAGGGGCCGAGTACTTAAGCAAAACGTAAAGAAACAACCCCTCCATAGGAAATGCATTAGACTATACTTTGCAGGCTCGTAACTCTGTTTCTACTGGAGATACGGGGATGTCCTTTGAGTATGTTATAGTTCAATTTGTCCCCCATCTAACCATACTAAAAACATTGAGCTACGACAAACAGGGGCCGAGTACTTAAGCAAAACGTAAACAAACAACCCCTCCATAGGAAATGCATTAGACTTTACTTTGCAGGCCCATAACTCTGTGTCTACTAGAGATACGGGGATGTCCTAAGGATATGTTATAGTCCAAATTGTCCCCCATCTAACCATACTAAAAACTTTGGGCTACGACAAACAGGGGCCGAGTACTTAAGCAAAACGTAACGAAACAAACCCCCTCCATAGGAAATGCATTAGACTATACTTTGCAGGCTCGTAACTCTGTTTCTACTGGAGATACGAGGATGTCCTTAGGATATGTTATAGTCCAAATTGTCCCGCATCTAACCATACTAAAAACTTTGGGCTACGACAAACAGGGGCCGAGTAATTAAGCTAAACGTAAACAAACAACCCCTCCATAGGAAATGCATTAGACTATACTTTGCAGGCTCGTAACTCTGTTTCTACTGGAGATACGGGGATGTCCTTTGAGTATGTTATTGTCCAATTTGTCCCCCATCTAACCATACTAAAAACTTTGGGCTACGACAAACAGGGGCCGAGTAATTAAGCTAAACGTAAACAAACAACCCCTCCATAGGAAATGCATTAGACTATACTTTGCAGGCCCATAACTCTGTGTCTACTAGAGATACGGGGATGTCCTTAGGATATGTTATAGTCCAATTTGTCCCCCATCTAAACATACTAAAAACTTTGGGCTACGACAAACAGGGGCCGAGTACTTAAGCAAAACGTAAAGAAACAACCCCTCCATAGGAAATGCATTAGACTATACTTTGCAGGCTCGTAACTCTGTTTCTACTGGAGATACGGGGATGTCCTTTGAGTATGTTATAGTTCAATTTGTCCCCCATCTAACCATACTAAAAACATTGAGCTACGACAAACAGGGGCCGAGTACTTAAGCAAAACGTAAACAAACAACCCCTCCATAGGAAATGCATTAGACTTTACTTTGCAGGCCCATAACTCTGTGTCTACTAGAGATACGGGGATGTCCTAAGGATATGTTATAGTCCAAATTGTCCCCCATCTAACCATACTAAAAACTTTGGGCTACGACAAACAGGGGCCGAGTACTTAAGCAAAACGTAACGAAACAAACCCCCTCCATAGGAAATGCATTAGACTATACTTTGCAGGCTCGTAACTCTGTTTCTACTGGAGATACGAGGATGTCCTTAGGATATGTTATAGTCCAAATTGTCCCGCATCTAACCATACTAAAAACTTTGGGCTACGACAAACAGGGGCCGAGTAATTAAGCTAAACGTAAACAAACAACCCCTCCATAGGAAATGCATTAGACTATACTTTGCAGGCTCGTAACTCTGTTTCTACTGGAGATACGGGGATGTCCTTTGAGTATGTTATTGTCCAATTTGTCCCCCATCTAACCATACTAAAAACTTTGGGCTACGACAAACAGGGGCCGAGTAATTAAGCTAAACGTAAACAAACAACCCCTCCATAGGAAATGCATTAGACTATACTTTGCAGGCCCATAACTCTGTGTCTACTAGAGATACGGGGATGTCCTTAGGATATGTTATAGTCCAATTTGTCCCCCATCTAAACATACTAAAAACTTTGGGCTACGACAAACAGGGGCCGAGTACTTAAGCAAAACGTAAAGAAACAACCCCTCCATAGGAAATGCATTAGACTATACTTTGCAGGCTCGTAACTCTGTTTCTACTGGAGATACGGGGATATCCTTTGAGTATGTTATAGTTCAATTTGTCCCCCATCTAACCATACTAAAAACATTGAGCTACGACAAACAGGGGCCAAGTACTTAAGCAAAACGTGTAACGAAAACCTTATATTTTTTTATAGTTAACCGTCCTAAGTTTTATTTGCTCATGATAGAGCCCGAGAAAAATGTCGCGAAAAAACCCCAAACCCCTTTCGTACCAAAAACGTAAAAAGAAGATAGTTCGCCTCGATAAGCGGCCTTTGGCCTATCCTTATTTACCTAGCTAAAAAACGCCTATTGTAAGCAGCGTGGACACTAGTGGAAAATTTGGTGATTCACCCGTTCTTGGTACGAGAGAGGCCCCTCTATAAATTTAAGATTCTGTACCCTTTCTATAGAGAGGGTAGTTGCAAACTATTTGTAAAGCCGAAAGGACGTGTTTTTCACTTCAATAAAGTTGTTTTTCTTCTTAAATTTATATCGAAGTTTAGTGTTGTTAATTTTAATTCGCCAACCTCAGTTAAGTTTAGTCTGAAACTATTTCGAATCGTTTCATGGTGCCGAAAAAACCCGGGATGGATTAAAATTTAGAAATTATCACTAAACACTTATTTAGTAATTAGAAAAAGTGAGAAAAACTGAAGTCGAGACTTTCGAGAAGTTTGTAGCCGTTAAAAAGTATGTGAATTTTCAACGAAACCTGTACGGATAATAGAATTTCGTGAACTTACCAAGAATTTAAAGTTAATTTCAACGAGACTTTTAAAACCGTGTGACCGTTCAAAGAAACCTGTACCGAATACGCGAATTTCTTGAACTTTCAAAGGATATTAACGAGGTTTTAAATCGAGAAGTAGATCGTTTTAATTATGGATCCACACAAAAGAAACATTAGCAAAAGAGGATACGCGAGAGGAACTTTAACGCGATTGGACAATGAAATATCTCAAGTGTTAGGAGCAACGTCTCTAAGTGTAACCAACGCCGTTTTAACAAAGTACATTCTACAATTAGAAAAAATCGAATCAAATATAAGTGACTTAAATGAAAAGGTGCAAGAAGGATTTAACACGGAACCTGAGTTAGAAAAGGACTTACATGACTGTGAACTGATTCAAAGTAAAATAATAGATTTAAAAGCAAAATGCCTGGACGTTCAACATGATCTACAATCAAGAGCATCGAGTACCACGCAAATAGTAAGCCCAAACCCATCTCCTTTATCATTTAATAGCGCGCAGCTTGCAACCACGAAATTACCGCGAATTGTCATCGAAAAATATTACGGAGATATCAGTAAATGGCAAGAATTTTGGACGTCGTTTGAAACAACTATCCACAATTCTTCGTTACCCGATTCTGGAAAACTTGTTTATCTGAAGAGTTACCTAGGCGGCACAGCTTTAACTAGCGTTAGCGGAATTTCCATGACCTATGCAAACGCAATTATCACTCTTCAAGATAGATTTGGAAGAGATGATGTCGTAGAAAAGGCTCACATTGAAAAAATCAGAAAACTAGAAGCCGTCAGAAAATCTTCAGATATAAAAAGTTTAAGAAGTTTCTTCGACAGCCTGTACATTAGCGTAATGGGTCTTGAAGCACTAAATGTTAAAACGAAATACGGTGGTATTTTAATACCTATAATCACTGAATTGTTGCCAGAAGATATAGTCCTCAGTTTTACCCAGAAGAACAAAAGGGCAGACGCGTTATCGATAGATAAGTTGATAGATTTCCTAAAAGAAGACATTGAAAGTAGAGAGCAAGCGTGTAATTTGAAGAAAAGCGTCATCTCCGTTGAGAGAAAACCAGAAAACGCCTTCAATAGAAGCTCTACCTTCAATAAACCGAAGATTGCGTCAACATCTTCCTTCAAGGCAACAGTAGCCCAAGAAAGCCCATGTGGTTTTTGTAAAGGTTCACACAGGATGGAAGACTGTACCGCTCTAACCGCGAAAGAAAGAAAGGAAATTTTCAAGAAAAGGTCCCTCTGCTTTATATGCGCCCAAGGAAGACACATGGCTAGATTTTGTAAGAGGAAAAGAGAAGTTTCATGTAAATTTTGCAATAGATGTCACTCACACATGGTGTGCGAGGAAAAATATCCAGAGGTTAATCAAGGTCAAGAGACGAATGAAGGTCAAGGAAGTGAAACATCAAGTATGTCCACTATCACCTCTAAGAAGGACAGTGTTTCACCACCGATTTATCTCCGTACTGCTTGGGCTAAAATATGTCATGACGGAAAAGAAGTGAAAGTACGATGCTTGTTAGATGACGGAAGTCACCGTACCTATGTTTCGTCCGAATTATGCCAGAAGATGAATTTACCAGTCGTCGGCAAAGAATCCTTGAACCTAACCGTATTTGAAGGGAAGAATAAGAAAATAGAACGTGAGAGAGTACAACTAACCCTAGGAAGTCTCTTCGATTCTCAGAGCTTAACTATAGAAGCCATTGTCTCTCCTAAGCTAAGTGGAAATATACCAGGAGTTCCAAGAAAGGATTTGATAAAACTATCCAAAGAAAAGGGGTGGAACTTAGCAGATACGCCACCTCCAGAATCACTCTCCAGCTCAGAAGAAATAACCATGTTACTGGGAGCCGATTATTATTGGAAAGTTTCAAGTGGTAAAACAGAAAGAATTGGTACATCCCTCATGGCGCATGACACTATTCTTGGATGGACTATCCATGGTAGAGACGAAGACTCGGAAGAAGAGAAGCCCTCAAGCTCTTATAATATTTGCGTCTTCAAAGCACTAGTCAATCAAGAAACAAGCGAAGATGAACTCATATCGGACAACTTGAAAGCCTTTTGGAAATTAGATTCCCTTGGAATTGTGGACAAAAGCGACGAAGAGTTAATGAGCGAAAAAGCCATTAAAGAAGAATTCGATTCAAAGATTACCTATGACGGAAACCGTTACAGTGTATGTCTTCCGTGGAAAGAAGAAAGAAAACCTTTGAACAACAACTACATTCAAGCTAAAAGAAGATTTCAAGGTCAATTAAGGAAGTTTAGACAAAACCCCGAGTTATTTGACAAGTATGCTGACGTCATAGAAACGTACATAGAAAATGGAATCGTTGAGAAAGTAAAAGGCGAAGGTGAAAACAACAAGACATTTTACCTTCCACACAGAGAAGTCATCAAGGAAGAAAGAAGCACAACCAAGCTCAGAGTGGTTTTCGATGGCTCTTCTCACTCTCCAAACTTTCCGTCAATTAACGACTGTCTCCACTCAGGACCAGCTTTGAATGTAGATCTATTAGGTCTTCTCGTCAAATTCAGAAAGAATAAAATCGCCTTCACCGCGGACATAGAAAAAGCGTTTCTCCAAGTCGGACTGTCCGAAAGCGATCGAGATGTGACGAGATTCTTATGGATTAAAAACAGAGAATTAAACCCGGATAAACTAGAATTCGAAGTACTCAGAATGACCCGAGTTTTATTTGGACTGACGTCAAGCCCTTATTTACTTGCGGCAACCATTCGATTCCATATCGAAAAGTACAAGGAAGAATTACCGGAAGCCTACGAACTGTTAAGAGACTTTCTATATGTTGATGACCTCGTGGGAGGAGCTCAAGAAGAACAGAAAGCGCTGGATCTAGCTAAAGAAGCTAAAGGCATCTTAAGCACCGCGGCAATGCCTTTACGCAAATTCCAGTCAAACTCGACATGGCTAAAAGACCAACTGTCAGAAGAACAAAGTAATCAAGAATCAAAGGAAATTACCAGTAAACCAGAAAGCACCCTCATGAAAGTATTGGGTATCTCTTGGAAACCAGAAGCGGACGTATTTTGTTTTGATGTCTCGAACCTTCTAACGTTTATCAAAGACAAAAGAAATACGAAGCGATTTATTTTGCAAGCATCCTCACGTATTTTTGATCCAATTGGGTTGATATCGCCATTCACAGTTAGAATCAAATGCCTCTATCAAGAATTATGGAAACGTGGCACTGATTGGGACCAAGAAATAGACCAAGATTTAACTGAAAATTGGAACAAATGGTGCCTGGAATTGCAGCACATGTCTGAATTAGAAATTCCAAGACATTACGGTTCTAACTTTGGAAAACTTCAGCTACATTGCTTCACTGATGCCAGCGAGAGGGCATTCGGAGCCGTTGTCTATGTTCGCTCAATAGAAGAAAATGGCACTCCCAAAGTACTATTAGTGGCGTCTAAGAGTCGTGTTTCGCCTTTGAAGAAACTGACAGTTCCTAAACTGGAGCTTATGGGAGCTATAATTGGATCCAGATTGATGAAAACAATTAAATCGAATTTCGAAAAGGAGAAACCCAGTTTACATTTTTGGTGCGACAACCAATCAGTCATTTCCTGGATCAAGAGTAACGCCACAGAGTGGAAGCCTTTCGTAGAGAACCGCGTCTGCGAAATCCAGGAACTAACGGAACCTGTACAATGGAAATACGTTCCAACCAAACAGAATCCAGCAGACTTTCTCACGCGTGGCCTAACAATAGATGGACTTAAAGCAAACGATACCTGGTGGACAGGACCAGAATTTTTAAAGAAGTCTGAATCAGAATGGCCTGTTCAACCCGCCAGATATATCAAATCAGATGAAGCTGAAACAGAAAAAAGGCCTAAGTACAGACCATCCATTGTCTTATACGCGAGCGAAATGTCAACCAAAAGGATTGAACCTGTATTAAAACTAGAGAACTACAGCCGTCATTCGAGAGTCGTAAGGACAACCGCGTGGATAAGAAGGTTTATTTTCAACTGTAAGAATCCGACCAAGAAAATTAAAGGAGAATTAAGCACAGAAGAAATCGACCAAAGCGAAATTTATTGGGTTAAATTGGCGCAACAGGAAACCTATCCAAGAGAAATAAAGGCTCTCAAGGAAAAACGAGAGATTCATCAAGGTTCAGTACTGTCAGAATTGAAGCCCTTCTTAGACCAAGAAGGTTTATGTAGAATGGGAGGTAGACTTGGCTTCGCGAACATGACCTTTGATGAAAGACATCCAATTATCCTGCCAACCGAACATCATTATACCTACCTTCTAATCCAGAAGCAACACAGAAATGTAATGCACATGAGCGTCACCGCAACTCTTTCGAGTCTTAGAGGAAGGTACTGGATTCCGCGAGGAAGGCAGATCGTGAAGAAACAATTGGCCGGTTGTGTAACATGCAAAAGAATGAAATCGCGTCCGTTCGTTCGCGAAACCGCGCCGTTACCTCCAGAACGCGTCAACGCGAGTCCGGCTTTCGAAACAACAGGAGTAGACTTTGCAGGTCCGGTCTATGTTAGATGTTATGACGAAAAGGAAGGAAAGTTCATTCAATCGAAAACTAAAAGTTACATCGCGCTTTTCACTTGCGCAATAACTCGGGCAGTGCATCTCGAATTAGTTTCGGATTTGAGCGCTGAAAATTTTATATTGGCTCTCAAACGGTTTGTCGGTCGTCGAGGCGTATGTAGACTTTTCTTGTCGGACAATTCAAAAACATTTAAAAGAACAGAAAAGGAATTGTCAAAACTTTGGAACTCGGTCCTCACACCAGAAACTAAACAATATTTCGGAGAAAATAAAATTGAGTGGAAATTTATTGTAGATTATGCCCCATGGTGGGGAGGAATATGGGAAAGGATGGTAAGGACAGTGAAGGACTGTTTGAAGAAGGTTTTATGCACAGCTCTATTGTCTTACGAAGAGTTCGAAACAGTTTTGATAGAAGTTGAATCGGTAGTTAATTCTCGCCCTATAACCTTTACCGCTAGTGACCATAACGAGCCTTCACCCCTTACTCCATCCCATTTCCTCATTGGAAAGAGACTTGACGCTCTTCCCCCACGGAAATTTAAATTGTCGGAATTAGAACACAGAAGACATGATCTAACAAGTAGATGGAAACACCGTCAAGAGTTAGTAAACAGATTTTGGGTTAGGTGGCGGAAAGAATACCTGCTAGAGCTCAGAACAGCTCAGATAGTTAAAAATGGAACTAAATGGTCAGCTCAGATTAAAGTAGACGACATAGTTTTAATAAAGGATGATAAGTTGCCAAGACATCTTTGGAAATTAGGAAAAGTATTGGAACTCCATCTAGGACGAGATGGAATATGTCGGTCTGTTTCAATTAAGAAAAGTTCATCCATTATAAAGCGTCCAGTACAACTTTTGTATCCATTAGAAGTTTGAAAGTAGTTTTTTATGTCATTAAGTTTAAAAAAAATATATTTGTAAAAATAAGGATTCAAAGAACCCTCATTTGGGGGGAGTGTAACGAAAACCTTATATTTTTTTATAGTTAACCGTCCTAAGTTTTATTTGCTCATGATAGAGCCCGAGAAAAATGTCGCGAAAAAACCCCAAACCCCTTTCGTACCAAAAACGTAAAAAGAAGATAGTTCGCCTCGATAAGCGGCCTTTGGCCTATCCTTATTTACCTAGCTAAAAAACGCCTATTGTAAGCAGCGTGGACACTAGTGGAAAATTTGGTGATTCACCCGTTCTTGGTACGAGAGAGGCCCCTCTTTTTTTTAAGATTCTGTACCCTTTCTATAGAGAGGGTAGTTGCAAACTATTTGTAAAGCCGAAAGGACGTGTTTTTCACTTCAATAAAGTTGTTTTTCTTCTTAAATTTATATCGAAGTTTAGTGTTGTTAATTTTAATTCGCCAACCTCAGTTAAGTTTAGTCTGAAACTATTTCGAATCGTTTCATGCCCCATCTAAACATACTAAAAACTTTGGGCTACGACAAACAGGGGCCGAGTACTTAAGCAAAACGTAAAGAAACAACCCCTCCATAGGAAATGCATTAGACTATACTTTGCAGGCTCGTAACTCTGTTTCTACTGGAGATACGGGGATATCCTTTGAGTATGTTATAGTTCAATTTGTCCCCCATCTAACCATACTAAAAACATTGAGCTACGACAAACAGGGGCCGAGTACTTAAGCAAAACGTAAACAAACAACCCCTCCATAGGAAATGCATTAGACTTTACTTTGCAGGCCCATAACTCTGTGTCTACTAGAGATACGAGGATGTCCTTAGGATATGTTATAGTCCAAATTGTCCCCCATCTAACCATACTAAAAACTTTGGGCTACGACAAACAGGGGCCGAGTACTTAAGCAAAACGTAACGAAACAAACCCCCTCCATAGGAAATGCATTAGACTATACTTTGCAGGCTCGTAACTCTGTTTCTACTGGAGATACGAGGATGTCCTTAGGATATGTTATAGTCCAAATTGTCCCCCATCTAACCATACTAAAAACATTGAGCTACGACAAACAGGGGCCGAGATATTAAGCAAAATGTTCGTCAACTTTGGTATCGTCTCACTTATTTTTATTATGTTACTTATGATTTTTGCACTAAACTTTTGAGGCTCATAACTCTTGTTCTACAAGAGATTCTGGGATCTCCTTTGGATATGTTATAGTACTCTTTGCTCCCCATACAAGGATACTTTAAACTTGAGGCTACCTCAATATCGTCGTCAACTTATTTTTTGTCTCACTTATTGTTAGAAGGTTACTTTTGATTTTTGAAAATAAACTTTGCAGGCTCGTAACTCTGTTTCTACTGGAGATACGGGGATGTCCTTTGAGTATGTTATTGTCCAATTTATCCCCCATCTAACCATACTAAAAACTTTGGGCTACGACAAACAGGGGCCGAGTAATTAAGCTAAACGTAAACAAACAACCCCTCCATAGGAAATGCATTAGACTATACTTTGCAGGCCCATAACTCTGTGTCTACTAGAGATACGGGGATGTCCTTAGGATATGTTATAGTCCAATTTGTCCCCCATCTAACCATACTAAAACTTTGGGCTACGACAAACAGGGGCCGAGTACTTAAGCAAAACGTAAAGAAACAACCCCTCCATAGGAAATGCATTAGACTATACTTTGCAGGCTCGTAACTCTGTTTCTACAGGAGATACGGGGATGTCCTTTGAGTATGTTATAGTTCAATTTGTCCCCCATCTAACCATACTAAAAACATTGAGCTACGACAAACAGGGGCCGAGTACTTAAGCAAAACGTAAACAAACAACCCCTCCATAGGAAATGCATTAGACTTTACTTTGCAGGCCCATAACTCTGTGTCTACTAGAGATACGAGGATGTCCTTAGGATATGTTATAGTCCAAATTGTCCCCCATCTAACCATACTAAAAACTTTGGGCTACGACAAACAGGGGCCGAGTACTCAAGCAAAACGTAACGAAACAAACCCCCTCCATAGGAAATGCATTAGACTATACTTTGAAGGCTCGTAACTCTGTTTCTACTGGAGATACGAGGATGTCCTTAGGATATGTTATAGTCCAAATTGTCCCCCATCTAACCATACTAAAAACTTTGGGCTACGACAAACAGGGGCCGAGTACTTAAGCAAAACGTAACGAAACAAACCCCCTCCATAGGAAATGCATTAGACTATACTTTGCAGGCTCGTAACTCTGTTTCTACTGGAGATACGAGGATGTCCTTAGGATATGTTATAGTCCAAATTGTCCCGCATCTAACCATACTAAAAACTTTGGGCTACGACAAACAGGGGCCGAGTAATTAAGCTAAACGTAAACAAACAACCCCTCCATAGGAAATGCATTAGACTATACTTTGCAGGCTCGTAACTCTGTTTCTACTGGAGATACGGGGATGTCCTTTGAGTATGTTATAGTTCAATTTGTCCCCCATCTAACCATACTAAAAACATTGAGCTACGACAAACAGGGGCCGAGTACTTAAGCAAAACGTAAACAAACAACCCCTCCATAGGAAATGCATTAGACTTTACTTTGCAGGCCCATAACTCTGTGTCTACTAGAGATACGAGGATGTCCTTAGGATATGTTATAGTCCAAATTGTCCCCCATCTAACCATACTAAAAACTTTGGGCTACGACAAACAGGGGCCGAGTACTCAAGCAAAACGTAACGAAACAAACCCCCTCCATAGGAAATGCATTAGACTTTACTTTGCAGGCCCATAACTCTGTGTCTACTAGAGATACGAGGATGTCCTTAGGATATGTTATAGTCCAAATTGTCCCCCATCTAACCATACTAAAAACTTTGGGCTACGACAAACAGGGGCCGAGTACTCAAGCAAAACGTAACGAAACAAACCCCCTCCATAGGAAATGCATTAGACTATACTTTGAAGGCTCGTAACTCTGTTTCTACTGGAGATACGAGGATGTCCTTAGGATATGTTATAGTCCAAATTGTCCCCCATCTAACCATACTAAAAACTTTGGGCTACGACAAACAGGGGCCGAGTACTTAAGCAAAACGTAACGAAACAAACCCCCTCCATAGGAAATGCATTAGACTATACTTTGCAGGCTCGTAACTCTGTTTCTACTGGAGATACGAGGATGTCCTTAGGATATGTTATAGTCCAAATTATCCCCCATCTAACCATACTAAAAACTTTGGGCTACGACAAACAGGGGCCGAGTACTTAAGCAAAACGTAAAGAAACAACCCCTCCATAGGAAATGCATTAGACTATACTTTGCAGGCTCGTAACTCTGTTTCTACTGGAGATACGAGGATGTCCTTAGGATATGTTATAGTCCAAATTGTCCCCCATCTAACCATACTAAAAACTTTGGGCTACGACAAACAGGGGCCGAGTACTCAAGCAAAACGTAACGAAACAAACCCCCTCCATAGGAAATGCATTAGACTATACTTTGAAGGCTCGTAACTCTGTTTCTACTGGAGATACGAGGATGTCCTTAGGATATGTTATAGTCCAAATTGTCCCCCATCTAACCATACTAAAAACTTTGGGCTACGACAAACAGGGGCCGAGTACTTAAGCAAAACGTAACGAAACAAACCCCCTCCATAGGAAATGCATTAGACTATACTTTGCAGGCTCGTAACTCTGTTTCTACTGGAGATACGAGGATGTCCTTAGGATATGTTATAGTCCAAATTGTCCCCCATCTAACCATACTAAAAACTTTGGGCTACGACAAACAGGGGCCGAGTACTTAAGCAAAACGTAAAGAAACAACCCCTCCATAGGAAATGCATTAGACTATACTTTGCAGGCTCGTAACTCTGTTTCTACTGGAGATACGAGGATGTCCTTAGGATATGTTATAGTCCAAATTGTCCCCCATCTAACCATACTAAAAACTTTGGGCTACGACAAACAGGGGCCGAGTAATTAAGCTAAACGAAAACAAACAACCCCTCCATAGGAAATGCATAAGACTATACTTTGCAGGCTCGTAACTCTGTTTCTACTGGAGATACGAGGATGTCCTTAGGATATGTTATAGTCCAAATTGTCCCGCATCTAACCATACTAAAAACTTTGGGCTACGACAAACAGGGGCCGAGTAATTAAGCTAAACGTAAACAAACAACCCCTCCATAGGAAATGCATTAGACTATACTTTGCAGGCTCGTAACTCTGTTTCTACTGGAGATACGGGGATGTCCTTTGAGTATGTTATTGTCCAATTTGTCCCCCATCTAACCATACTAAAAACTTTAAGCTACGACAAACAGGGGCCGAGTAATTAAGCTAAACGTAAACAAACAACCCCTCCATAGGAAATGCATTAGACTATACTTTGCAGGCCCATAACTCTGTGTCTACTAGAGATACGGGGATGTCCTTAGGATATGTTATAGTCCAAATTGTCCCCCATCTAACCATACTAAAAACTTTGGGCTACGACAAACAGGGGCCGAGTACTCAAGCAAAACGTAACGAAACAAACAACCCCTCCATAGGAAATTCATTAGACTTTATTTTGCAGGCCCATAACTCTGTGTCTACTAGAGATACGAGGATGTCCTTAGGATATGTTATAGTCCAAATTGTCCCCCATCTAACCATACTAAAAACTTTGGGCTACGACAAACAGGGGCCGAGTACTCAAGCAAAACGTAACGAAACAAACCCCCTCCATAGGAAATGCATTAGACTATACTTTGCAGGCTCGTAACTCTGTTTCTACAGGAGATACGGGGATGTCCTTTGAGTATGTTATAGTTCAATTTGTCCCCCATCTAACCATACTAAAAACATTGAGCTACGACAAACAGGGGCCGAGTACTTAAGCAAAACGTAAACAAACAACCCCTCCATAGGAAATGCATTAGACTTTACTTTGCAGGCCCATAACTCTGTGTCTACTAGAGATACGAGGATGTCCTTAGGATATGTTATAGTCCAAATTGTCCCCCATCTAACCATACTAAAAACTTTGGGCTACGACAAACAGGGGCCGAGTAATTAAGCTAAACGTAAAGAAACAACCCCTCCATAGGAAATGCATTAGACTATACTTTGCAGGCTCGTAACTCTGTTTCTACTGGAGATACGAGGATGTCCTTAGGATATGTTATAGTCCAAATTGTCCCCCATCTAACCATACTAAAAACTTTGGGCTACGACAAACAGGGGCCGAGTACTCAAGCAAAACGTAACGAAACAAACCCCCTCCATAGGAAATGCATTAGACTATACTTTGAAGGCTCGTAACTCTGTTTCTACTGGAGATACGAGGATGTCCTTAGGATATGTTATAGTCCAAATTGTCCCCCATCTAACCATACTAAAAACTTTGGGCTACGACAAACAGGGGCCGAGTACTTAAGCAAAACGTAACGAAACAAACCCCCTCCATAGGAAATGCATTAGACTATACTTTGCAGGCTCGTAACTCTGTTTCTACTGGAGATACGAGGATGTCCTTAGGATATGTTATAGTCCAAATTGTCCCCCATCTAACCATACTAAAAACTTTGGGCTACGACAAACAGGGGCCGAGTACTTAAGCAAAACGTAAAGAAACAACCCCTCCATAGGAAATGCATTAGACTATACTTTGCAGGCTCGTAACTCTGTTTCTACTGGAGATACGAGGATGTCCTTAGGATATGTTATAGTCCAAATTGTCCCGCATCTAACCATACTAAAAACTTTGGGCTACGACAAACAGGGGCCGAGTAATTAAGCTAAACGTAAACAAACAACCCCTCCATAGGAAATGCATAAGACTATACTTTGCAGGCTCGTAACTCTGTTTCTACTGGAGATACGAGGATGTCCTTAGGATATGTTATAGTCCAAATTGTCCCGCATCTAACCATACTAAAAACTTTGGGCTACGACAAACAGGGGCCGAGTAATTAAGCTAAACGTAAACAAACAACCCCTCCATAGGAAATGCATTAGACTATACTTTGCAGGCTCGTAACTCTGTTTCTACTGGAGATACGGGGATGTCCTTTGAGTATGTTATTGTCCAATTTGTCCCCCATCTAACCATACTAAAAACTTTAAGCTACGACAAACAGGGGCCGAGTAATTAAGCTAAACGTAAACAAACAACCCCTCCATAGGAAATGCATTAGACTATACTTTGCAGGCCCATAACTCTGTGTCTACTAGAGATACGGGGATGTCCTTAGGATATGTTATAGTCCAAATTGTCCCCCATCTAACCATACTAAAAACTTTGGGCTACGACAAACAGGGGCCGAGTACTCAAGCAAAACGTAACGAAACAAACAACCCCTCCATAGGAAATTCATTAGACTTTATTTTGCAGTCCCATAACTCTGTGTCTACTAGAGATACGAGGATGTCCTTAGGATATGTTATAGTCCAAATTGTCCCCCATCTAACCATACTAAAAACTTTGGGCTACGACAAACAGGGGCCGAGTACTCAAGCAAAACGTAACGAAACAAACCCCCTCCATAGGAAATGCATTAGACTATACTTTGCAGGCTCGTAACTCTGTTTCTACAGGAGATACGGGGATGTCCTTTGAGTATGTTATAGTTCAATTTGTCCCCCATCTAACCATACTAAAAACATTGAGCTACGACAAACAGGGGCCGAGTACTTAAGCAAAACGTAAACAAACAACCCCTCCATAGGAAATGCATTAGACTTTACTTTGCAGGCCCATAACTCTGTGTCTACTAGAGATACGAGGATGTCCTTAGGATATGTTATAGTCCAAATTGTCCCCCATCTAACCATACTAAAAACTTTGGGCTACGACAAACAGGGGCCGAGTACTCAAGCAAAACGTAACGAAACAAACCCCCTCCATAGGAAATGCATTAGACTATACTTTGAAGGCTCGTAACTCTGTTTCTACTGGAGATACGAGGATGTCCTTAGGATATGTTATAGTCCAAATTGTCCCCCATCTAACCATACTAAAAACTTTGGGCTACGACAAACAGGGGCCGAGTACTTAAGCAAAACGTAACGAAACAAACCCCCTCCATAGGAAATGCATTAGACTATACTTTGCAGGCTCGTAACTCTGTTTCTACTGGAGATACGAGGATGTCCTTAGGATATGTTATAGTCCAAATTGTCCCCCATCTAACCATACTAAAAACTTTGGGCTACGACAAACAGGGGCCGAGTACTTAAGCAAAACGTAAAGAAACAACCCCTCCATAGGAAATGCATTAGACTATACTTTGCAGGCTCGTAACTCTGTTTCTACTGGAGATACGGGGATGTCCTTTGAGTATGTTATTGTCCAATTTGTCCCCCATCTAACCATACTAAAAACTTTGGGCTACGACAAACAGGGGCCGAGTAATTAAGCTAAACGTAAACAAACAACCCCTCCATAGGAAATGCATTAGACTATACTTTGCAGGCCCATAACTCTGTGTCTACTAGAGATACGGGGATGTCCTTAGGATATGTTATAGTCCAAATTGTCCCCCATCTAACCATACTAAAAACTTTGGGCTACGACAAACAGGGGCCGAGTACTCAAGCAAAACGTAACGAAACAAACAACCCCTCCATAGGAAATTCATTAGACTTTATTTTGCAGGCCCATAACTCTGTGTCTACTAGAGATACGAGGATGTCCTTAGGATATGTTATAGTCCAAATTGTCCCCCATCTAACCATACTAAAAACTTTGGGCTACGACAAACAGGGGCCGAGTACTCAAGCAAAACGTAACGAAACAAACCCCCTCCATAGGAAATGCATTAGACTATACTTTGCAGGCTCGTAACTCTGTTTCTACAGGAGATACGGGGATGTCCTTTGAGTATGTTATAGTTCAATTTGTCCCCCATCTAACCATACTAAAAACATTGAGCTACGACAAACAGGGGCCGAGTACTTAAGCAAAACGTAAACAAACAACCCCTCCATAGGAAATGCATTAGACTTTACTTTGCAGGCCCATAACTCTGTGTCTACTAGAGATACGAGGATGTCCTTAGGATATGTTATAGTCCAAATTGTCCCCCATCTAACCATACTAAAAACTTTGGGTAACGACAAACAGGGGCCGAGTACTCAAGCAAAACGTAACGAAACAAACCCCCTCCATAGGAAATGCATTAGACTATACTTTGAAGGCTCGTAACTCTGTTTCTACTGGAGATACGAGGATGTCCTTAGGATATGTTATAGTCCAAATTGTCCCCCATCTAACCATACTAAAAACTTTGGGCTACGACAAACAGGGGCCGAGTACTTAAGCAAAACGTAACGAAACAAACCCCCTCCATAGGAAATGCATTAGACTATACTTTGCAGGCTCGTAACTCTGTTTCTACTGGAGATACGAGGATGTCCTTAGGATATGTTATAGTCCAAATTGTCCCGCATCTAACCATACTAAAAACTTTGGGCTACGACAAACAGGGGCCGAGTAATTAAGCTAAACGTAAACAAACAACCCCTCCATAGGAAATGCATTAGACTATACTTTGCAGGCTCGTAACTCTGTTTCTACTGGAGATACGGGGATGTCCTTTGAGTATGTTATTGTCCAATTTGTCCCCCATCTAACCATACTAAAAACTTTGGGCTACGACAAACAGGGGCCGAGTAATTAAGCTAAACGTAAACAAACAACCCCTCCATAGGAAATGCATTAGACTATACTTTGCAGGCCCATAACTCTGTGTCTACTAGAGATACGGGGATGTCCTTAGGATATGTTATAGTCCAATTTGTCCCCCATCTAACCATACTAAAACTTTGGGCTACGACAAACAGGGGCCGAGTACTTAAGCAAAACGTAAAGAAACAACCCCTCCATAGGAAATGCATTAGACTATACTTTGCAGGCTCGTAACTCTGTTTCTACAGGAGATACGGGGATGTCCTTTGAGTATGTTATAGTTCAATTTGTCCCCCATCTAACCATACTAAAAACATTGAGCTACGACAAACAGGGGCCGAGTACTTAAGCAAAACGTAAACAAACAACCCCTCCATAGGAAATGCATTAGACTTTACTTTGCAGGCCCATAACTCTGTGTCTACTAGAGATACGAGGATGTCCTTAGGATATGTTATAGTCCAAATTGTCCCCCATCTAACCATACTAAAAACTTTGGGCTACGACAAACAGGGGCCGAGTACTCAAGCAAAACGTAACGAAACAAACCCCCTCCATAGGAAATGCATTAGACTATACTTTGAAGGCTCGTAACTCTGTTTCTACTGGAGATACGAGGATGTCCTTAGGATATGTTATAGTCCAAATTGTCCCCCATCTAACCATACTAAAAACTTTGGGCTACGACAAACAGGGGCCGAGTACTTAAGCAAAACGTAACGAAACAAACCCCCTCCATAGGAAATGCATTAGACTATACTTTGCAGGCTCGTAACTCTGTTTCTACTGGAGATACGAGGATGTCCTTAGGATATGTTATAGTCCAAATTGTCCCGCATCTAACCATACTAAAAACTTTGGGCTACGACAAACAGGGGCCGAGTAATTAAGCTAAACGTAAACAAACAACCCCTCCATAGGAAATGCATTAGACTATACTTTGCAGGCTCGTAACTCTGTTTCTACTGGAGATACGGGGATGTCCTTTGAGTATGTTATTGACCAATTTGTCCCCCATCTAACCATACTACAAACTTTGGGCTACGACAAACAGGGGCCGAGTAATTAAGCTAAACGTAAACAAACAACCCCTCCATAGGAAATGCATTAGACTATACTTTGCAGGCTCGTAACTCTGTTTCTACTGGAGATACGGGGATGTCCTTTGAGTATGTTATAGTTCAATTTGTCCCCCATCTAACCATACTAAAAACATTGAGCTACGACAAACAGGGGCCGAGTACTTAAGCAAAACGTAAACAAACAACCCCTCCATAGGAAATGCATTAGACTTTACTTTGCAGGCCCATAACTCTGTGTCTACTAGAGATACGAGGATGTCCTTAGGATATGTTATAGTCCAAATTGTCCCCCATCTAACCATACTAAAAACTTTGGGCTACGACAAACAGGGGCCGAGTACTCAAGCAAAACGTAACGAAACAAACCCCCTCCATAGGAAATGCATTAGACTTTACTTTGCAGGCCCATAACTCTGTGTCTACTAGAGATACGAGGATGTCCTTAGGATATGTTATAGTCCAAATTGTCCCCCATCTAACCATACTAAAAACTTTGGGCTACGACAAACAGGGGCCGAGTACTCAAGCAAAACGTAACGAAACAAACCCCCTCCATAGGAAATGCATTAGACTATACTTTGAAGGCTCGTAACTCTGTTTCTACTGGAGATACGAGGATGTCCTTAGGATATGTTATAGTCCAAATTGTCCCCCATCTAACCATACTAAAAACTTTGGGCTACGACAAACAGGGGCCGAGTACTTAAGCAAAACGTAACGAAACAAACCCCCTCCATAGGAAATGCATTAGACTATACTTTGCAGGCTCGTAACTCTGTTTCTACTGGAGATACGAGGATGTCCTTAGGATATGTTATAGTCCAAATTGTCCCCCATCTAACCATACTAAAAACTTTGGGTAACGACAAACAGGGGCCGAGTACTCAAGCAAAACGTAACGAAACAAACCCCCTCCATAGGAAATGCATTAGACTATACTTTGAAGGCTCGTAACTCTGTTTCTACTGGAGATACGAGGATGTCCTTAGGATATGTTATAGTCCAAATTGTCCCCCATCTAACCATACTAAAAACTTTGGGCTACGACAAACAGGGGCCGAGTACTTAAGCAAAACGTAACGAAACAAACCCCCTCCATAGGAAATGCATTAGACTATACTTTGCAGGCTCGTAACTCTGTTTCTACTGGAGATACGAGGATGTCCTTAGGATATGTTATAGTCCAAATTGTCCCGCATCTAACCATACTAAAAACTTTGGGCTACGACAAACAGGGGCCGAGTAATTAAGCTAAACGTAAACAAACAACCCCTCCATAGGAAATGCATTAGACTATACTTTGCAGGCTCGTAACTCTGTTTCTACTGGAGATACGGGGATGTCCTTTGAGTATGTTATTGTCCAATTTGTCCCCCATCTAACCATACTAAAAACTTTGGGCTACGACAAACAGGGGCCGAGTAATTAAGCTAAACGTAAACAAACAACCCCTCCATAGGAAATGCATTAGACTATACTTTGCAGGCCCATAACTCTGTGTCTACTAGAGATACGGGGATGTCCTTAGGATATGTTATAGTCCAATTTGTCCCCCATCTAACCATACTAAAACTTTGGGCTACGACAAACAGGGGCCGAGTACTTAAGCAAAACGTAAAGAAACAACCCCTCCATAGGAAATGCATTAGACTATACTTTGCAGGCTCGTAACTCTGTTTCTACAGGAGATACGGGGATGTCCTTTGAGTATGTTATAGTTCAATTTGTCCCCCATCTAACCATACTAAAAACATTGAGCTACGACAAACAGGGGCCGAGTACTTAAGCAAAACGTAAACAAACAACCCCTCCATAGGAAATGCATTAGACTTTACTTTGCAGGCCCATAACTCTGTGTCTACTAGAGATACGAGGATGTCCTTAGGATATGTTATAGTCCAAATTGTCCCCCATCTAACCATACTAAAAACTTTGGGCTACGACAAACAGGGGCCGAGTACTCAAGCAAAACGTAACGAAACAAACCCCCTCCATAGGAAATGCATTAGACTATACTTTGAAGGCTCGTAACTCTGTTTCTACTGGAGATACGAGGATGTCCTTAGGATATGTTATAGTCCAAATTGTCCCCCATCTAACCATACTAAAAACTTTGGGCTACGACAAACAGGGGCCGAGTACTTAAGCAAAACGTAACGAAACAAACCCCCTCCATAGGAAATGCATTAGACTATACTTTGCAGGCTCGTAACTCTGTTTCTACTGGAGATACGAGGATGTCCTTAGGATATGTTATAGTCCAAATTGTCCCGCATCTAACCATACTAAAAACTTTGGGCTACGACAAACAGGGGCCGAGTAATTAAGCTAAACGTAAACAAACAACCCCTCCATAGGAAATGCATTAGACTATACTTTGCAGGCTCGTAACTCTGTTTCTACTGGAGATACGGGGATGTCCTTTGAGTATGTTATTGACCAATTTGTCCCCCATCTAACCATACTAAAAACTTTGGGCTACGACAAACAGGGGCCGAGTAATTAAGCTAAACGTAAACAAACAACCCCTCCATAGGAAATGCATTAGACTATACTTTGCAGGCTCGTAACTCTGTTTCTACTGGAGATACGGGGATGTCCTTTGAGTATGTTATAGTTCAATTTGTCCCCCATCTAACCATACTAAAAACATTGAGCTACGACAAACAGGGGCCGAGTACTTAAGCAAAACGTAAACAAACAACCCCTCCATAGGAAATGCATTAGACTTTACTTTGCAGGCCCATAACTCTGTGTCTACTAGAGATACGAGGATGTCCTTAGGATATGTTATAGTCCAAATTGTCCCCCATCTAACCATACTAAAAACTTTGGGCTACGACAAACAGGGGCCGAGTACTCAAGCAAAACGTAACGAAACAAACCCCCTCCATAGGAAATGCATTAGACTTTACTTTGCAGGCCCATAACTCTGTGTCTACTAGAGATACGAGGATGTCCTTAGGATATGTTATAGTCCAAATTGTCCCCCATCTAACCATACTAAAAACTTTGGGCTACGACAAACAGGGGCCGAGTACTCAAGCAAAACGTAACGAAACAAACCCCCTCCATAGGAAATGCATTAGACTATACTTTGAAGGCTCGTAACTCTGTTTCTACTGGAGATACGAGGATGTCCTTAGGATATGTTATAGTCCAAATTGTCCCCCATCTAACCATACTAAAAACTTTGGGCTACGACAAACAGGGGCCGAGTACTTAAGCAAAACGTAACGAAACAAACCCCCTCCATAGGAAATGCATTAGACTATACTTTGCAGGCTCGTAACTCTGTTTCTACTGGAGATACGAGGATGTCCTTAGGATATGTTATAGTCCAAATTGTCCCCCATCTAACCATACTAAAAACTTTGGGCTACGACAAACAGGGGCCGAGTACTTAAGCAAAACGTAAAGAAACAACCCCTCCATAGGAAATGCATTAGACTATACTTTGCAGGCTCGTAACTCTGTTTCTACTGGAGATACGAGGATGTCCTTAGGATATGTTATAGTCCAAATTGTCCCCCATCTAACCATACTAAAAACTTTGGGCTACGACAAACAGGGGCCGAGTAATTAAGCTAAACGTAAACAAACAACCCCTCCATAGGAAATGCATAAGACTATACTTTGCAGGCTCGTAACTCTGTTTCTACTGGAGATACGAGGATGTCCTTAGGATATGTTATAGTCCAAATTGTCCCCCATCTAACCATACTAAAAACTTTGGGCTACGACAAACAGGGGCCGAGTACTTAAGAAAAACGTAAAGAAACAACCCCTCCATAGGAAATGCATTAGACTATACTTTGCAGGCTCGTAACTCTGTTTCTACTGGAGATACGGGGATGTCCTTTGAGTATGTTATAGTTCAATTTGTCCCCCATCTAACCATACTAAAAACATTGAGCTACGACAAACAGGGGCCGAGTACTTAAGCAAAACGTAAACAAACAACCCCTCCATAGGAAATGCATTAGACTTTACTTTGCAGGCCCATAACTCTGTGTCTACTAGAGATACGAGGATGTCCTTAGGATATGTTATAGTCCAAATTGTCCCCCATCTAACCATACTAAAAACTTTGGGCTACGACAAACAGGGGCCGAGTACTCAAGCAAAACGTAACGAAACAAACCCCCTCCATAGGAAATGCATTAGACTATACTTTGAAGGCTCGTAACTCTGTTTCTACTGGAGATACGAGGATGTCCTTAGGATATGTTATAGTCCAAATTGTCCCCCATCTAACCATACTAAAAACTTTGGGCTACGACAAACAGGGGCCGAGTACTTAAGCAAAACGTAACGAAACAAACCCCCTCCATAGGAAATGCATTAGACTATACTTTGCAGGCTCGTAACTCTGTTTCTACTGGAGATACGAGGATGTCCTTAGGATATGTTATAGTCCAAATTGTCCCCCATCTAACCATACTAAAAACTTTGGGCTACGACAAACAGGGGCCGAGTACTTAAGCAAAACGTAAAGAAACAACCCCTCCATAGGAAATGCATTAGACTATACTTTGCAGGCTCGTAACTCTGTTTCTACTGGAGATACGAGGATGTCCTTAGGATATGTTATAGTCCAAATTGTCCCCCATCTAACCATACTAAAAACTTTGGGCTACGACAAACAGGGGCCGAGTAATTAAGCTAAACGTAAACAAACAACCCCTCCATAGGAAATGCATAAGACTATACTTTGCAGGCTCGTAACTCTGTTTCTACTGGAGATACGAGGATGTCCTTAGGATATGTTATAGTCCAAATTGTCCCCCATCTAACCATACTAAAAACTTTGGGCTACGACAAACAGGGGCCGAGTACTTAAGAAAAACGTAAAGAAACAACCCCTCCATAGGAAATGCATTAGACTATACTTTGCAGGCTCGTAACTCTGTTTCTACTGGAGATACGGGGATGTCCTTTGAGTATGTTATAGTTCAATTTGTCCCCCATCTAACCATACTAAAAACATTGAGCTACGACAAACAGGGGCCGAGTACTTAAGCAAAACGTAAACAAACAACCCCTCCATAGGAAATGCATTAGACTTTACTTTGCAGGCCCATAACTCTGTGTCTACTAGAGATACGAGGATGTCCTTAGGATATGTTATAGTCCAAATTGTCCCCCATCTAACCATACTAAAAACTTTGGGCTACGACAAACAGGGGCCGAGTACTCAAGCAAAACGTAACGAAACAAACCCCCTCCATAGGAAATGCATTAGACTATACTTTGAAGGCTCGTAACTCTGTTTCTACTGGAGATACGAGGATGTCCTTAGGATATGTTATAGTCCAAATTGTCCCCCATCTAACCATACTAAAAACTTTGGGCTACGACAAACAGGGGCCGAGTACTTAAGCAAAACGTAAAGAAACAACCCCTCCATAGGAAATGCATTAGACTATACTTTGCAGGCTCGTAACTCTGTTTCTACTGGAGATACGGGGATGTCCTTTGAGTATGTTATAGTTCAATTTGTCCCCCATCTAACCATACTAAAAACATTGAGCTACGACAAACAGGGGCCGAGTACTTAAGCAAAACGTAAACAAACAACCCCTCCATAGGAAATGCATAAGACTTTACTTTGCAGGCCCATAACTCTGTGTCTACTAGAGATACGAGGATGTCCTTAGGATATGTTATAGTCCAAATTGTCCCCCATCTAACCATACTAAAAACTTTGGGCTACGACAAACAGGGGCCGAGTACTCAAGCAAAACGTAACGAAACAAACCCCCTCCATAGGAAATGCATTAGACTATACTTTGAAGGCTCGTAACTCTGTTTCTACTGGAGATACGAGGATGTCCTTAGGATATGTTATAGTCCAAATTGTCCCCCATCTAACCATACTAAAAACTTTGGGCTACGACAAACAGGGGCCGAGTACTTAAGCAAATCGTAAAGAAACAACCCCTCCATAGGAAATGCATTAGACTATACTTTGCAGGCTCGTAACTCTGTTTCTACTGGAGATACGGGGATGTCCTTTGAGTATGTTATAGTTCAATTTGTCCCCCATCTAACCATACTAAAAACATTGAGCTACGACAAACAGGGGCCGAGTACTTAAGCAAATCGTAAAGAAACAACCCCTCCATAGGAAATGCATTAGACTATACTTTGCAGGCTCGTAACTCTGTTTCTACTGGAGATACGGGGATGTCCTTTGAGTATGTTATAGTTCAATTTGTCCCCCATCTAACCATACTAAAAACATTGAGCTACGACAAACAGGGGCCGAGTACTTAAGCAAAACGTAAACAAACAACCCCTCCATAGGAAATGCATTAGACTTTACTTTGCAGGCCCATAACTCTGTGTCTACTAGAGATACGAGGATGTCCTTAGGATATGTTATAGTCCAAATTGTCCCCCATCTAACCATACTAAAAACTTTGGGCTACGACAAACAGGGGCCGAGTACTCAAGCAAAACGTAACGAAACAAACCCCCTCCATAGGAAATGCATTAGACTATACTTTGAAGGCTCGTAACTCTGTTTCTACTGGAGATACGAGGATGTCCTTAGGATATGTTATAGTCCAAATTGTCCCCCATCTAACCATACTAAAAACTTTGGGCTACGACAAACAGGGGCCGAGTACTTAAGCAAAACGTAAAGAAACAACCCCTCCATAGGAAATGCATTAGACTATACTTTGCAGGCTCGTAACTCTGTTTCTACTGGAGATACGGGGATGTCCTTTGAGTATGTTATAGTTCAATTTGTCCCCCATCTAACCATACTAAAAACATTGAGCTACGACAAACAGGGGCCGAGTACTTAAGCAAAACGTAAACAAACAACCCCTCCATAGGAAATGCATTAGACTTTACTTTGCAGGCCCATAACTCTGTGTCTACTAGAGATACGAGGATGTCCTTAGGATATGTTATAGTCCAAATTGTCCCCCATCTAACCATACTAAAAACTTTGGGCTACGACAAACAGGGGCCGAGTACTCAAGCAAAACGTAACGAAACAAACCCCCTCCATAGGAAATGCATTAGACTATACTTTGAAGGCTCGTAACTCTGTTTCTACTGGAGATACGAGGATGTCCTTAGGATATGTTATAGTCCAAATTGTCCCCCATCTAACCATACTAAAAACTTTGGGCTACGACAAACAGGGGCCGAGTACTTAAGCAAAACGTAACGAAACAAACCCCCTCCATAGGAAATGCATTAGACTATACTTTGCAGGCTCGTAACTCTGTTTCTACTGGAGATACGAGGATGTCCTTAGGATATGTTATAGTCCAAATTGTCCCCCATCTAACCATACTAAAAACTTTGGGCTACGACAAACAGGGGCCGAGTACTTAAGCAAAACGTAAAGAAACAACCCCTCCATAGGAAATGCATTAGACTTTACTTTGCAGGCCCATAACTCTGTGTCTACTAGAGATACGAGGATGTCCTTAGGATATGTTATAGTCCAAATTGTCCCCCATCTAACCATACTAAAAACTTTGGGCTACGACAAACAGGGGCCGAGTACTTAAGCAAAACGTAAACAAACAACCCCTCCATAGGAAATGCATTAGACTTTACTTTGCAGGCCCATAACTCTGTGTCTACTAGAGATACGAGGATGTCCTTAGGATATGTTATAGTCCAAATTGCCCCCCATCTAACCATACTAAAAACTTTGGGCTACGACAAACAGGGGCCGAGTACTCAAGCAAAACGTAACGAAACAAACCCCCTCCATAGGAAATGCATTAGACTATACTTTGAAGGCTCGTAACTCTGTTTCTACTGGAGATACGAGGATGTCCTTAGGATATGTTATAGTCCAAATTGTCCCCCATCTAACCATACTAAAAACTTTGGGCTACGACAAACAGGGGCCGAGTACTTAAGCAAAACGTAACGAAACAAACCCCCTCCATAGGAAATGCATTAGACTATACTTTGCAGGCTCGTAACTCTGTTTCTACTGGAGATACGAGGATGTCCTTAGGATATGTTATAGTCCAAATTGTCCCCCATCTAACCATACTAAAAACTTTGGGCTACGACAAACAGGGGCCGAGTACTTAAGCAAAACGTAAAGAAACAACCCCTCCATAGGAAATGCATTAGACTATACTTTGCAGGCTCGTAACTCTGTTTCTACTGGAGATACGGGGATGTCCTTTGAGTATGTTATAGTTCAATTTGTCCCCCATCTAACCATACTAAAAACATTGAGCTACGACAAACAGGGGCCGAGTACTTAAGCAAAACGTAAACAAACAACCCCTCCATAGGAAATGCATTAGACTTTACTTTGCAGGCCCATAACTCTGTGTCTACTAGAGATACGAGGATGTCCTTAGGATATGTTATAGTCCAAATTGTCCCCCATCTAACCATACTAAAAACTTTGGGCTACGACAAACAGGGGCCGAGTACTCAAGCAAAACGTAACGAAACAAACCCCCTCCATAGGAAATGCATTAGACCATACTAAAAACTTTGGGCTACGACAAACAGGGGCCGAGTACTCAAGCAAAACGTAACGAAACAAACCCCCTCCATAGGAAATGCATTAGACTATACTTTGAAGGCTCGTAACTCTGTTTCTACTGGAGATACGAGGATGTCCTTAGGATATGTTATAGTCCAAATTGTCCCCCATCTAACCATACTAAAAACTTTGGGCTACGACAAACAGGGGCCGAGTACTTAAGCAAAACGTAACGAAACAAACCCCCTCCATAGGAAATGCATTAGACTATACTTTGCAGGCTCGTAACTCTGTTTCTACTGGAGATACGAGGATGTCCTTAGGATATGTTATAGTCCAAATTGTCCCCCATCTAACCATACTAAAAACTTTGGGCTACGACAAAAAGGGGCCGAGTAATTAAGCTAAACGTAAACAAACAACCCCTCCATAGGAAATGCATTAGACTTTACTTTGCAGGCCCATAACTCTGTGTCTACTAGAGATACGAGGATGTCCTTAGGATATGTTATAGTCCAAATTGTCCCCCATCTAACCATACTAAAAACTTTGGGCTACGACAAACAGGGGCCGAGTACTTAAGCAAAACGTAACGGAACAAACCCCCTCCATAGGAAATGCATTAGACTATACTTTGCAGGCTCGTAACTCTGTTTCTACTGGAGATACGAGGATGTCCTTAGGATATGTTATAGTCCAAATTGTCCCCCATCTAACCATACTAAAAACTTTGGGCTACGACAAACAGGGGCCGAGTACTTAAGCAAAACGTAAAGAAACAACCCCTCCATAGGAAATGCATTAGACTATACTTTGCAGGCTCGTAACTCTGTTTCTACTGGAGATACGGGGATGTCCTTTGAGTATGTTATAGTTCAATTTGTCCCCCATCTAACCATACTAAAAACATTGAGCTACGACAAACAGGGGCCGAGTACTTAAGCAAAACGTAAACAAACAACCCCTCCATAGGAAATGCATTAGACTTTACTTTGCAGGCCCATAACTCTGTGTCTACTAGAGATACGAGGATGTCCTTAGGATATGTTATAGTCCAAATTGCCCCCCATCTAACCATACTAAAAACTTTGGGCTACGACAAACAGGGGCCGAGTACTCAAGCAAAACGTAACGAAACAAACCCCCTCCATAGGAAATGCATTAGACTATACTTTGAAGGCTCGTAACTCTGTTTCTACTGGAGATACGAGGATGTCCTTAGGATATGTTATAGTCCAAATTGTCCCCCATCTAACCATACTAAAAACTTTGGGCTACGACAAACAGGGGCCGAGTACTTAAGCAAAACGTAACGAAACAAACCCCCTCCATAGGAAATGCATTAGACTATACTTTGCAGGCTCGTAACTCTGTTTCTACTGGAGATACGAGGATGTCCTTAGGATATGTTATAGTCCAAATTGTCCCCCATCTAACCATACTAAAAACTTTGGGCTACGACAAACAGGGGCCGAGTACTTAAGCAAAACGTAAAGAAACAACCCCTCCATAGGAAATGCATTAGACTATACTTTGCAGGCTCGTAACTCTGTTTCTACTGGAGATACGAGGATGTCCTTAGGATATGTTATAGTCCAAATTGTCCCCCATCTAACCATACTAAAAACTTTGGGCTACGACAAAAAGGGGCCGAGTAATTAAGCTAAACGTAAACAAACAACCCCTCCATAGGAAATGCATTAGACTTTACTTTGCAGGCCCATAACTCTGTGTCTACTAGAGATACGAGGATGTCCTTAGGATATGTTATAGTCCAAATTGTCCCCCATCTAACCATACTAAAAACTTTGGGCTACGACAAACAGGGGCCGAGTACTTAAGCAAAACGTAACGGAACAAACCCCCTCCATAGGAAATGCATTAGACTATACTTTGCAGGCTCGTAACTCTGTTTCTACTGGAGATACGAGGATGTCCTTAGGATATGTTATAGTCCAAATTGTCCCCCATCTAACCATACTAAAAACTTTGGGCTACGACAAACAGGGGCCGAGTACTTAAGCAAAACGTAAAGAAACAACCCCTCCATAGGAAATGCATTAGACTATACTTTGCAGGCTCGTAACTCTGTTTCTACTGGAGATACGGGGATGTCCTTTGAGTATGTTATAGTTCAATTTGTCCCCCATCTAACCATACTAAAAACATTGAGCTACGACAAACAGGGGCCGAGTACTTAAGCAAAACGTAAACAAACAACCCCTCCATAGGAAATGCATTAGACTTTACTTTGCAGGCCCATAACTCTGTGTCTACTAGAGATACGAGGATGTCCTTAGGATATGTTATAGTCCAAATTGTCCCCCATCTAACCATTCTAAAAACTTTGGGCTACGACAAACAGGGGCCGAGTAATTAAGCTAAACGTAAACAAACAACCCCTCCATAGGAAATGCATAAGACTATACTTTGCAGGCTCGTAACTCTGTTTCTACTGGAGATACGAGGATGTCCTTAGGATATGTTATAGTCCAAATTGTCCCCCATCTAACCATACTAAAAACTTTGGGCTACGACAAACAGGGGCCGAGTACTTAAGCAAAACGTAAAGAAACAACCCCTCCATAGGAAATGCATTAGACTATACTTTGCAGGCTCGTAACTCTGTTTCTACTGGAGATACGGGGATGTCCTTTGAGTATGTTATAGTTCAATTTGTCCCCCATCTAACCATACTAAAAACATTGAGCTACGACAAACAGGGGCCGAGTACTTAAGCAAAACGTAAACAAACAACCCCTCCATAGGAAATGCATTAGACTTTACTTTGCAGGCCCATAACTCTGTGTCTACTAGAGATACGAGGATGTCCTTAGGATATGTTATAGTCCAAATTGTCCCCCATCTAACCCTACTAAAAACTTTGGGCTACGACAAACAGGGGCCGAGTACTTAAGCAAAACGTAACGGAACAAACCCCCTCCATAGGAAATGCATTAGACTATACTTTGCAGGCTCGTAACTCTGTTTCTACTGGAGATACGAGGATGTCCTTAGGATATGTTATAGTCCAAATTGTCCCCCATCTAACCATACTAAAAACTTTGGGCTACGACAAACAGGGGCCGAGTACTTAAGCAAAACGTAAAGAAACAACCCCTCCATAGGAAATGCATTAGACTATACTTTGCAGGCTCGTAACTCTGTTTCTACTGGAGATACGGGGATGTCCTTTGAGTATGTTATAGTTCAATTTGTCCCCCATCTAACCATACTAAAAACATTGAGCTACGACAAACAGGGGCCGAGTACTTAAGCAAAACGTAAACAAACAACCCCTCCATAGGAAATGCATTAGACTTTACTTTGCAGGCCCATAACTCTGTGTCTACTAGAGATACGAGGATGTCCTTAGGATATGTTATAGTCCAAATTGTCCCCCATCTAACCATTCTAAAAACTTTGGGCTACGACAAACAGGGGCCGAGTAATTAAGCTAAACGTAAACAAACAACCCCTCCATAGGAAATGCATAAGACTATACTTTGCAGGCTCGTAACTCTGTTTCTACTGGAGATACGAGGATGTCCTTAGGATATGTTATAGTCCAAATTGTCCCCCATCTAACCATACTAAAAACTTTGGGCTACGACAAACAGGGGCCGAGTACTTAAGCAAAACGTAAAGAAACAACCCCTCCATAGGAAATGCATTAGACTATACTTTGCAGGCTCGTAACTCTGTTTCTACTGGAGATACGGGGATGTCCTTTGAGTATGTTATAGTTCAATTTGTCCCCCATCTAACCATACTAAAAACATTGAGCTACGACAAACAGGGGCCGAGTACTTAAGCAAAACGTAAACAAACAACCCCTCCATAGGAAATGCATTAGACTTTACTTTGCAGGCCCATAACTCTGTGTCTACTAGAGATACGAGGATGTCCTTAGGATATGTTATAGTCCAAATTGTCCCCCATCTAACCATACTAAAAACTTTGGGCTACGACAAACAGGGGCCGAGTACTCAAGCAAAACGTAACGAAACAAACCCCCTCCATAGGAAATGCATTAGACTATACTTTGAAGGCTCGTAACTCTGTTTCTACTGGAGATACGAGGATGTCCTTAGGATATGTTATAGTCCAAATTGTCCCCCATCTAACCATACTAAAAACTTTGGGCTACGACAAACAGGGGCCGAGTACTTAAGCAAAACGTAAAGAAACAACCCCTCCATAGGAAATGCATTAGACTATACTTTGCAGGCTCGTAACTCTGTTTCTACTGGAGATACGGGGATGTCCTTTGAGTATGTTATAGTTCAATTTGTCCCCCATCTAACCATACTAAAAACACTGAGGTACGACAAACAGGGGCCGAGTACTTAAGCAAAACGTAAACAAACAACCCCTCCATAGGAAATGCATTAGACTTTACTTTGCAGGCCCATAACTCTGTGTCTACTAGAGATACGAGGATGTCCTTAGGATATGTTATAGTCCAAATTGTCCCCCATCTAACCATACTAAAAACTTTGGGCTACGACAAACAGGGGCCGAGTACTCAAGCAAAACGTAACGAAACAAACCCCCTCCATAGGAAATGCATTAGACTATACTTTGAAGGCTCGTAACTCTGTTTCTACTGGAGATACGAGGATGTCCTTAGGATATGTTATAGTCCAAATTGTCCCCCATCTAACCATACTAAAAACTTTGGGCTACGACAAACAGGGGCCGAGTACTTAAGCAAAACGTAACGAAACAAACCCCCTCCATAGGAAATGCATTAGACTATACTTTGCAGGCTCGTAACTCTGTTTCTACTGGAGATACGAGGATGTCCTTAGGATATGTTATAGTCCAAATTGTCCCCCATCTAACCATACTAAAAACTTTGGGCTACGACAAACAGGGGCCGAGTAATTAAGCTAAACGTAAACAAACAACCCCTCCATAGGAAATGCATTAGACTTTACTTTGCAGGCCCATAACTCTGTGTCTACTAGAGATGCGAGGATGTCCTTAGGATATGTTATAGTCCAAATTGTCCCCCATCTAACCATACTAAAAACTTTGGGCCACGACAAACAGGGGCCGAGTACTTAAGCAAAACGTAACGGAACAAACCCCCTCCATAGGAAATGCATTAGACTATACTTTGCAGGCTCGTAACTCTGTTTCTACTGGAGATACGAGGATGTCCTTAGGATATGTTATAGTCCAAATTGTCCCCCATCTAACCATACTAAAAACTTTGGGCTACGACAAACAGGGGCCGAGTAATTAAGCTAAACGTAAACAAACAACCCCTCCATAGGAAATGCATAAGACTATACTTTGCAGGCTCGTAACTCTGTTTCTACTGGAGATACGAGGATGTCCTTTGAGTATGTTATAGTTCAATTTGTCCCCCATCTAACCATACTAAAAACATTGAGCTACGACAAACAGGGGCCGAGTACTTAAGCAAAACGTAAACAAACAACCCCTCCATAGGAAAAGCATTAGACTTTACTTTGCAGGCCCATAACTCTGTGTCTACTAGAGATACGAGGATGTCCTTAGGATATGTTATAGTCCAAATTGTCCCCCATCTAACCATACTAAAAACTTTGGGCTACGACAAACAGGGGCCGAGTACTCAAGCAAAACGTAAAGAAACAACCCCTCCATAGGAAATGCATTAGACTTTACTTTGCAGGCCCATAACTCTGTGTCTACTAGAGATACGAGGATGTCCTTAGGATATGTTATAGTCCAAATTGTCCCCCATCTAACCATACTAAAAACTTTGGGCTACGACAAACAGGGGCCGAGTACTTAAGCAAAACGTAAACAAACAACCCCTCCATAGGAAATGCATTAGACTTTACTTTGCAGGCCCATAACTCTGTGTCTACTAGAGATACGAGGATGTCCTTAGGATATGTTATAGTCCAAATTGCCCCCCATCTAACCATACTAAAAACTTTGGGCTACGACAAACAGGGGCCGAGTACTCAAGCAAAACGTAACGAAACAAACCCCCTCCATAGGAAATGCATTAGACTATACTTTGAAGGCTCGTAACTCTGTTTCTACTGGAGATACGAGGATGTCCTTAGGATATGTTATAGTCCAAATTGTCCCCCATCTAACCATACTAAAAACTTTGGGCTACGACAAACAGGGGCCGAGTACTTAAGCAAAACGTAACGAAACAAACCCCCTCCATAGGAAATGCATTAGACTATACTTTGCAGGCTCGTAACTCTGTTTCTACTGGAGATACGAGGATGTCCTTAGGATATGTTATAGTCCAAATTGTCCCCCATCTAACCATACTAAAAACTTTGGGCTACGACAAACAGGGGCCGAGTACTTAAGCAAAACGTAAAGAAACAACCCCTCCATAGGAAATGCATTAGACTATACTTTGCAGGCTCGTAACTCTGTTTCTACTGGAGATACGGGGATGTCCTTTGAGTATGTTATAGTTCAATTTGTCCCCCATCTAACCATACTAAAAACATTGAGCTACGACAAACAGGGGCCGAGTACTTAAGCAAAACGTAAACAAACAACCCCTCCATAGGAAATGCATTAGACTTTACTTTGCAGGCCCATAACTCTGTGTCTACTAGAGATACGAGGATGTCCTTAGGATATGTTATAGTCCAAATTGTCCCCCATCTAACCATACTAAAAACTTTGGGCTACGACAAACAGGGGCCGAGTACTCAAGCAAAACGTAACGAAACAAACCCCCTCCATAGGAAATGCATTAGACCATACTAAAAACTTTGGGCTACGACAAACAGGGGCCGAGTACTCAAGCAAAACGTAACGAAACAAACCCCCTCCATAGGAAATGCATTAGACTATACTTTGAAGGCTCGTAACTCTGTTTCTACTGGAGATACGAGGATGTCCTTAGGATATGTTATAGTCCAAATTGTCCCCCATCTAACCATACTAAAAACTTTGGGCTACGACAAACAGGGGCCGAGTACTTAAGCAAAACGTAACGAAACAAACCCCCTCCATAGGAAATGCATTAGACTATACTTTGCAGGCTCGTAACTCTGTTTCTACTGGAGATACGAGGATGTCCTTAGGATATGTTATAGTCCAAATTGTCCCCCATCTAACCATACTAAAAACTTTGGGCTACGACAAACAGGGGCCGAGTACTTAAGCAAAACGTAAAGAAACAACCCCTCCATAGGAAATGCATTAGACTATACTTTGCAGGCTCGTAACTCTGTTTCTACTGGAGATACGAGGATGTCCTTAGGATATGTTATAGTCCAAATTGTCCCCCATCTAACCATACTAAAAACTTTGGGCTACGACAAAAAGGGGCCGAGTAATTAAGCTAAACGTAAACAAACAACCCCTCCATAGGAAATGCATTAGACTTTACTTTGCAGGCCCATAACTCTGTGTCTACTAGAGATACGAGGATGTCCTTAGGATATGTTATAGTCCAAATTGTCCCCCATCTAACCATACTAAAAACTTTGGGCTACGACAAACAGGGGCCGAGTACTTAAGCAAAACGTAACGGAACAAACCCCCTCCATAGGAAATGCATTAGACTATACTTTGCAGGCTCGTAACTCTGTTTCTACTGGAGATACGAGGATGTCCTTAGGATATGTTATAGTCCAAATTGTCCCCCATCTAACCATACTAAAAACTTTGGGCTACGACAAACAGGGGCCGAGTACTTAAGCAAAACGTAAAGAAACAACCCCTCCATAGGAAATGCATTAGACTATACTTTGCAGGCTCGTAACTCTGTTTCTACTGGAGATACGGGGATGTCCTTTGAGTATGTTATAGTTCAATTTGTCCCCCATCTAACCATACTAAAAACATTGAGCTACGACAAACAGGGGCCGAGTACTTAAGCAAAACGTAAACAAACAACCCCTCCATAGGAAATGCATTAGACTTTACTTTGCAGGCCCATAACTCTGTGTCTACTAGAGATACGAGGATGTCCTTAGGATATGTTATAGTCCAAATTGTCCCCCATCTAACCATACTAAAAACTTTGGGCTACGACAAACAGGGGCCGAGTACTCAAGCAAAACGTAACGAAACAAACCCCCTCCATAGGAAATGCATTAGACTATACTTTGAAGGCTCGTAACTCTGTTTCTACTGGAGATACGAGGATGTCCTTAGGATATGTTATAGTCCAAATTGTCCCCCATCTAACCATACTAAAAACTTTGGGCTACGACAAACAGGGGCCGAGTACTTAAGCAAAACGTAAAGAAACAACCCCTCCATAGGAAATGCATTAGACTATACTTTGCAGGCTCGTAACTCTGTTTCTACTGGAGATACGGGGATGTCCTTTGAGTATGTTATAGTTCAATTTGTCCCCCATCTAACCATACTAAAAACACTGAGCTACGACAAACAGGGGCCGAGTACTTAAGCAAAACGTAAACAAACAACCCCTCCATAGGAAATGCATTAGACTTTACTTTGCAGGCCCATAACTCTGTGTCTACTAGAGATACGAGGATGTCCTTAGGATATGTTATAGTCCAAATTGTCCCCCATCTAACCATACTAAAAACTTTGGGCTACGACAAACAGGGGCCGAGTACTCAAGCAAAACGTAACGAAACAAACCCCCTCCATAGGAAATGCATTAGACTATACTTTGAAGGCTCGTAACTCTGTTTCTACTGGAGATACGAGGATGTCCTTAGGATATGTTATAGTCCAAATTGTCCCCCATCTAACCATACTAAAAACTTTGGGCTACGACAAACAGGGGCCGAGTACTTAAGCAAAACGTAACGAAACAAACCCCCTCCATAGGAAATGCATTAGACTATACTTTGCAGGCTCGTAACTCTGTTTCTACTGGAGATACGAGGATGTCCTTAGGATATGTTATAGTCCAAATTGTCCCCCATCTAACCATACTAAAAACTTTGGGCTACGACAAACAGGGGCCGAGTAATTAAGCTAAACGTAAACAAACAACCCCTCCATAGGAAATGCATTAGACTTTACTTTGCAGGCCCATAACTCTGTGTCTACTAGAGATGCGAGGATGTCCTTAGGATATGTTATAGTCCAAATTGTCCCCCATCTAACCATACTAAAAACTTTGGGCCACGACAAACAGGGGCCGAGTACTTAAGCAAAACGTAACGGAACAAACCCCCTCCATAGGAAATGCATTAGACTATACTTTGCAGGCTCGTAACTCTGTTTCTACTGGAGATACGAGGATGTCCTTAGGATATGTTATAGTCCAAATTGTCCCCCATCTAACCATACTAAAAACTTTGGGCTACGACAAACAGGGGCCGAGTAATTAAGCTAAACGTAAACAAACAACCCCTCCATAGGAAATGCATAAGACTATACTTTGCAGGCTCGTAACTCTGTTTCTACTGGAGATACGAGGATGTCCTTTGAGTATGTTATAGTTCAATTTGTCCCCCATCTAACCATACTAAAAACATTGAGCTACGACAAACAGGGGCCGAGTACTTAAGCAAAACGTAAACAAACAACCCCTCCATAGGAAAAGCATTAGACTTTACTTTGCAGGCCCATAACTCTGTGTCTACTAGAGATACGAGGATGTCCTTAGGATATGTTATAGTCCAAATTGTCCCCCATCTAACCATACTAAAAACTTTGGGCTACGACAAACAGGGGCCGAGTACTCAAGCAAAACGTAACGAAACAAACCCCCTCCATAGGAAATGCATTAGACTATACTTTGAAGGCTCGTAACTCTGTTTCTACTGGAGATACGAGGATGTCCTTAGGATATGTTATAGTCCAAATTGTCCCCCATCTAACCATACTAAAAACTTTGGGCTACGACAAACAGGGGCCGAGTACTTAAGCAAAACGTAACGAAACAAACCCCCTCCATAGGAAATGCATTAGACTATACTTTGCAGGCTCGTAACTCTGTTTCTTCTGGAGATACGAGGATGTCCTTAGGATATGTTATAGTCCAAATTGTCCCCCATCTAACCATACTAAAAACTTTGGGCTACGACAAACAGGGGCCGAGTACTTAAGCAAAACGTAAAGAAACAACCCCTCCATAGGAAATGCATTAGACTATACTTTGCAGGCTCGTAACTCTGTTTCTACTGGAGATACGAGGATGTCCTTAGGATATGTTATAGTCCAAATTGTCCCCCATCTAACCATACTAAAAACTTTGGGCTACGACAAACAGGGGCCGAGTAATTAAGCTAAACGTAAACAAACAACCCCTCCATAGGAAATGCATAAGACTATACTTTGCAGGCTCGTAACTCTGTTTCTACTGGAGATACGAGGATGTCCTTAGGATATGTTATAGTCCAAATTGTCCCCCATCTAACCATACTAAAAACTTTGGGCTACGACAAACAGGGGCCGAGTACTTAAGAAAAACGTAAAGAAACAACCCCTCCATAGGAAATGCATTAGACTATACTTTGCAGGCTCGTAACTCTGTTTCTACTGGAGATACGGGGATGTCCTTTGAGTATGTTATAGTTCAATTTGTCCCCCATCTAACCATACTAAAAACATTGAGCTACGACAAACAGGGGCCGAGTACTTAAGCAAAACGTAAACAAACAACCCCTCCATAGGAAATGCATTAGACTTTACTTTGCAGGCCCATAACTCTGTGTCTACTAGAGATACGAGGATGTCCTTAGGATATGTTATAGTCCAAATTGTCCCCCATCTAACCATACTAAAAACTTTGGGCTACGACAAACAGGGGCCGAGTACTCAAGCAAAACGTAACGAAACAAACCCCCTCCATAGGAAATGCATTAGACTATACTTTGAAGGCTCGTAACTCTGTTTCTACTGGAGATACGAGGATGTCCTTAGGATATGTTATAGTCCAAATTGTCCCCCATCTAACCATACTAAAAACTTTGGGCTACGACAAACAGGGGCCGAGTACTTAAGCAAAACGTAACGAAACAAACCCCCTCCATAGGAAATGCATTAGACTATACTTTGCAGGCTCGTAACTCTGTTTCTACTGGAGATACGAGGATGTCCTTAGGATATGTTATAGTCCAAATTGTCCCCCATCTAACCTTACTAAAAACTTTGGGCTACGACAAACAGGGGCCGAGTAATTAAGCTAAACGTAAACAAACAACCCCTCCATAGGAAATGCATTAGACTTTACTTTGCAGGCCCATAACTCTGTGTCTACTAGAGATACGAGGATGTCCTTAGGATATGTTATAGTCCAAATTGTCCCCCATCTAACCATACTAAAAACTTTGGGCTACGACAAACAGGGGCCGAGTACTTAAGCAAAACGTAACGGAACAAACCCCCTCCATAGGAAATGCATTAGACTATACTTTGCAGGCTCGTAACTCTGTTTCTACTGGAGATACGAGGATGTCCTTAGGATATGTTATAGTCCAAATTGTCCCCCATCTAACCATACTAAAAACTTTGGGCTACGACAAACAGGGGCCGAGTAATTAAGCTAAACGTAAACAAACAACCCCTCCATAGGAAATGCATAAGACTATACTTTGCAGGCTCGTAACTCTGTTTCTACTGGAGATACGAGGATGTCCTTTGAGTATGTTATAGTTCAATTTGTCCCCCATCTAACCATACTAAAAACATTGAGCTACGACAAACAGGGGCCGAGTACTTAAGCAAAACGTAAACAAACAACCCCTCCATAGGAAATGCATTAGACTTTACTTTGCAGGCCCATAACTCTGTGTCTACTAGAGATACGAGGATGTCCTTAGGATATGTTATAGTCCAAATTGTCCCCCATCTAACCATACTAAAAACTTTGGGCTACGACAAACAGGGGCCGAGTACTCAAGCAAAACGTAACGAAACAAACCCCCTCCATAGGAAATGCATTAGACTATACTTTGAAGGCTCGTAACTCTGTTTCTACTGGAGATACGAGGATGTCCTTAGGATATGTTATAGTCCAAATTGTCCCCCATCTAACCATACTAAAAACTTTGGGCTACGACAAACAGGGGCCGAGTACTTAAGCAAAACGTAACGAAACAAACCCCCTCCATAGGAAATGCATTAGACTATACTTTGCAGGCTCGTAACTCTGTTTCTACTGGAGATACGAGGATGTCCTTAGGATATGTTATAGTCCAAATTGTCCCCCATCTAACCATACTAAAAACTTTGGGCTACGACAAACAGGGGCCGAGTACTTAAGCAAAACGTAAAGAAACAACCCCTCCATAGGAAATGCATTAGACTATACTTTGCAGGCTCGTAACTCTGTTTCTACTGGAGATACGAGGATGTCCTTAGGATATGTTATAGTACTCTTTGCTCCCCATACAAGGATACTTTAAACTTGAGGCTACCTCAATATCGTCGTCAACTTATTTTTTGTCTCACTTATTGTTAGAAGGTTACTTTTGATTTTTGAAAATAAACTTTGCAGGCTCGTAACTCTGTTTCTACTAGAGATACGGGGATGTCCTTAGGATATGTTATAGTCCAAATTGTCCCCCTTCTAACCATACTAAAAACTTTGGGCTACGACAAACAGGGGCCGAGTACTTAAGCAAAACGTAACGAAACAAACCCCCTCCATAGGAAATGCATTAGACTATACTTTGCAGGCTCGTAACTCTGTTTCTACTGGAGATACGGGGATGTCATTTGAGTATGTTATTGTGCAATTTGTCCCCCATCTAACCCTACTAAAAATATTGAGCTACGACAAACAGGGGCCGAGTAATTAAGCTAAACGTAAAGAAACAAACCCCTCCATTGAAAATGCATTAGACTATACTTTGCAGGCTCGTAACTCTGTGTCTACTAGAGATACGGGGATGTCCTTAGGATATGTTATAGTCCAAATTGTCCCCCTTCTAACCATACTAAAAACTTTGGGCTACGACAAACAGGGGCCGAGTACTTAAGCAAAACGTAAAGAAACAACCCCTCCATAGGAAATGCATTAGACTATACTTTGCAGGCTCGTAACTCTGTTTCTACAGGAGATACGGGGATGTCCTTTGAGTATGTTATAGTTCAATTTGTCCCCCATCTAACCATACTAAAAACATTGAGCTACGACAAACAGGGGCCGAGTACTTAAGCAAAACGTAAACAAACAACCCCTCCATAGGAAATGCATTAGACTTTACTTTGCAGGCCCATAACTCTGTGTCTACTAGAGATACGGGGATGTCCTTAGGATATGTTATAGTCCAAATTGTCCCCCATCTAACCATACTAAAAACTTTGGGCTACGACAAACAGGGGCCGAGTACTTAAGCAAAACGTAACGAAACAAACCCCCTCCATAGGAAATGCATTAGACTATACTTTGCAGGCTCGTAACTCTGTTTCTACTGGAGATACGGGGATGTCATTTGAGTATGTTATTGTGCAATTTGTCCCCCATCTAACCCTACTAAAAATATTGAGCTACGACAAACAGGGGCCGAGTAATTAAGCTAAACGTAAAGAAACAAACCCCTCCATTGAAAATGCATTAGACTATACTTTGCAGGCTCGTAACTCTGTGTCTACTAGAGATACGGGGATGTCCTTAGGATATGTTATAGTCCAAATTGTCCCCCTTCTAACCATACTAAAAACTTTGGGCTACGACAAACAGGGGCCGAGTACTTAAGCAAAACGTAAAGAAACAACCCCTCCATAGGAAATGCATTAGACTATACTTTGCAGGCTCGTAACTCTGTTTCTACAGGAGATACGGGGATGTCCTTTGAGTATGTTATAGTTCAATTTGTCCCCCATCTAACCATACTAAAAACTTTGGGCTACGACAAACAGGGGCCGAGTACTTAAGCAAAACGTAACGAAACAAACCCCCTCCATAGGAAATGCATTAGACTATACTTTGCAGGCTCGTAACTCTGTTTCTACTGGAGATACGAGGATGTCCGTAGGATATGTTATAGTCCAAATTGTCCCCCATCTAACCATACTAAAAACTTTGGGCTACGACAAACAGGGGCCGAGTACTTAAGCAAAACGTAACGAAACAAACCCCCTCCATAGGAAATGCATTAGACTATACTTTGCAGGCTCGTAACTCTGTTTCTACTGGAGATACGGGGATGTCCTTAGGATATGTTATAGTCCAATTTGTCCCCCATCTAACCATACTAAAAACTTTGGGCTACGACAAACAGGGGCCGAGTACTTAAGCAAAACGTAACGAAACAAACCCCCTCCATAGGAAATGCATTAGACTATACTTTGCAGGCTCGTAACTCTGTTTCTACTGGAGATACGGGGATGTCCTTAGGATATGTTATAGTCCAATTTGTCCCCCATCTAACCATACTAAAAACTTTGGGCTACGACAAACAGGGGCCGAGTACTTAAGCAAAACGTAACGAAACAAACCCCCTCCATAGGAAATGCATTAGACTATACTTTGCAGGCTCGTAACTCTGTGTCTACTAGAGATACGGGGATGTCCTTAGGATATGTTATAGTCCAAATTGTCCCCCTTCTAACCATACTAAAAACTTTGGGCTACGACAAACAGGGGCCGAGTACTTAAGCAAAACGTAAAGAAACAACCCCTCCATAGGAAATGCATTAGACTATACTTTGCAGGCTCGTAACTCTGTTTCTACAGGAGATACGGGGATGTCCTTTGAGTATGTTATAGTTCAATTTGTCCCCCATCTAACCATACTAAAAACATTGAGCTACGACAAACAGGGGCCGAGTACTTAAGCAAAACGTAAACAAACAACCCCTCCATAGGAAATGCATTAGACTTTACTTTGCAGGCCCATAACTCTGTGTCTACTAGAGATACGGGGATGTCCTTAGGATATGTTATAGTCCAAATTGTCCCCCATCTAACCATACTAAAAACTTTGGGCTACGACAAACAGGGGCCGAGTACTTAAGCAAAACGTAAAGAAACAACCCCTCCATAGGAAATGCATTAGACTATACTTTGCAGGCTCGTAACTCTGTTTCTACAGGAGATACGGGGATGTCCTTTGAGTATGTTATAGTTCAATTTGTCCCCCATCTAACCATACTAAAAACATTGAGCTACGACAAACAGGGGCCGAGTACTTAAGCAAAACGTAAACAAACAACCCCTCCATAGGAAATGCATTAGACTTTACTTTGCAGGCCCATAACTCTGTGTCTACTAGAGATACGGGGATGTCCTTAGGATATGTTATAGTCCAAATTGTCCCCCATCTAACCATACTAAAAACTTTGGGCTACGACAAACAGGGGCCGAGTACTTAAGCAAAACGTAACGAAACAAACCCCCTCCATAGGAAATGCATTAGACTATACTTTGCAGGCTCGTAACTCTGTTTCTACTGGAGATACGGGGATGTCATTTGAGTATGTTATTGTGCAATTTGTCCCCCATCTAACCCTACTAAAAATATTGAGCTACGACAAACAGGGGCCGAGTAATTAAGCTAAACGTAAAGAAACAAACCCCTCCATTGAAAATGCATTAGACTATACTTTGCAGGCTCGTAACTCTGTGTCTACTAGAGATACGGGGATGTCCTTAGGATATGTTATAGTCCAAATTGTCCCCCTTCTAACCATACTAAAAACTTTGGGCTACGACAAACAGGGGCCGAGTACTTAAGCAAAACGTAAAGAAACAACCCCTCCATAGGAAATGCATTAGACTATACTTTGCAGGCTCGTAACTCTGTTTCTACAGGAGATACGGGGATGTCCTTTGAGTATGTTATAGTTCAATTTGTCCCCCATCTAACCATACTAAAAACATTGAGCTACGACAAACAGGGGCCGAGTACTTAAGCAAAACGTAAACAAACAACCCCTCCATAGGAAATGCATTAGACTTTACTTTGCAGGCCCATAACTCTGTGTCTACTAGAGATACGGGGATGTCCTTAGGATATGTTATAGTCCAAATTGTCCCCCATCTAACCATACTAAAAACTTTGGGCTACGACAAACAGGGGCCGAGTACTTAAGCAAAACGTAACGAAACAAACCCCCTCCATAGGAAATGCATTAGACTATACTTTGCAGGCTCGTAACTCTGTTTCTACTGGAGATACGAGGATGTCCGTAGGATATGTTATAGTCCAAATTGTCCCCCATCTAACCATACTAAAAACTTTGGGCTACGACAAACAGGGGCCGAGTACTTAAGCAAAACGTAACGAAACAAACCCCCTCCATAGGAAATGCATTAGACTATACTTTGCAGGCTCGTAACTCTGTTTCTACTGGAGATACGGGGATGTCCTTAGGATATGTTATAGTCCAATTTGTCCCCCATCTAACCATACTAAAAACTTTGGGCTACGACAAACAGGGGCCGAGTACTTAAGCAAAACGTAAAGAAACAACCCCTCCATAGGAAATGCATTAGACTATACTTTGCAGGCTCGTAACTCTGTTTCTACAGGAGATACGGGGATGTCCTTTGAGTATGTTATAGTTCAATTTGTCCCCCATCTAACCATACTAAAAACATTGAGCTACGACAAACAGGGGCCGAGTACTTAAGCAAAACGTAAACAAACAACCCCTCCATAGGAAATGCATTAGACTTTACTTTGCAGGCCCATAACTCTGTGTCTACTGGAGATACGAGGATGTCCTTAGGATATGTTATAGTCCAAATTGTCCCCCATCTAACCATACTAAAAACTTTGGGCTACGACAAACAGGGGCCGAGTAATTAAGCTAAACGTAAACAAACAACCCCTCCATAGGAAATGCATAAGACTATACTTTGCAGGCTCGTAACTCTGTTTCTACTGGAGATACGGGGATGTCATTTGAGTATGTTATTGTCCAATTTGTCCCCCATCTAACCCTACTAAAAATATTGAGCTACGACAAACAGGGGCCGAGTAATTAAGCTAAACGTAAAGAAACAAACCCCTCCATTGAAAATGCATTAGACTATACTTTGCAGGCTCGTAACTCTGTGTCTACTAGAGATACGGGGATGTCCTTAGGATATGTTATAGTCCAAATTGTCCCCCTTCTAACCATACTAAAAACTTTGGGCTACGACAAACAGGGGCCGAGTACTTAAGCAAAACGTAACGAAACAAACCCCCTCCATTGGAAATGCATTAGACTATACTTTGCAGGCTCGTAATTCTGTTTCTACTGGAGATACGAGGATGTGCTTAGGATATGTTATAGTCCAAATTGTCCCCCATCTAACCATACTAAAAACTTTGGGCTACGACAAACAGGGGCCGAGTAATTAAGCTAAACGTAAACAAACAACCCCTCCATAGGAAATGCATTAGACTATACTTTGCAGACTCGTAACTCTGTTTCTACTGGAGATACGGGGATGTCCTTTGAGTATGTTTTAGTCCAATTTGTCCCCCATCTAACCATACTAAAAACATTGAGCTACGACAAACAGGGGCCGAGTACTTAAGCAAAACGTAAACAAACAACCCCTCCATAGGAAATGCATTAGACTTTACTTTGCAGGCCCATAACTCTGTGTCTACTAGAGATACGGGGATGTCCTTAGGATATGTTATAGTCCAAATTGTCCCCCATCTAACCATACTAAAAACTTTGGGCTACGACAAACAGGGGCCGAGTACTTAAGCAAAACGTAACGAAACAAACCCCCTCCATAGGAAATGCATTAGACTATACTTTGCAGGCTCGTAACTCTGTTTCTACTGGAGATACGAGGATGTCCGTAGGATATGTTATAGTCCAAATTGTCCCCCATCTAACCATACTAAAAACTTTGGGCTACGACAAACAGGGGCCGAGTACTTAAGCAAAACGTAACGAAACAAACCCCCTCCATAGGAAATGCATTAGACTATACTTTGCAGGCTCGTAACTCTGTTTCTACTGGAGATACGGGGATGTCCTTAGGATATGTTATAGTCCAATTTGTCCCCCATCTAACCATACTAAAAACTTTGGGCTACGACAAACAGGGGCCGAGTACTTAAGCAAAACGTAAAGAAACAACCCCTCCATAGGAAATGCATTAGACTATACTTTGCAGGCTCGTAACTCTGTTTCTACAGGAGATACGGGGATGTCCTTTGAGTATGTTATAGTTCAATTTGTCCCCCATCTAACCATACTAAAAACATTGAGCTACGACAAACAGGGGCCGAGTACTTAAGCAAAACGTAAACAAACAACCCCTCCATAGGAAATGCATTAGACTTTACTTTGCAGGCCCATAACTCTGTGTCTACTAGAGATACGGGGATGTCCTTAGGATATGTTATAGTCCAAATTGTCCCCCATCTAACCATACTAAAAACTTTGGGCTACGACAAACAGGGGCCGAGTACTTAAGCAAAACGTAACGAAACAAACCCCCTCCATAGGAAATGCATTAGACTATACTTTGCAGGCTCGTAACTCTGTTTCTACTGGAGATACGGGGATGTCATTTGAGTATGTTATTGTGCAATTTGTCCCCCATCTAACCCTACTAAAAATATTGAGCTACGACAAACAGGGGCCGAGTAATTAAGCTAAACGTAAAGAAACAAACCCCTCCATTGAAAATGCATTAGACTATACTTTGCAGGCTCGTAACTCTGTGTCTACTAGAGATACGGGGATGTCCTTAGGATATGTTATAGTCCAAATTGTCCCCCTTCTAACCATACTAAAAACTTTGGGCTACGACAAACAGGGGCCGAGTACTTAAGCAAAACGTAAAGAAACAACCCCTCCATAGGAAATGCATTAGACTATACTTTGCAGGCTCGTAACTCTGTTTCTACAGGAGATACGGGGATGTCCTTTGAGTATGTTATAGTTCAATTTGTCCCCCATCTAACCATACTAAAAACATTGAGCTACGACAAACAGGGGCCGAGTACTTAAGCAAAACGTAAACAAACAACCCCTCCATAGGAAATGCATTAGACTTTACTTTGCAGGCCCATAACTCTGTGTCTACTAGAGATACGGGGATGTCCTTAGGATATGTTATAGTCCAAATTGTCCCCCATCTAACCATACTAAAAACTTTGGGCTACGACAAACAGGGGCCGAGTACTTAAGCAAAACGTAACGAAACAAACCCCCTCCATAGGAAATGCATTAGACTATACTTTGCAGGCTCGTAACTCTGTTTCTACTGGAGATACGAGGATGTCCGTAGGATATGTTATAGTCCAAATTGTCCCCCATCTAACCATACTAAAAACTTTGGGCTACGACAAACAGGGGCCGAGTACTTAAGCAAAACGTAACGAAACAAACCCCCTCCATAGGAAATGCATTAGACTATACTTTGCAGGCTCGTAACTCTGTTTCTACTGGAGATACGGGGATGTCCTTAGGATATGTTATAGTCCAATTTGTCCCCCATCTAACCATACTAAAAACTTTGGGCTACGACAAACAGGGGCCGAGTACTTAAGCAAAACGTAAAGAAACAACCCCTCCATAGGAAATGCATTAGACTATATTTTGCAGGCTCGTAACTCTGTTTCTACAGGAGATACGGGGATGTCCTTTGAGTATGTTATAGTTCAATTTGTCCCCCATCTAACCATACTAAAAACATTGAGCTACGACAAACAGGGGCCGAGTACTTAAGCAAAACGTAAACAAACAACCCCTCCATAGGAAATGCATTAGACTTTACTTTGCAGGCCCATAACTCTGTGTCTACTGGAGATACGAGGATGTCCTTAGGATATGTTATAGTCCAAATTGTCCCCCATCTAACCATACTAAAAACTTTGGGCTACGACAAACAGGGGCCGAGTACTTAAGCAAAACGTAAAGAAACAACCCCTCCATAGGAAATGCATTAGACTATACTTTGCAGGCTCGTAACTCTGTTTCTACAGGAGATACGGGGATGTCCTTTGAGTATGTTATAGTTCAATTTGTCCCCCATCTAACCATACTAAAAACATTGAGCTACGACAAACAGGGGCCGAGTACTTAAGCAAAACGTAAACAAACAACCCCTCCATAGGAAATGCATTAGACTTTACTTTGCAGGCCCATAACTCTGTGTCTACTAGAGATACGGGGATGTCCTTAGGATATGTTATAGTCCAAATTGTCCCCCATCTAACCATACTAAAAACTTTGGGCTACGACAAACAGGGGCCGAGTACTTAAGCAAAACGTAACGAAACAAACCCCCTCCATAGGAAATGCATTAGACTATACTTTGCAGGCTCGTAACTCTGTTTCTACTGGAGATACGAGGATGTCCGTAGGATATGTTATAGTCCAAATTGTCCCCCATCTAACCATACTAAAAACTTTGGGCTACGACAAACAGGGGCCGAGTACTTAAGCAAAACGTAACGAAACAAACCCCCTCCATAGGAAATGCATTAGACTATACTTTGCAGGCTCGTAACTCTGTTTCTACTGGAGATACGGGGATGTCCTTAGGATATGTTATAGTCCAATTTGTCCCCCATCTAACCATACTAAAAACTTTGGGCTACGACAAACAGGGGCCGAGTACTTAAGCAAAACGTAAAGAAACAACCCCTCCATAGGAAATGCATTAGACTATACTTTGCAGGCTCGTAACTCTGTTTCTACAGGAGATACGGGGATGTCCTTTGAGTATGTTATAGTTCAATTTGTCCCCCATCTAACCATACTAAAAACATTGAGCTACGACAAACAGGGGCCGAGTACTTAAGCAAAACGTAAACAAACAACCCCTCCATAGGAAATGCATTAGACTTTACTTTGCAGGCCCATAACTCTGTGTCTACTGGAGATACGAGGATGTCCTTAGGATATGTTATAGTCCAAATTGTCCCCCATCTAACCATACTAAAAACTTTGGGCTACGACAAACAGGGGCCGAGTAATTAAGCTAAACGTAAACAAACAACCCCTCCATAGGAAATGCATAAGACTATACTTTGCAGGCTCGTAACTCTGTTTCTACTGGAGATACGGGGATGTCATTTGAGTATGTTATTGTCCAATTTGTCCCCCATCTAACCCTACTAAAAATATTGAGCTACGACAAACAGGGGCCGAGTAATTAAGCTAAACGTAAAGAAACAAACCCCTCCATTGAAAATGCATTAGACTATACTTTGCAGGCTCGTAACTCTGTGTCTACTAGAGATACGGGGATGTCCTTAGGATATGTTATAGTCCAAATTGTCCCCCTTCTAACCATACTAAAAACTTTGGGCTACGACAAACAGGGGCCGAGTACTTAAGCAAAACGTAACGAAACAAACCCCCTCCATTGGAAATGCATTAGACTATACTTTGCAGGCTCGTAATTCTGTTTCTACTGGAGATACGAGGATGTGCTTAGGATATGTTATAGTCCAAATTGTCCCCCATCTAACCATACTAAAAACTTTGGGCTACGACAAACAGGGGCCGAGTAATTAAGCTAAACGTAAACAAACAACCCCTCCATAGGAAATGCATTAGACTATACTTTGCAGACTCGTAACTCTGTTTCTACTGGAGATACGGGGATGTCCTTTGAGTATGTTTTAGTCCAATTTGTCCCCCATCTAACCATACTAAAAACATTGAGCTACGACAAACAGGGGCCGAGTACTTAAGCAAAACGTAAACAAACAACCCCTCCATAGGAAATGCATTAGACTTTACTTTGCAGGCCCATAACTCTGTGTCTACTAGAGATACGGGGATGTCCTTAGGATATGTTATAGTCCAAATTGTCCCCCTTCTAACCATACTAAAAACTTTGGGCTACGACAAACAGGGGCCGAGTACTTAAGCAAAACGTAACGAAACAAACCCCCTCCATTGGAAATGCATTAGACTATACTTTGCAGGCTCGTAATTCTGTTTCTACTGGAGATACGAGGATGTGCTTAGGATATGTTATAGTCCAAATTGTCCCCCATCTAACCATACTAAAAACTTTGGGCTACGACAAACAGGGGCCGAGTAATTAAGCTAAACGTAAACAAACAACCCCTCCATAGGAAATGCATTAGACTATACTTTGCAGACTCGTAACTCTGTTTCTACTGGAGATACGGGGATGTCCTTTGAGTATGTTTTAGTCCAATTTGTCCCCCATCTAACCATACTAAAAACATTGAGCTACGACAAACAGGGGCCGAGTACTTAAGCAAAACGTAAACAAACAACCCCTCCATAGGAAATGCATTAGACTTTACTTTGCAGGCCCATAACTCTGTGTCTACTAGAGATACGGGGATGTCCTTAGGATATGTTATAGTCCAAATTGTCCCCCATCTAACCATACTAAAAACTTTGGGCTACGACAAACAGGGGCCGAGTACTTAAGCAAAACGTAACGAAACAAACCCCCTCCATAGGAAATGCATTAGACTATACTTTGCAGGCTCGTAACTCTGTTTCTACTGGAGATACGAGGATGTCCGTAGGATATGTTATAGTCCAAATTGTCCCCCATCTAACCATACTAAAAACTTTGGGCTACGACAAACAGGGGCCGAGTACTTAAGCAAAACGTAACGAAACAAACCCCCTCCATAGGAAATGCATTAGACTATACTTTGCAGGCTCGTAACTCTGTTTCTACTGGAGATACGGGGATGTCCTTAGGATATGTTATAGTCCAATTTGTCCCCCATCTAACCATACTAAAAACTTTGGGCTACGACAAACAGGGGCCGAGTACTTAAGCAAAACGTAAAGAAACAACCCCTCCATAGGAAATGCATTAGACTATACTTTGCAGGCTCGTAACTCTGTTTCTACAGGAGATACGGGGATGTCCTTTGAGTATGTTATAGTTCAATTTGTCCCCCATCTAACCATACTAAAAACATTGAGCTACGACAAACAGGGGCCGAGTACTTAAGCAAAACGTAAACAAACAACCCCTCCATAGGAAATGCATTAGACTTTACTTTGCAGGCCCATAACTCTGTGTCTACTGGAGATACGAGGATGTCCTTAGGATATGTTATAGTCCAAATTGTCCCCCATCTAACCATACTAAAAACTTTGGGCTACGACAAACAGGGGCCGAGTAATTAAGCTAAACGTAAACAAACAACCCCTCCATAGGAAATGCATAAGACTATACTTTGCAGGCTCGTAACTCTGTTTCTACTGGAGATACGGGGATGTCATTTGAGTATGTTATTGTCCAATTTGTCCCCCATCTAACCCTACTAAAAATATTGAGCTACGACAAACAGGGGCCGAGTAATTAAGCTAAACGTAAAGAAACAAACCCCTCCATTGAAAATGCATTAGACTATACTTTGCAGGCTCGTAACTCTGTGTCTACTAGAGATACGGGGATGTCCTTAGGATATGTTATAGTCCAAATTGTCCCCCTTCTAACCATACTAAAAACTTTGGGCTACGACAAACAGGGGCCGAGTACTTAAGCAAAACGTAACGAAACAAACCCCCTCCATTGGAAATGCATTAGACTATACTTTGCAGGCTCGTAATTCTGTTTCTACTGGAGATACGAGGATGTGCTTAGGATATGTTATAGTCCAAATTGTCCCCCATCTAACCATACTAAAAACTTTGGGCTACGACAAGCAGGGGCCGAGTAATTAAGCTAAACGTAAACAAACAACCCCTCCATAGGAAATGCATTAGACTATACTTTGCAGACTCGTAACTCTGTTTCTACTGGAGATACGGGGATGTCCTTTGAGTATGTTTTAGTCCAATTTGTCCCCCATCTAACCATACTAAAGCATTGAGCTACAACAAACAGGGGCCGAGATATTAAGCAAAATGTTCGTCAACTTTGGTATCGTCTCACTTATTTTTATTATGTTACTTATGATTTTTGCACTAAACTTTTGAGACTCATAACTCTTGTTCTACAAGAGATACTGGGATCTCCTTTGGATATGTTATAGTACTCTTTGCTCCCCATACAAGGATACTTTAAACTTGAGGCTACCTCAATATCGTCGTCAACTTATTTTTTGTCTCACTTATTGTTAGAAGGTTACTTTTGATTTTTGAAAATAAACTTTGCAGGCTCGTAACTCTGTTTCTACTAGAGATACGGGGATGTCCTTAGGATATGTTATAGTCCAAATTGTCCCCCTTCTAACCATACTAAAAACTTTGGGCTACGACAAACAGGGGCCGAAAACTTAAGCAAAACGTAACGAAACAAACCCCCTCCATAGGAAATGCATTAGACTATACTTTGCAGGCTCGTAACTCTGTTTCTACGGGAGATACGGGGATGTCATTTGAGTATGTTATTGTGCAATTTGTCCCCCATCTAACCCTACTAAAAATATTGAGCTACGACAAACAGGGGCCGAGTAATTAAGCTAAACGTAAAGAAACAAACCCCTCCATTGAAAATGCATTAGACTATACTTTGCAGGCTCGTAACTCTGTGTCTACTAGAGATACGGGGATGTCCTTAGGATATGTTATAGTCCAAATTGTCCCCCTTCTAACCATACTAAAAACTTTGGGCTACGACAAACAGGGGCCGAGTACTTAAGCAAAACGTAAAGAAACAACCCCTCCATAGGAAATGCATTAGACTATACTTTGCAGGCTCGTAACTCTGTTTCTACAGGAGATACGGGGATGTCCTTTGAGTATGTTATAGTTCAATTTGTCCCCCATCTAACCATACTAAAAACATTGAGCTACGACAAACAGGGGCCGAGTACTTAAGCAAAACGTAAACAAACAACCCCTCCATAGGAAATGCATTAGACTTTACTTTGCAGGCCCATAACTCTGTGTCTACTAGAGATACGGGGATGTCCTTAGGATATGTTATAGTCCAAATTGTCCCCCATCTAACCATACTAAAAACTTTGGGCTACGACAAACAGGGGCCGAGTACTTAAGCAAAACGTAACGAAACAAACCCCCTCCATAGGAAATGCATTAGACTATACTTTGCAGGCTCGTAACTCTGTTTCTACTGGAGATACGGGGATGTCATTTGAGTATGTTATTGTGCAATTTGTCCCCCATCTAACCCTACTAAAAATATTGAGCTACGACAAACAGGGGCCGAGTAATTAAGCTAAACGTAAAGAAACAAACCCCTCCATTGAAAATGCATTAGACTATACTTTGCAGGCTCGTAACTCTGTGTCTACTAGAGATACGGGGATGTCCTTAGGATATGTTATAGTCCAAATTGTCCCCCTTCTAACCATACTAAAAACTTTGGGCTACGACAAACAGGGGCCGAGTACTTAAGCAAAACGTAAAGAAACAACCCCTCCATAGGAAATGCATTAGACTATACTTTGCAGGCTCGTAACTCTGTTTCTACAGGAGATACGGGGATGTCCTTTGAGTATGTTATAGTTCAATTTGTCCCCCATCTAACCATACTAAAAACATTGAGCTACGACAAACAGGGGCCGAGTACTTAAGCAAAACGTAAACAAACAACCCCTCCATAGGAAATGCATTAGACTTTACTTTGCAGGCCCATAACTCTGTGTCTACTAGAGATACGGGGATGTCCTTAGGATATGTTATAGTCCAAATTGTCCCCCATCTAACCATACTAAAAACTTTGGGCTACGACAAACAGGGGCCGAGTACTTAAGCAAAACGTAACGAAACAAACCCCCTCCATAGGAAATGCATTAGACTATACTTTGCAGGCTCGTAACTCTGTTTCTACTGGAGATACGAGGATGTCCGTAGGATATGTTATAGTCCAAATTGTCCCCCATCTAACCATACTAAAAACTTTGGGCTACGACAAACAGGGGCCGAGTACTTAAGCAAAACGTAACGAAACAAACCCCCTCCATAGGAAATGCATTAGACTATACTTTGCAGGCTCGTAACTCTGTTTCTACTGGAGATACGGGGATGTGCTTAGGATATGTTATAGTCCAATTTGTCCCCCATCTAACCATACTAAAAACTTTGGGCTACGACAAACAGGGGCCGAGTACTTAAGCAAAACGTAACGAAACAAACCCCCTCCATAGGAAATGCATTAGACTATACTTTGCAGGCTCGTAACTCTGTTTCTACTGGAGATACGGGGATGTCCTTAGGATATGTTATAGTCCAATTTGTCCCCCATCTAACCATACTAAAAACTTTGGGCTACGACAAACAGGGGCCGAGTACTTAAGCAAAACGTAACGAAACAAACCCCCTCCATAGGAAATGCATTAGACTATACTTTGCAGGCTCGTAACTCTGTGTCTACTAGAGATACGGGGATGTCCTTAGGATATGTTATAGTCCAAATTGTCCCCCTTCTAACCATACTAAAAACTTTGGGCTACGACAAACAGGGGCCGAGTACTTAAGCAAAACGTAAAGAAACAACCCCTCCATAGGAAATGCATTAGACTATACTTTGCAGGCTCGTAACTCTGTTTCTACAAGAGATACGGGGATGTCCTTTGAGTATGTTATAGTTCAATTTGTCCCCCATCTAACCATACTAAAAACATTGAGCTACGACAAACAGGGGCCGAGTACTTAAGCAAAACGTAAACAAACAACCCCTCCATAGGAAATGCATTAGACTTTACTTTGCAGGCCCATAACTCTGTGTCTACTAGAGATACGGGGATGTCCTTAGGATATGTTATAGTCCAAATTGTCCCCCATCTAACCATACTAAAAACTTTGGGCTACGACAAACAGGGGCCGAGTACTTAAGCAAAACGTAACGAAACAAACCCCCTCCATAGGAAATGCATTAGACTATACTTTGCAGGCTCGTAACTCTGTTTCTACTGGAGATACGGGGATGTCATTTGAGTATGTTATTGTGCAATTTGTCCCCCATCTAACCCTACTAAAAATATTGAGCTACGACAAACAGGGGCCGAGTAATTAAGCTAAACGTAAAGAAACAAACCCCTCCATTGAAAATGCATTAGACTATACTTTGCAGGCTCGTAACTCTGTGTCTACTAGAGATACGGGGATGTCCTTAGGATATGTTATAGTCCAAATTGTCCCCCTTCTAACCATACTAAAAACTTTGGGCTACGACAAACAGGGGCCGAGTACTTAAGCAAAACGTAAAGAAACAACCCCTCCATAGGAAATGCATTAGACTATACTTTGCAGGCTCGTAACTCTGTTTCTACAGGAGATACGGGGATGTCCTTTGAGTATGTTATAGTTCAATTTGTCCCCCATCTAACCATACTAAAAACATTGAGCTACGACAAACAGGGGCCGAGTACTTAAGCAAAACGTAAACAAACAACCCCTCCATAGGAAATGCATTAGACTTTACTTTGCAGGCCCATAACTCTGTGTCTACTAGAGATACGGGGATGTCCTTAGGATATGTTATAGTCCAAATTGTCCCCCATCTAACCATACTAAAAACTTTGGGCTACGACAAACAGGGGCCGAGTACTTAAGCAAAACGTAACGAAACAAACCCCCTCCATAGGAAATGCATTAGACTATACTTTGCAGGCTCGTAACTCTGTTTCTACTGGAGATACGAGGATGTCCGTAGGATATGTTATAGTCCAAATTGTCCCCCATCTAACCATACTAAAAACTTTGGGCTACGACAAACAGGGGCCGAGTACTTAAGCAAAACGTAACGAAACAAACCCCCTCCATAGGAAATGCATTAGACTATACTTTGCAGGCTCGTAACTCTGTTTCTACAGGAGATACGGGGATGTCCTTAGGATATGTTATAGTCCAATTTGTCCCCCATCTAACCATACTAAAAACTTTGGGCTACGACAAACAGGGGCCGAGTACTTAAGCAAAACGTAAAGAAACAACCCCTCCATAGGAAATGCATTAGACTATACTTTGCAGGCTCGTAACTCTGTTTCTACAGGAGATACGGGGATGTCCTTTGAGTATGTTATAGTTCAATTTGTCCCCCATCTAACCATACTAAAAACATTGAGCTACGACAAACAGGGGCCGAGTACTTAAGCAAAACGTAAACAAACAACCCCTCCATAGGAAATGCATTAGACTTTACTTTGCAGGCCCATAACTCTGTGTCTACTAGAGATACGAGGATGTCCTTAGGATTTGTTATAGTCCAAATTGTCCCCCATCTAACCATACTAAAAACTTTGGGCTACGACAAACAGGGGCCGAGTACTTAAGCAAAACGTAACGAAACAAACCCCCTCCATAGGAAATGCATTAGACTATACTTTGCAGGCTCGTAACTCTGTTTCTACTGGAGATACGGGGATGTCATTTGAGTATGTTATTGTGCAATTTGTCCCCCATCTAACCCTACTAAAAATATTGAGCTACGACAAACAGGGGCCGAGTAATTAAGCTAAACGTAAAGAAACAAACCCCTCCATTGAAAATGCATTAGACTATACTTTGCAGGCTCGTAACTCTGTGTCTACTAGAGATACGGGGATGTCCTTAGGATATGTTATAGTCCAAATTGTCCCCCTTCTAACCATACTAAAAACTTTGGGCTACGACAAACAGGGGCCGAGTACTTAAGCAAAACGTAAAGAAACAACCCCTCCATAGGAAATGCATTAGACTATACTTTGCAGGCTCGTAACTCTGTTTCTACAGGAGATACGGGGATGTCCTTTGAGTATGTTATAGTTCAATTTGTCCCCCATCTAACCATACTAAAAACATTGAGCTACGACAAACAGGGGCCGAGTACTTAAGCAAAACGTAAACAAACAACCCCTCCATAGGAAATGCATTAGACTTTACTTTGCAGGCCCATAACTCTGTGTCTACTAGAGATACGGGGATGTCCTTAGGATATGTTATAGTCCAAATTGTCCCCCATCTAACCATACTAAAAACTTTGGGCTACGACAAACAGGGGCCGAGTACTTAAGCAAAACGTAACGAAACAAACCCCCTCCATAGGAAATGCATTAGACTATACTTTGCAGGCTCGTAACTCTGTTTCTACTGGAGATACGAGGATGTCCGTAGGATATGTTATAGTCCAAATTGTCCCCCATCTAACCATACTAAAAACTTTGGGCTACGACAAACAGGGGCCGAGTACTTAAGCAAAACGTAACGAAACAAACCCCCTCCATAGGAAATGCATTAGACTATACTTTGCAGGCTCGTAACTCTGTTTCTACTGGAGATACGGGGATGTCCTTAGGATATGTTATAGTCCAATTTGTCCCCCATCTAACCATACTAAAAACTTTGGGCTACGACAAACAGGGGCCGAGTACTTAAGCAAAACGTAAAGAAACAACCCCTCCATAGGAAATGCATTAGACTATACTTTGCAGGCTCGTAACTCTGTTTCTACAGGAGATACGGGGATGTCCTTTGAGTATGTTATAGTTCAATTTGTCCCCCATCTAACCATACTAAAAACATTGAGCTACGACAAACAGGGGCCGAGTACTTAAGCAAAACGTAAACAAACAACCCCTCCATAGGAAATGCATTAGACTTTACTTTGCAGGCCCATAACTCTGTGTCTACTAGAGATACGAGGATGTCCTTAGGATTTGTTATAGTCCAAATTGTCCCCCATCTAACCATACTAAAAACTTTGGGCTACGACAAACAGGGGCCGAGTACTTAAGCAAAACGTAACGAAACAAACCCCCTCCATAGGAAATGCATTAGACTATACTTTGCAGGCTCGTAACTCTGTTTGTACTGGAGATACGAGGATGTCCTTAGGATATGTTATAGTCCAAATTGTCCCCCATCTAACCATACTAAAAACTTTGGGCTACGACAAACAGGGGCCGAGTAATTAAGCTAAACGTAAACAAACAACCCCTCCATAGGAAATGCATTAGACTATACTTTGCAGGCTCGTAACTCTGTTTCTACTGGAGATACGAGGATGTCCTTAGGATATGTTATAGTCCAAATTGTCCCCCATCTAACCATACTAAAAACTTTGGGCTACGACAAACAGGGGCCGAGTACTTAAGCAAAACGTAAAGAAACAACCCCTCCATAGGAAATGCATTAGACTATACTTTGCAGGCTCGTAACTCTGTTTCTACTGGAGATACGGGGATGTCCTTTGAGTATGTTATAGTTCAATTTGTCCCCCATCTAACCATACTAAAAACATTGAGCTACGACAAACAGGGGCCGAGTACTTAAGCAAAACGTAAACAAACAACCCCTCCATAGGAAATGCATTAGACTTTACTTTGCAGGCCCATAACTCTGTGTCTACTAGAGATACGGGGATGTCCTTAGGATATGTTATAGTCCAAATTGTCCCCCATCTAACCATACTAAAAACTTTGGGCTACGACAAACAGGGGCCGAGTACTTAAGCAAAACGTAACGAAACAAACCCCCTCCATAGGAAATGCATTAGACTATACTTTGCAGGCTCGTAACTCTGTTTCTACTGGAGATACGAGGATGTCCTTAGGATATGTTATAGTCCAAATTGTCCCCCATCTAACCATACTAAAAACTTTGGGCTACGACAAACAGGGGCCGAGTAATTAAGCTAAACGTAAACAAACAACCCCTCCATAGGAAATGCATTAGACTATACTTTGCAGGCACGTAACTCTTTTTCTACTGGAGATACGGGGATGTCCTTTGAGTATGTTTTAGTCCAATTTGTCCCTCATCTAACCATACTAAAAACATTGAGCTACGACAAACAGGGGCCGAGATATTAAGCAAAATGTTCGTCAACTTTGGTATCGTCTCACTTATTTTTATTATGTTACTTATGATTTTTGCACTAAACTTTTGAGGCTCATAACTCTTGTTCTACAAGAGATTCTGGGATCTCCTTTGGATATGTTATAGTACTCTTTGCTCCCCATACAAGGATACTTTAAACTTGAGGCTACCTCAATATCGTCGTCAACTTATTTTTTGTCTCACTTATTGTTAGAAGGTTACTTTTGATTTTTGAAAATAAACTTTGCAGACTCGTAACTCTGTTTCTACTGGAGATACGGGGATGTCCTTTGAGTTTGTTATTGTCCAATTTATCCCCCATCTAACCATACTAAAAACTTTGGGCTACGACAAACAGGGGCCGAGTAATTAAGCTAACGTAAACAAACAACCCCTCCATAGGAAATGCATTAGACTATACTTTGCAGGCCCATAACTCTGTGTCTACTAGAGATACGGGGATGTCCTTAGGATATGTTATAGTCCAATTTGTCCCCCATCTAACCATACTAAAAACTTTGGGCTACGACAAACAGGGGCCGAGTACTTAAGCAAAACGTAAAGAAACAACCCCTCCATAGGAAATGCATTAGACTATACTTTGCAGGCTCGTAACTCTGTTTCTACAGGAGATACGGGGATGTCCTTTGAGTATGTTATAGTCCAATTTGTCCCCCATCTAACCATACTAAAGCATTGAGCTACAACAAACAGGGGCCGAGATATTAAGCAAAATGTTCGTCAACTTTGGTATCGTCTCACTTATTTTTATTATAATACTTATGATTTTTGCACTAAACTTTTGAGACTCATAACTCTTGTTCTACAAGAGATACTGGGATCTCCTTTGGATATGTTATAGTACTCTTTGCTCCCCATACAAGGATACTTTAAACTTGAGGCTACCTCAATATCGTCGTCAACTTATTTTTTGTCTCACTTATTGTTAGAAGGTTACTTTTGATTTTTGAAAATAAACTTTGCAGGCTCGTAACTCTGTTTCTACTAGAGATACGGGGATGTCCTTAGGATATGTTATAGTTCAAATTGTCCCCCATCTAACCATACTAAAAACTTTGGGCTACGACAAACAGGGGCCGAGTACTTAAGCAAAACGTAACGAAACAAACCCCCTCCATAGGAAATGCATTAGACTATACTTTGCAGGCTCGTAACTCTGTTTCTACTGGAGATACGGGGATGTCATTTGAGTATGTTATTGTCCAATTTGTCCCCCATCTAACCCTACTAAAAATATTGAGCTACGACAAACAGGGGCCGAGTAATTAAGCTAAACGTAAAGAAACAAACCCCTCCATTGAAAATGCATTAGACTATACTTTGCAGGCTCGTAACTCTGTGTCTACTAGAGATACGGGGATGTCCTTAGGATATGTTATAGTCCAAATTGTCCCCCTTCTAACCATACTAAAAACTTTGGGCTACGACAAACAGGGGCCGAGTACTTAAGCAAAACGTAACGAAACAAACCCCCTCCATAGGAAATGCATTAGACTATACTTTGCAGGCTCGTAATTCTGTTTCTACTGGAGATACGAGGATGTGCTTAGGATATGTTATAGTCCAAATTGTCCCCCATCTAACCATACTAAAAACTTTGGGCTACGACAAACAGGGGCCGAGTAATTAAGCTAAACGTAAACAAACAACCCCTCCATAGGAAATGCATTAGACTATACTTTGCAGACTCGTAACTCTGTTTCTACTGGAGATACGGGGATGTCCTTTGAGTATGTTTTAGTCCAATTTGTCCCCCATCTAACCATACTAAAGCATTGAGCTACAACAAACAGGGGCCGAGATATTAAGCAAAATGTTCGTCAACTTTGGTATCGTCTCACTTATTTTTATTATGTTACTTATGATTTTTGCACTAAACTTTTGAGACTCATAACTCTTGTTCTACAAGAGATACTGGGATCTCCTTTGGATATGTTATAGTACTCTTTGCTCCCCATACAAGGATACTTTAAACTTGAGGCTACCTCAATATCGTCGTCAACTTATTTTTTGTCTCACTTATTGTTAGAAGGTTACTTTTGATTTTTGAAAATAAACTTTGCAGGCTCGTAACTCTGTTTCTACTAGAGATACGGGGATGTCCTTAGGATATGTTATAGTCCAAATTGTCCCCCTTCTAACCATACTAAAAACTTTGGGCTACGACAAACAGGGGCCGAGTACTTAAGCAAAACGTAACGAAACAAACCCCCTCCATAGGAAATGCATTAGACTATACTTTGCAGGCTCGTAACTCTGTTTCTACTGGAGATACGGGGATGTCATTTGAGTATGTTATTGTGCAATTTGTCCCCCATCTAACCCTACTAAAAATATTGAGCTACGACAAACAGGGGCCGAGTAATTAAGCTAAACGTAAAGAAACAAACCCCTCCATTGAAAATGCATTAGACTATACTTTGCAGGCTCGTAACTCTGTGTCTACTAGAGATACGGGGATGTCCTTAGGATATGTTATAGTCCAAATTGTCCCCCTTCTAACCATACTAAAAACTTTGGGCTACGACAAACAGGGGCCGAGTACTTAAGCAAAACGTAAAGAAACAACCCCTCCATAGGAAATGCATTAGACTATACTTTGCAGGCTCGTAACTCTGTTTCTACAGGAGATACGGGGATGTCCTTTGAGTATGTTATAGTTCAATTTGTCCCCCATCTAACCATACTAAAAACATTGAGCTACGACAAACAGGGGCCGAGTACTTAAGCAAAACGTAAACAAACAACCCCTCCATAGGAAATGCATTAGACTTTACTTTGCAGGCCCATAACTCTGTGTCTACTAGAGATACGGGGATGTCCTTAGGATATGTTATAGTCCAAATTGTCCCCCATCTAACCATACTAAAAACTTTGGGCTACGACAAAAAGGGGCCGAGTACTTAAGCAAAACGTAACGAAACAAACCCCCTCCATAGGAAATGCATTAGACTATACTTTGCAGGCTCGTAACTCTGTTTCTACTGGAGATACGAGGATGTCCGTAGGATATGTTATAGTCCAAATTGTCCCCCATCTAACCATACTAAAAACTTTGGGCTACGACAAACAGGGGCCGAGTACTTAAGCAAAACGTAACGAAACAAACCCCCTCCATAGGAAATGCATTAGACTATACTTTGCAGGCTCGTAACTCTGTTTCTACTGGAGATACGAGGATGTCCTTAGGATATGTTATAGTCCAAATTGTCACCCATCTAACCATACTAAAAACTTTGGGCTACGACAAACAGGGGCCGAGTAATTAAGCTAAACGTAAACAAACAACCCCTCCATAGGAAATGCATTAGACTATACTTTGCAGGCTCGTAACTCTGTTTCTACTGGAGATACGAGGATGTCCTTAGGATATGTTATAGTCCAAATTGTACCCCATGTAACCATACTAAAAACTTTGGGCTACGACAAACAGGGGCCGAGTACTTAAGCAAAACGTAACGAAACAAACCCCCTCCATAGGAAATGCATTAGACTATACTTTGCAGGCTCGTAACTCTGTTTCTACTGGAGATACGAGGATGTCCTTAGGATATGTTATAGTCCAAATTGTCCCCCATCTAACCATACTAAAAACTTTGGGCTACGACAAACAGGGGCCGAGTAATTAAGCTAAACGTAAACAAACAACCCCTCCATAGGAAATGCATTAGACTATACTTTGCAGGCTCGTAACTCTGTTTCTACTGGAGATACGAGGATGTCCTTAGGATATGTTATAGTCCAAATTGTCCCTCATCTAACCATACTAAAAACATTGAGCTACGACAAACTGGGGCCGAGATATTAAGCAAAATGTTCGTCAACTTTGGTATCGTCTCACTTATTTTTATTATATTACTTATGATTTTTGCACTAAACTTTTGAGGCTCATAACTCTTGTTCTACAAGAGATTCTGGGATCTCCTTTGGATATGTTATAGTACTCTTTGCTCCCCATACAAGGATACTTTAAACTTGAGGCTACCTCAATATCGTCGTCAACTTATTTTTTGTCTCACTTATTGTTAGAAGGTTACTTTTGATTTTTGAAAATAAACTTTGCAGGCTCGTAACTCTGTTTCTACTGGAGATACGGGGATGTCCTTTGAGTATGTTATTGTCCAATTTGTCCCCCATCTAACCATACTAAAAACTTTGGGCTACGACAAACAGGGGCCGAGTAATTAAGCTAAACGTAAACAAACAACCCCTCCATAGGAAATGCATTAGACTATACTTTGCAGGCCCATAACTCTGTGTCTACTAGAGATACGGGGATGTCCTTAGGATATGTTATAGTCCAATTTGTCCCCCATCTAACCATACTAAAAACTTTGGGCTACGACAAACAGGGGCCGAGTACTTAAGCAAAACGTAAAGAAACAACCCCTCCATAGGAAATGCATTAGACTATACTATGCAGGCTCGTAACTCTGTTTCTACTGGAGATACGGGGATGTCCTTTGAGTATGTTATAGTACAATTTGTCCCCCATCTAACCATACTAAAAACATTGAGCTACGACAAACAGGGGCCGAGTACTTAAGCAAAACGTAAACAAACAACCCCTCCATAGGAAATGCATTAAACTTTACTTTGCAGGCCCATAACTCTGTGTCTACTAGAGATACGGGGATGTCCTTAGGATATGTGATAGTCCAAATTGTCACCCATCTAACCATACTAAAAACTTTGGGCTACGACAAACAGGGGCCGAGTAATTAAGCTAAACGTAAACAAACAACCCCTCCATAGGAAATGCATTAGACTATACTTTGCAGGCTCGTAACTCTGTTTCTACTGGAGATACGAGGATGTCCTTAGGATATGTTATAGTCCAAATTGTCACCCATCTAACCATACTAAAAACTTTGGGCTACGACAAACAGGGGCCGAGTAATTAAGCTAAACGTAAACAAACAACCCCTCCATAGGAAATGCATTAGACTATACTTTGCAGGCTCGTAACTCTGTTTCTACTGGAGATACGAGGATGTCCTTAGGATATGTTATAGTCCAAATTGTCCCCCATCTAACCATACTAAAAACTTTGGGCTACGACAAACAGGGGCCGAGTAATTAAGCTAAACGTAAACAAACAACCCCTCCATAGGAAATGCATTAGACTATATTTGCAGGCTCGTAACTCTGTTTCTACTGGAGATACGAGGATGTCCTTAGGATATGTTATAGTCCAAATTGTCCCTCATCTAACCATACTAAAAACATTGAGCTACGACAAACTGGGGCCGAGATATTAAGCAAAATGTTCGTCAACTTTGGTATCGTCTCACTTATTTTTATTATATTACTTATGATTTTTGCACTAAACTTTTGAGGCTCATAACTCTTGTTCTACAAGAGATTCTGGGATCTCCTTTGGATATGTTATAGTACTCTTTGCTCCCCATACAAGGATACTTTAAACTTGAGGCTACCTCAATATCGTCGTCAACTTATTTTTTGTCTCACTTATTGTTAGAAGGTTACTTTTGATTTTTGAAAATAAACTTTGCAGGCTCGTAACTCTGTTTCTACTGGAGATACGGGGATGTCCTTTGAGTATGTCATTGTCCAATTTGTCCCCCATCTAACCATACTAAAAACTTTGGGCTACGACAAACAGGGGCCGAGTAATTAAGCTAAACGTAAACAAACAACCCCTCCATAGGAAATGCATTAGACTATACTTTGCAGGCCCATAACTCTGTGTCTACTAGAGATACGGGGATGTCCTTAGGATATGTTATAGTCCAATTTGTCCCCCATCTAACCATACTAAAAACTTTGGGCTACGACAAACAGGGGCCGAGTACTTAAGCAAAACGTAAAGAAACAACCCCTCCATAGGAAATGCATTAGACTATACTATGCAGGCTCGTAACTCTGTTTCTACTGGAGATACGGGGATGTCCTTTGAGTATGTTATAGTACAATTTGTCCCCCATCTAACCATACTAAAAACATTGAGCTACGACAAACAGGGGCCGAGTACTTAAGCAAAACGTAAACAAACAACCCCTCCATAGGAAATGCATTAAACTTTACTTTGCAGGCCCATAACTCTGTGTCTACTAGAGATACGGGGATGTCCTTAGGATATGTTATAGTCCAAATTGTCACCCATCTAACCATACTAAAAACTTTGGGCTACGACAAACAGGGGCCGAGTAATTAAGCTAAACGTAAACAAACAACCCCTCCATAGGAAATGCATTAGACTATACTTTGCAGGCTCGTAACTCTGTTTCTACTGGAGATACGAGGATGTCCTTAGGATATGTTATAGTCCAAATTGTACCCCATCTAACCATACTAAAAACTTTGGGCTACGACAAACAGGGGCCGAGTACTTAAGCAAAACGTAACGAAACAAACCCCCTCCATAGGAAATGCATTAGACTATACTTTGCAGGCTCGTAACTCTGTTTCTACTGGAGATACGAGGATGTCCTTAGGATATGTTATAGTCCAAATTGTCACCCATCTAACCATACTAAAAACTTTGGGCTACGACAAACAGGGGCCGAGTAATTAAGCTAAACGTAAACAAACAACCCCTCCATAGGAAATGCATTAGACTATACTTTGCAGGCTCGTAACTCTGTTTCTACTGGAGATACGAGGATGTCCTTAGGATATGTTATAGTCCAAATTGTACCCCATCTAACCATACTAAAAACTTTGGGCTACGACAAACAGGGGCCGAGTACTTAAGCAAAACGTAACGAAACAAACCCCCTCCATAGGAAATGCATTAGACTATACTTTGCAGGCTCGTAACTCTGTTTCTACTGGAGATACGAGGATGTCCTTAGGATATGTTATAGTCCAAATTGTCCCTCATCTAACCATACTAAAAACATTGAGCTACGACAAACTGGGGCCGAGATATTAAGCAAAATGTTCGTCAACTTTGGTATCGTCTCACTTATTTTTATTATATTACTTATGATTTTTGCACTAAACTTTTGAGGCTCATAACTCTTGTTCTACAAGAGATTCTGGGATCTCCTTTGGATATGTTATAGTACTCTTTGCTCCCCATACAAGGATACTTTAAACTTGAGGCTACCTCAATATCGTCGTCAACTTATTTTTTGTCTCACTTATTGTTAGAAGGTTACTTTTGATTTTTGAAAATAAACTTTGCAGGCTCGTAACTCTGTTTCTACTGGAGATACGGGGATGTCCTTTGAGTATGTTATTGTCCAATTTGTCCCCCATCTAACCATACTAAAAACTTTGGGCTACGACAAACAGGGGCCGAGTAATTAAGCTAAACGTAAACAAACAACCCCTCCATAGGAAATGCATTAGACTATACTTTGCAGGCTCGTAACTCTGTTTCTACAGGAGATACGGGGATGTCCTTTGAGTATGTTATAGTTCAATTTGTCCCCCATCTAACCATACTAAAAACATTGAGCTACGACAAACAGGGGCCGAGTACTTAAGCAAAACGTAAACAAACAACCCCTCCATAGGAAATGCATTAGACTTTACTTTGCAGGCCCATAACTCTGTGTCTACTAGAGATACGGGGATGTCCTTAGGATATGTTATAGTCCAAATTGTCCCCCATCTAACCATACTAAAAACTTTGGGCTACGACAAAAAGGGGCCGAGTACTTAAGCAAAACGTAACGAAACAAACCCCCTCCATAGGAAATGCATTAGACTATACTTTGCAGGCTCGTAACTCTGTTTCTACTGGAGATACGAGGATGTCCGTAGGATATGTTATAGTCCAAATTGTCCCCCATCTAACCATACTAAAAACTTTGGGCTACGACAAACAGGGGCCGAGTACTTAAGCAAAACGTAACGAAACAAACCCCCTCCATAGGAAATGCATTAGACTATACTTTGCAGGCTCGTAACTCTGTTTCTACTGGAGATACGAGGATGTCCTTAGGATATGTTATAGTCCAAATTGTCACCCATCTAACCATACTAAAAACTTTGGGCTACGACAAACAGGGGCCGAGTAATTAAGCTAAACGTAAACAAACAACCCCTCCATAGGAAATGCATTAGACTATACTTTGCAGGCTCGTAACTCTGTTTCTACTGGAGATACGAGGATGTCCTTAGGATATGTTATAGTCCAAATTGTACCCCATGTAACCATACTAAAAACTTTGGGCTACGACAAACAGGGGCCGAGTACTTAAGCAAAACGTAACGAAACAAACCCCCTCCATAGGAAATGCATTAGACTATACTTTGCAGGCTCGTAACTCTGTTTCTACTGGAGATACGAGGATGTCCTTAGGATATGTTATAGTCCAAATTGTCCCCCATCTAACCATACTAAAAACTTTGGGCTACGACAAACAGGGGCCGAGTAATTAAGCTAAACGTAAACAAACAACCCCTCCATAGGAAATGCATTAGACTATACTTTGCAGGCTCGTAACTCTGTTTCTACTGGAGATACGAGGATGTCCTTAGGATATGTTATAGTCCAAATTGTCCCTCATCTAACCATACTAAAAACATTGAGCTACGACAAACTGGGGCCGAGATATTAAGCAAAATGTTCGTCAACTTTGGTATCGTCTCACTTATTTTTATTATATTACTTATGATTTTTGCACTAAACTTTTGAGGCTCATAACTCTTGTTCTACAAGAGATTCTGGGATCTCCTTTGGATATGTTATAGTACTCTTTGCTCCCCATACAAGGATACTTTAAACTTGAGGCTACCTCAATATCGTCGTCAACTTATTTTTTGTCTCACTTATTGTTAGAAGGTTACTTTTGATTTTTGAAAATAAACTTTGCAGGCTCGTAACTCTGTTTCTACTGGAGATACGGGGATGTCCTTTGAGTATGTTATTGTCCAATTTGTCCCCCATCTAACCATACTAAAAACTTTGGGCTACGACAAACAGGGGCCGAGTAATTAAGCTAAACGTAAACAAACAACCCCTCCATAGGAAATGCATTAGACTATACTTTGCAGGCCCATAACTCTGTGTCTACTAGAGATACGGGGATGTCCTTAGGATATGTTATAGTCCAATTTGTCCCCCATCTAACCATACTAAAAACTTTGGGCTACGACAAACAGGGGCCGAATACTTAAGCAAAACGTAAAGAAACAACCCCTCCATAGGAAATGCATTAGACTATACTATGCAGGCTCGTAACTCTGTTTCTACTGGAGATACGGGGATGTCCTTTGAGTATGTTATAGTACAATTTGTCCCCCATCTAACCATACTAAAAACATTGAGCTACGACAAACAGGGGCCGAGTACTTAAGCAAAACGTAAACAAACAACCCCTCCATAGGAAATGCATTAAACTTTACTTTGCAGGCCCATAACTCTGTGTCTACTAGAGATACGGGGATGTCCTTAGGATATGTGATAGTCCAAATTGTCACCCATCTAACCATACTAAAAACTTTGGGCTACGACAAACAGGGGCCGAGTAATTAAGCTAAACGTAAACAAACAACCCCTCCATAGGAAATGCATTAGACTATACTTTGCAGGCTCGTAACTCTGTTTCTACTGGAGATACGAGGATGTCCTTAGGATATGTTATAGTCCAAATTGTCACCCATCTAACCATACTAAAAACTTTGGGCTACGACAAACAGGGGCCGAGTAATTAAGCTAAACGTAAACAAACAACCCCTCCATAGGAAATGCATTAGACTATACTTTGCAGGCTCGTAACTCTGTTTCTACTGGAGATACGAGGATGTCCTTAGGATATGTTATAGTCCAAATTGTCCCCCATCTAACCATACTAAAAACTTTGGGCTACGACAAACAGGGGCCGAGTAATTAAGCTAAACGTAAACAAACAACCCCTCCATAGGAAATGCATTAGACTATACTTTGCAGGCTCGTAACTCTGTTTCTACTGGAGATACGAGGATGTCCTTAGGATATGTTATAGTCCAAATTGTACCCCATCTAACCATACTAAAAACTTTGGGCTACGACAAACAGGGGCCGAGTACTTAAGCAAAACGTAACGAAACAAACCCCCTCCATAGGAAATGCATTAGACTATACTTTGCAGGCTCGTAACTCTGTTTCTACTGGAGATACGAGGATGTCCTTAGGATATGTTATAGTCCAAATTGTCACCCATCTAACCATACTAAAAACTTTGGGCTACGACAAACAGGGGCCGAGTAATTAAGCTAAACGTAAACAAACAACCCCTCCATAGGAAATGCATTAGACTATACTTTGCAGGCTCGTAACTCTGTTTCTACTGGAGATACGAGGATGTCCTTAGGATATGTTATAGTCCAAATTGTACCCCATCTAACCATACTAAAAACTTTGGGCTACGACAAACAGGGGCCGAGTACTTAAGCAAAACGAAACGAAACAAACCCCCTCCATAGGAAATGCATTAGACTATACTTTGCAGGCTCGTAACTCTGTTTCTACTGGAGATACGAGGATGTCCTTAGGATATGTTATAGTCCAAATTGTCCCTCATCTAACCATACTAAAAACATTGAGCTACGACAAACTGGGGCCGAGATATTAAGCAAAATGTTCGTCAACTTTGGTATCGTCTCACTTATTTTTATTATATTACTTATGATTTTTGCACTAAACTTTTGAGGCTCATAACTCTTGTTCTACAAGAGATTCTGGGATCTCCTTTGGATATGTTATAGTACTCTTTGCTCCCCATACAAGGATACTTTAAACTTGAGGCTACCTCAATATCGTCGTCAACTTATTTTTTGTCTCACTTATTGTTAGAAGGTTACTTTTGATTTTTGAAAATAAACTTTGCAGGCTCGTAACTCTGTTTCTACTGGAGATACGGGGATGTCCTTTGAGTATGTTATTGTCCAATTTGTCCCCCATCTAACCATACTAAAAACTTTGGGCTACGACAAACAGGGGCCGAGTAATTAAGCTAAACGTAAACAAACAACCCCTCCATAGGAAATGCATTAGACTATACTTTGCAGGCCCATAACTCTGTGTCTACTAGAGATACGGGGATGTCCTTAGGATATGTTATAGTCCAATTTGTCCCCCATCTAACCATACTAAAAACTTTGGGCTACGACAAACAGGGGCCGAGTACTTAAGCAAAACGTAAAGAAACAACCCCTCCATAGGAAATGCATTAGACTATACTATGCAGGCTCGTAACTCTGTTTCTACTGGAGATACGGGGATGTCCTTTGAGTATGTTATAGTACAATTTGTCCCCCATCTAACCATACTAAAAACATTGAGCTACGACAAACAGGGGCCGAGTACTTAAGCAAAACGTAAACAAACAACCCCTCCATAGGAAATGCATTAAACTTTACTTTGCAGGCCCATAACTCTGTGTCTACTAGAGATACGGGGATGTCCTTAGGATATGTGATAGTCCAAATTGTCACCCATCTAACCATACTAAAAACTTTGGGCTACGACAAACAGGGGCCGAGTAATTAAGCTAAACGTAAACAAACAACCCCTCCATAGGAAATGCATTAGACTATACTTTGCAGGCTCGTAACTCTGTTTCTACTGGAGATACGAGGATGTCCTTAGGATATGTTATAGTCCAAATTGTCACCCATCTAACCATATTAAAAACTTTGGGCTACGACAAACAGGGGCCGAGTAATTAAGCTAAACGTAAACAAACAACCCCTCCATAGGAAATGCATTAGACTATACTTTGCAGGCTCGTAACTCTGTTTCTACTGGAGATACGAGGATGTCCTTAGGATATGTTATAGTCCAAATTGTCCCCCATCTAACCATACTAAAAACTTTGGGCTACGACAAACAGGGGCCGAGTAATTAAGCTAAACGTAAACAAACAACCCCTCCATAGGAAATGCATTAGACTATACTTTGCAGGCTCGTAACTCTGTTTCTACTGGAGATACGAGGATGTCCTTAGGATATGTTATAGTCCAAATTGTCCCTCATCTAACCATACTAAAAACATTGAGCTACGACAAACTGGGGCCGAGATATTAAGCAAAATGTTCGTCAACTTTGGTATCGTCTCACTTATTTTTATTATATTACTTATGATTTTTGCACTAAACTTTTGAGGCTCATAACTCTTGTTCTACAAGAGATTCTGGGATCTCCTTTGGATATGTTAAAGTACTCTTTGCTCCCCATACAAGGATACTTTAAACTTGAGGCTACCTCAATATCGTCGTCAACTTATTTTTTGTCTCACTTATTGTTAGAAGGTTACTTTTGATTTTTGAAAATAAACTTTGCAGGCTCGTAACTCTGTTTCTACTGGAGATACGGGGATGTCCTTTGAGTATGTTATTGTCCAATTTGTCCCCCATCTAACCATACTAAAAACTTTGGGCTACGACAAACAGGGGCCGAGTAATTAAGCTAAACGTAAACAAACAACCCCTCCATAGGAAATGCATTAGACTATACTTTGCAGGCCCATAACTCTGTGTCTACTAGAGATACGGGGATGTCCTTAGGATATGTTATAGTCCAATTTGTCCCCCATCTAACCATACTAAAAACTTTGGGCTACGACAAACAGGGGCCGAGTACTTAAGCAAAACGTAAAGAAACAACCCCTCCATAGGAAATGCATTAGACTATACTATGCAGGCTCGTAACTCTGTTTCTACTGGAGATACGGGGATGTCCTTTGAGTATGTTATAGTTCAATTTGTCCCCCATCTAACCATACTAAAAACTTTGGGCTACGACAAACAGGGGCCGAGTAATTAAGCTAAACGTAAACAAACAACCCCTCCATAGGAAATGCATTAGACTATACTTTGCAGGCCCATAACTCTGTGTCTACTAGAGATACGGGGATGTCCTTAGGATATGTTATAGTCCAATTTGTCCCCCATCTAACCATACTAAAAACTTTGGGCTACGACAAACAGGGGCCGAGTACTCAAGCAAAACGTAACGAAACAAACCCCCTCCATAGGAAATGCATTAGACTATACTTTGAAGGCTCGTAACTCTGTTTCTACTGGAGATACGAGGATGTCCTTAGGATATGTTATAGTCCAAATTGTCCCCCATCTAACCATACTAAAAACTTTGGGCTACGACAAACAGGGGCCGAGTACTTAAGCAAAACGTAACGAAACAGACCCCCTCCATAGGAAATGCATTAGACTATACTTTGCAGGCTCGTAACTCTGTTTCTACTGGAGATACGAGGATGTCCTTAGGATATGTTATAGTCCAAATTGTCCCCCATCTAACCATACTAAAAACTTTGGGCTACGACAAACAGGGGCCGAGTACTTAAGCAAAACGTAAAGAAACAACCCCTCCATAGGAAATGCATTAGACTATACTTTGCAGGCTCGTAACTCTGTTTCTACTGGAGATACGAGGATGTCCTTAGGATATGTTATAGTCCAAATTGTCCCCCATCTAACCATACTAAAAACTTTGGGCTACGACAAACAGGGGCCGTGTAATTAAGCTAAACGTAAACAAACAACCCCTCCATAGGAAATGCATTAGACTTTACTTTGCAGGCCCATAACTCTGTGTCTACTAGAGATACGAGGATGTCCTTAGGATATGTTATAGTCCAAATTGTCCCCCATCTAACCATACTAAAAACTTTGGGCTACGACAAACAGGGGCCGAGTACTTAAGCAAAACGTAACGAAACAAACCCCCTCCATAGGAAATGCATTAGACTATACTTTGCAGGCTCGTAACTCTGTTTCTACTGGAGATACGAGGATGTCCTTAGGATATGTTATAGTCCAAATTGTCCCCCATCTAACCATACTAAAAAATTTGGGCTACGACAAACAGGGGCCGAGTAATTAAGCTAAACGTAAACAAACAACCCCTCCATAGGACATGCATAAGACTATACTTTGCAGGCTCGTAACTGTGTTTCTACTGGAGATACGAGGATGTCCTTAGGATATGTTATAGTCCAAATTGTCCCCCATCTAACCATACTAAAAACTTTGGGCTACGACAAACAGGGGCCGAGTACTTAAGCAAAACGTAAAGAAACAACCCCTCCATAGGAAATGCATTAGACTATACTTTGCAGGCTCGTAACTCTGTTTCTACTGGAGATACGAGGATGTCCTTAGGATATGTTATAGTCCAAATTGTCCCCCATCTAACCATACTAAAAACTTTGGGCTACGACAAACAGGGGCCGAGTAATTAAGCTAAACGTAAACAAACAACCCCTCCATAGGAAATGCATTAGACTTTACTTTGCAGGCCCATAACTCTGTGTCTACTAGAGATACGAGGATGTCCTTAGGATATGTTATAGTCCAAATTGTCCCCCATCTAACCATACTAAAAACTTTGGAATACGACAAACAGGGGCCGAGTACTTAAGCAAAACGTAACGGAACAAACCCCCTCCATAGGAAATGCATTAGACTATACTTTGCAGGCTCGTAACTCTGTTTCTACTGGAGATACGAGGATGTCCTTAGGATATGTTATAGTCCAAATTGTCCCCCATCTAACCATACTAAAAACTTTGGGCTACGACAAACAGGGGCCGAGTAATTAAGCTAAACGTAAACAAACAACCCCTCCATAGGAAATGCATAAGACTATACTTTGCAGGCTCGTAACTCTGTTTCTACTGGAGATACGAGGATGTCCTTAGGATATGTTATAGTCCAAATTGTCCCCCATCTAACCATACTAAAAACTTTGGGCTACGACAAACATGGGCCGAGTACTTAAGCAAAACGTAAAGAAACAACCCCTCCATAGGAAATGCATTAGACTATACTTTGCAGGCTCGTAACTCTGTTTCTACTGGAGATACGGGGATGTCCTTTGAGTATGTTATAGTTCAATTTATCCCCCATCTAACCATACTAAAAACATTGAGCTACGACAAACAGGGGCCGAGTACTTAAGCAAAACGTAAACAAACAACCCCTCCATAGGAAATGCATTAGACTTTACTTTGCAGGCCCATAACTCTGTGTCTACTAGAGATACGAGGATGTCCTTAGGATATGTTATAGTCCAAATTGTCCCCCATCTAACCATACTAAAAACTTTGGGCTACGACAAAAAGGGGCCGAGTAATAAAGCTAAACGTAAACAAACAACCCCTCCATAGGAAATGCATTAGACTATACTTTGCAGGCTCGTAACTCTGTTTCTACTGGAGATACGAGGATGTCCTTAGGATATGTTATAGTCCAAATTGTCCCCCATCTAACCATACTAAAAACTTTGGGCTACGACAAACAGGGGCCGAGTACTTAAGCAAAACGTAAAGAAACAACCCCTCCATAGGAAATGCATTAGACTATACTTTGCAGGCTCGTAACTCTGTTTCTACTGGAGATACGGGGATGTCCTTTGAGTATGTTATAGTTCAATTTGTCCCCCATCTAACCATACTAAAAACTTTGGGCTACGACAAACAGGGGCCGAGTACTTAAGCAAAACGTAAAGAAACAACCCCTCCATAGGAAATGCATTAGACTATACTTTGCAGGCTCGTAACTCTGTTTCTACTGGAGATACGGGGATGTCCTTTGCGTATGTTATAGTTCAATTTGTCCCCCATCTAACCATACTAAAAACATTGAGCTACGACAAACAGGGGCCGAGTACTTAAGCAAAACGTAAACAAACAACCCCTCCATAGGAAATGCATTAGACTTTACTTTGCAGGCCCATAACTCTGTGTCTACTAGAGATACGGGGATGTCCTTTGAGTATGTTATTGTCCAATTTGTCCCCCATCTAACCATACTAAAAACTTTGGGCTACGACAAACAGGGGCCGAGTAATTAAGCTAAACGTAAACAAACAACCCCTCCATAGGAAATGCATTAGACTATACTTTGCAGGCCCATAACTCTGTGTCTACTAGAGATACGGGGATGTCCTTAGGATATGTTATAGTCCAATTTGTCCCCCATCTAACCATACTAAAAACTTTGGGCTACGACAAACAGGGGCCGAGTACTTAAGCAAAACGTAAAGAAACAACCCCTCCATAGGAAATGCATTAGACTATACTATGCAGGCTCGTAACTCTGTTTCTACTGGAGATACGGGGATGTCCTTTGAGTATGTTATAGTTCAATTTGTCCCCCATCTAACCATACTAAAAACTTTGGGCTACGACAAACAGGGGCCGAGTAATTAAGCTAAACGTAAACAAACAACCCCTCCATAGGAAATGCATTAGACTATACTTTGCAGGCCCATAACTCTGTGTCTACTAGAGATACGGGGATGTCCTTAGGATATGTTATAGTCCAATTTGTCCCCCATCTAACCATACTAAAAACTTTGGGCTACGACAAACAGGGGCCGAGTACTCAAGCAAAACGTAACGAAACAAACCCCCTCCATAGGAAATGCATTAGACTATACTTTGAAGGCTCGTAACTCTGTTTCTACTGGAGATACGAGGATGTCCTTAGGATATGTTATAGTCCAAATTGTCCCCCATCTAACCATACTAAAAACTTTGGGCTACGACAAACAGGGGCCGAGTACTTAAGCAAAACGTAACGAAACAGACCCCCTCCATAGGAAATGCATTAGACTATACTTTGCAGGCTCGTAACTCTGTTTCTACTGGAGATACGAGGATGTCCTTAGGATATGTTATAGTCCAAATTGTCCCCCATCTAACCATACTAAAAACTTTGGGCTACGACAAACAGGGGCCGAGTACTTAAGCAAAACGTAAAGAAACAACCCCTCCATAGGAAATGCATTAGACTATACTTTGCAGGCTCGTAACTCTGTTTCTACTGGAGATACGAGGATGTCCTTAGGATATGTTATAGTCCAAATTGTCCCCCATCTAACCATACTAAAAACTTTGGGCTACGACAAACAGGGGCCGTGTAATTAAGCTAAACGTAAACAAACAACCCCTCCATAGGAAATGCATTAGACTTTACTTTGCAGGCCCATAACTCTGTGTCTACTAGAGATACGAGGATGTCCTTAGGATATGTTATAGTCCAAATTGTCCCCCATCTAACCATACTAAAAACTTTGGGCTACGACAAACAGGGGCCGAGTGCTTAAGCAAAACGTAACGAAACAAACCCCCTCCATAGGAAATGCATTAGACTATACTTTGCAGGCTCGTAACTCTGTTTCTACTGGAGATACGAGGATGTCCTTAGGATATGTTATAGTCCAAATTGTCCCCCATCTAACCATACTAAAAAATTTGGGCTACGACAAACAGGGGCCGAGTAATTAAGCTAAACGTAAACAAACAACCCCTCCATAGGAAATGCATAAGACTATACTTTGCAGGCTCGTAACTGTGTTTCTACTGGAGATACGAGGATGTCCTTAGGATATGTTATAGTCCAAATTGTCCCCCATCTAACCATACTAAAAACTTTGGGCTACGACAAACAGGGGCCGAGTACTTAAGCAAAACGTAAAGAAACAACCCCTCCATAGGAAATGCATTAGACTATACTTTGCAGGCTCGTAACTCTGTTTCTACTGGAGATACGAGGATGTCCTTAGGATATGTTATAGTCCAAATTGTCCCCCATCTAACCATACTAAAAACTTTGGGCTACGACAAACAGGGGCCGAGTAATTAAGCTAAACGTAAACAAACAACCCCTCCATAGGAAATGCATTAGACTTTACTTTGCAGGCCCATAACTCTGTGTCTACTAGAGATACGAGGATGTCCTTAGGATATGTTATAGTCCAAATTGTCCCCCATCTAACCATACTAAAAACTTTGGAATACGACAAACAGGGGCCGAGTACTTAAGCAAAACGTAACGGAACAAACCCCCTCCATAGGAAATGCATTAGACTATACTTTGCAGGCTCGTAACTCTGTTTCTACTGGAGATACGAGGATGTCCTTAGGATATGTTATAGTCCAAATTGTCCCCCATCTAACCATACTAAAAACTTTGGGCTACGACAAACAGGGGCCGAGTAATTAAGCTAAACGTAAACAAACAACCCCTCCATAGGAAATGCATAAGACTATACTTTGCAGGCTCGTAACTCTGTTTCTACTGGAGATACGAGGATGTCCTTAGGATATGTTATAGTCCAAATTGTCCCCCATCTAACCATACTAAAAACTTTGGGCTACGACAAACAGGGGCCGAGTACTTAAGCAAAACGTAAAGAAACAACCCCTCCATAGGAAATGCATTAGACTATACTATGCAGGCTCGTAACTCTGTTTCTACTGGAGATACGGGGATGTCCTTTGAGTATGTTATAGTTCAATTTGTCCCCCATCTAACCATACTAAAAACTTTGGGCTACGACAAACAGGGGCCGAGTAATTAAGCTAAACGTAAACAAACAACCCCTCCATAGGAAATGCATTAGACTATACTTTGCAGGCCCATAACTCTGTGTCTACTAGAGATACGGGGATGTCCTTAGGATATGTTATAGTCCAATTTGTCCCCCATCTAACCATACTAAAAACTTTGGGCTACGACAAACAGGGGCCGAGTACTCAAGCAAAACGTAACGAAACAAACCCCCTCCATAGGAAATGCATTAGACTATACTTTGAAGGCTCGTAACTCTGTTTCTACTGGAGATACGAGGATGTCCTTAGGGTATGTTATAGTCCAAATTGTCCCCCATCTAACCATACTAAAAACTTTGGGCTACGACAAACAGGGGCCGAGTACTTAAGCAAAACGTAACGAAACAGACCCCCTCCATAGGAAATGCATTAGACTATACTTTGCAGGCTCGTAACTCTGTTTCTACTGGAGATACGAGGATGTCCTTAGGATATGTTATAGTCCAAATTGTCCCCCATCTAACCATACTAAAAACTTTGGGCTACGACAAACAGGGGCCGAGTACTTAAGCAAAACGTAAAGAAACAACCCCTCCATAGGAAATGCATTAGACTATACTTTGCAGGCTCGTAACTCTGTTTCTACTGGAGATACGAGGATGTCCTTAGGATATGTTATAGTCCAAATTGTCCCCCATCTAACCATACTAAAAACTTTGGGCTACGACAAACAGGGGCCGTGTAATTAAGCTAAACGTAAACAAACAACCCCTCCATAGGAAATGCATTAGACTTTACTTTGCAGGCCCATAACTCTGTGTCTACTAGAGATACGAGGATGTCCTTAGGATATGTTATAGTCCAAATTGTCCCCCATCTAACCATACTAAAAACTTTGGGCTACGACAAACAGGGGCCGAGTGCTTAAGCAAAACGTAACGAAACAAACCCCCTCCATAGGAAATGCATTAGACTATACTTTGCAGGCTCGTAACTCTGTTTCTACTGGAGATACGAGGATGTCCTTAGGATATGTTATAGTCCAAATTGTCCCCCATCTAACCATACTAAAAAATTTGGGCTACGACAAACAGGGGCCGAGTAATTAAGCTAAACGTAAACAAACAACCCCTCCATAGGAAATGCATAAGACTATACTTTGCAGGCTCGTAACTGTGTTTCTACTGGAGATACGAGGATGTCCTTAGGATATGTTATAGTCCAAATTGTCCCCCATCTAACCATACTAAAAACTTTGGGCTACGACAAACAGGGGCCGAGTACTTAAGCAAAACGTAAAGAAACAACCCCTCCATAGGAAATGCATTAGACTATACTTTGCAGGCTCGTAACTCTGTTTCTACTGGAGATACGAGGATGTCCTTAGGATATGTTATAGTCCAAATTGTCCCCCATCTAACCATACTAAAAACTTTGGGCTACGACAAACAGGGGCCGAGTAATTAAGCTAAACGTAAACAAACAACCCCTCCATAGGAAATGCATTAGACTTTACTTTGCAGGCCCATAACTCTGTGTCTACTAGAGATACGAGGATGTCCTTAGGATATGTTATAGTCCAAATTGTCCCCCATCTAACCATACTAAAAACTTTGGAATACGACAAACAGGGGCCGAGTACTTAAGCAAAACGTAACGGAACAAACCCCCTCCATAGGAAATGCATTAGACTATACTTTGCAGGCTCGTAACTCTGTTTCTACTGGAGATACGAGGATGTCCTTAGGATATGTTATAGTCCAAATTGTCCCCCATCTAACCATACTAAAAACTTTGGGCTACGACAAACAGGGGCCGAGTAATTAAGCTAAACGTAAACAAACAACCCCTCCATAGGAAATGCATAAGACTATACTTTGCAGGCTCGTAACTCTGTTTCTACTGGAGATACGAGGATGTCCTTAGGATATGTTATAGTCCAAATTGTCCCCCATCTAACCATACTAAAAACTTTGGGCTACGACAAACAGGGGCCGAGTACTTAAGCAAAACGTAAAGAAACAACCCCTCCATAGGAAATGCATTAGACTATACTTTGCAGGCTCGTAACTCTGTTTCTACTGGAGATACGGGGATGTCCTTTGAGTATGTTATAGTTCAATTTGTCCCCCATCTAACCATACTAAAAACATTGAGCTACGACAAACAGGGGCCGAGTACTTAAGCAAAACGTAAACAAACAACCCCTCCATAGGAAATGCATTAGACTTTACTTTGCAGGCCCATAACTCTGTGTCTACTAGAGATACGGGGATGTCCTTAGGATATGTTATAGTCCAAATTGTCCCCCATCTAACCATACTAAAAACTTTGGGCTACGACAAACAGGGGCCGAGTACTTAAGCAAAACGTAACGAAACAAACCCCCTCCATAGGAAATGCATTAGACTATACTTTGCAGGCTCGTAACTCTGTTTCTACTGGAGATACGAGGATGTCCTTAGGATATGTTATAGTCCAAATTGTCCCCCATCTAACCATACTAAAAACTTTGGGCTACGACAAACAGGGGCCGAGTACTTAAGCAAAACGTAAAGAAACAACCCCTCCATAGGAAATGCATTAGACTATACTTTGCAGGCTCGTAACTCTGTTTCTACTGGAGATACGGGGATGTCCTTTGAGTATGTTATAGTTCAATTTGTCCCCCATCTAACCATACTAAAAACATTGAGCTACAACAAACAGGGGCCGAGTACTTAAGCAAAACGTAAACAAACAACCCCTCCATAGGAAATGCATTAGACTTTACTTTGCAGGCCCATAACTCTGTGTCTACTAGAGATACGAGGATGTCCTTAGGATATGTTATAGTCCAAATTGTCCCCCATCTAACCATACTAAAAACTTTGGGCTACGACAAAAAGGGGCCGAGTAATAAAGCTAAACGTAAACAAACAACCCCTCCATAGGAAATGCATTAGACTATACTTTGCAGGCTCGTAACTCTGTTTCTACTGGAGATACGAGGATGTCCTTAGGATATGTTATAGTCCAAATTGTCCCCCATCTAACCATACTAAAAACTTTGGGCTACGACAAACAGGGGCCGAGTACTTAAGCAAAACGTAAAGAAACAACCCCTCCATAGGAAATGCATTAGACTATACTTTGCAGGCTCGTAACTCTGTTTCTACTGGAGATACGGGGATGTCCTTTGAGTATGTTATAGTTCAATTTGTCCCCCATCTAACCATACTAAAAACTTTGGGCTACGACAAACAGGGGCCGAGTACTTAAGCAAAACGTAAAGAAACAACCCCTCCATAGGAAATGCATTAGACTATACTTTGCAGGCTCGTAACTCTGTTTCTACTGGAGATACGGGGATGTCCTTTGCGTATGTTATAGTTCAATTTGTCCCCCATCTAACCATACTAAAAACATTGAGCTACGACAAACAGGGGCCGAGTACTTAAGCAAAACGTAAACAAACAACCCCTCCATAGGAAATGCATTAGACTTTACTTTGCAGGCCCATAACTCTGTGTCTACTAGAGATACGGGGATGTCCTTAGGATATGTTATAGTCCAAATTGTCCCCCATCTAACCATACTAAAAACTTTGGGCTACGACAAACAGGGGCCGAGTAATAAAGCTAAACGTAAACAAACAACCCCTCCATAGGAAATGCATTAGACTATACTTTGCAGGCTCGTAACTCTGTTTCTACTGGAGATACGAGGATGTCCTTAGGATATGTTATAGTCCAAATTGTCCCCCATCTAACCATACTAAAAACTTTGGGCTACGACAAACAGGGGCCGAGTACTTAAGCAAAACGTAAAGAAACAACCCCTCCATAGGAAATGCATTAGACTATACTTTGCAGGCTCGTAACTCTGTTTCTACTGGAGATACGGGGATGTCCTTTGAGTATGTTATAGTTCAATTTGTCCCCCATCTAACCATACTAAAAACATTGAGCTACGACAAACAGGGGCCGAGTACTTAAGCAAAACGTAAACAAACAACCCCTCCATAGGAAATGCATTAGACTTTACTTTGCAGGCCCATAACTCTGTGTCTACTAGAGATACGGGGATGTCCTTAGGATATGTTATAGTCCAAATTGTCCCCCATCTAACCATACTAAAAACTTTGGGCTACGACAAACAGGGGCCGAGTAATAAAGCTAAACGTAAACAAACAACCCCTCCATAGGAAATGCATTAGACTATACTTTGCAGGCTCGTAACTCTGTTTCTACTGGAGATACGAGGATGTCCTTAGGATATGTTATAGTCCAAATTGTCCCCCATCTAACCATACTAAAAACTTTGGGCTACGACAAACAGGGGCCGAGTACTTAAGCAAAACGTAAAGAAACAACCCCTCCATAGGAAATGCATTAGACTATACTTTGCAGGCTCGTAACTCTGTTTCTACTGGAGATACGGGGATGTCCTTTGCGTATGTTATAGTTCAATTTGTCCCCCATCTAACCATACTAAAAACATTGAGCTACGACAAACAGGGGCCGAGTACTTAAGCAAAACGTAAACAAACAACCCCTCCATAGGAAATGCATTAGACTTTACTTTGCAGGCCCATAACTCTGTGTCTACTAGAGATACGGGGATGTCCTTAGGATATGTTATAGTCCAAATTGTCCCCCATCTAACCATACTAAAAACTTTGGGCTACGACAAACAGGGGCCGAGTAATAAAGCTAAACGTAAACAAACAACCCCTCCATAGGAAATGCATTAGACTATACTTTGCAGGCTCGTAACTCTGTTTCTACTGGAGATACGAGGATGTCCTTAGGATATGTTATAGTCCAAATTGTCCCCCATCTAACCATACTAAAAACTTTGGGCTACGACAAACAGGGGCCGAGTACTTAAGCAAAACGTAAAGAAACAACCCCTCCATAGGAAATGCATTAGACTATACTTTGCAGGCTCGTAACTCTGTTTCTACTGGAGATACGGGGATGTCCTTTGAGTATGTTATAGTTCAATTTGTCCCCCATCTAACCATACTAAAAACATTGAGCTACGACAAACAGGGGCCGAGTACTTAAGCAAAACGTAAACAAACAACCCCTCCATAGGAAATGCATTAGACTTTACTTTGCAGGCCCATAACTCTGTGTCTACTAGAGATACGGGGATGTCCTTAGGATATGTTATAGTCCAAATTGTCCCCCATCTAACCATACTAAAAACTTTGGGCTACGACAAACAGGGGCCGAGTAATAAAGCTAAACGTAAACAAACAACCCCTCCATAGGAAATGCATTAGACTATACTTTGCAGGCTCGTAACTCTGTTTCTACTGGAGATACGAGGATGTCCTTAGGATATGTTATAGTCCAAATTGTCCCCCATCTAACCATACTAAAAACTTTGGGCTACGACAAACAGGGGCCGAGTACTTAAGCAAAACGTAAAGAAACAACCCCTCCATAGGAAATGCATTAGACTATACTTTGCAGGCTCGTAACTCTGTTTCTACTGGAGATACGAGGATGTCCTTAGGATATGTTATAGTCCAAATTGTCCCCCATCTAACCATACTAAAAACTTTGGGCTACGACAAACAGGGGCCGAGTACTTAAGCAAAACGTAAAGAAACAACCCCTCCATAGGAAATGCATTAGACTATACTTTGCAGGCTCGTAACTCTGTTTCTACTGGAGATACGGGGATGTCCTTTGAGTATGTTATAGTTCAATTTGTCCCCCATCTAACCATACTAAAAACTTTGGGCTACGACAAACAGGGGCCGAGTACTTAAGCAAAACGTAAAGAAACAACCCCTCCATAGGAAATGCATTAGACTATACTTTGCAGGCTCGTAACTCTGTTTCTACTGGAGATACGGGGATGTCCTTTGCGTATGTTATAGTTCAATTTGTCCCCCATCTAACCATACTAAAAACATTGAGCTACGACAAACAGGGGCCGAGTACTTAAGCAAAACGTAAACAAACAACCCCTCCATAGGAAATGCATTAGACTTTACTTTGCAGGCCCATAACTCTGTGTCTACTAGAGATACGGGGATGTCCTTAGGATATGTTATAGTCCAAATTGTCCCCCATCTAACCATACTAAAAACTTTGGGCTACGACAAACAGGGGCCGAGTAATAAAGCTAAACGTAAACAAACAACCCCTCCATAGGAAATGCATTAGACTATACTTTGCAGGCTCGTAACTCTGTTTCTACTGGAGATACGAGGATGTCCTTAGGATATGTTATAGTCCAAATTGTCCCCCATCTAACCATACTAAAAACGTTGGGCTACGACAAACAGGGGCCGAGTACTTAAGCAAAACGTAAAGAAACAACCCCTCCATAGGAAATGCATTAGACTATACTTTGCAGGCTCGTAACTCTGTTTCTACTGGAGATACGGGGATGTCCTTTGAGTATGTTATAGTTCAATTTGTCCCCCATCTAACCATACTAAAAACATTGAGCTACGACAAACAGGGGCCGAGTACTTAAGCAAAACGTAAACAAACAACCCCTCCATAGGAAATGCATTAGACTTTACTTTGCAGGCCCATAACTCTGTGTCTACTAGAGATACGGGGATGTCCTTAGGATATGTTATAGTCCAAATTGTCCCCCATCTAACCATACTAAAAACTTTGGGCTACGACAAACAGGGGCCGAGTACTTAAGCAAAACGTAACGAAACAAACCCCCTCCATAGGAAATGCATTAGACTATACTTTGCAGGCTCGTAACTCTGTTTCTACTGGAGATACGAGGATGTCCTTAGGATATGTTATAGTCCAAATTGTCCCCCATCTAACCATACTAAAAACTTTGGGCTACGACAAACAGGGGCCGAGTACTTAAGCAAAACGTAAAGAAACAACCCCTCCATAGGAAATGCATTAGACTATACTTTGCAGGCTCGTAACTCTGTTTCTACTGGAGATACGGGGATGTCCTTTGAGTATGTTATAGTTCAATTTGTCCCCCATCTAACCATACTAAAAACATTGAGCTACAACAAACAGGGGCCGAGTACTTAAGCAAAACGTAAACAAACAACCCCTCCATAGGAAATGCATTAGACTTTACTTTGCAGGCCCATAACTCTGTGTCTACTAGAGATACGAGGATGTCCTTAGGATATGTTATAGTCCAAATTGTCCCCCATCTAACCATACTAAAAACTTTGGGCTACGACAAACAGGGGCCGAGTAATAAAGCTAAACGTAAACAAACAACCCCTCCATAGGAAATGCATTAGACTATACTTTGCAGGCTCGTAACTCTGTTTCTACTGGAGATACGAGGATGTCCTTAGGATATGTTATAGTTCAATTTGTCCCCCATCTAACCATACTAAAAACTTTGGGCTACGACAAACAGGGGCCGAGTACTTAAGCAAAACGTAAAGAAACAACCCCTCCATAGGAAATGCATTAGACTATACTTTGCAGGCTCGTAACTCTGTTTCTACTGGAGATACGGGGATGTCCTTTGCGTATGTTATAGTTCAATTTGTCCCCCATCTAACCATACTAAAAACATTGAGCTACGACAAACAGGGGCCGAGTACTTAAGCAAAACGTAAACAAACAACCCCTCCATAGGAAATGCATTAGACTTTACTTTGCAGGCCCATAACTCTGTGTCTACTAGAGATACGGGGATGTCCTTAGGATATGTTATAGTCCAAATTGTCCCCCATCTAACCATACTAAAAACTTTGGGCTACGACAAACAGGGGCCGAGTAATAAAGCTAAACGTAAACAAACAACCCCTCCATAGGAAATGCATTAGACTATACTTTGCAGGCTCGTAACTCTGTTTCTACTGGAGATACGAGGATGTCCTTAGGATATGTTATAGTCCAAATTGTCCCCCATCTAACCATACTAAAAACTTTGGGCTACGACAAACAGGGGCCGAGTACTTAAGCAAAACGTAAAGAAACAACCCCTCCATAGGAAATGCATTAGACTATACTTTGCAGGCTCGTAACTCTGTTTCTACTGGAGATACGGGGATGTCCTTTGAGTATGTTATAGTTCAATTTGTCCCCCATCTAACCATACTAAAAACATTGAGCTACGACAAACAGGGGCCGAGTACTTAAGCAAAACGTAAACAAACAACCCCTCCATAGGAAATGCATTAGACTTTACTTTGCAGGCCCATAACTCTGTGTCTACTAGAGATACGGGGATGTCCTTAGGATATGTTATAGTCCAAATTGTCCCCCATCTAACCATACTAAAAACTTTGGGCTACGACAAACAGGGGCCGAGTAATAAAGCTAAACGTAAACAAACAACCCCTCCATAGGAAATGCATTAGACTATACTTTGCAGGCTCGTAACTCTGTTTCTACTGGAGATACGAGGATGTCCTTAGGATATGTTATAGTCCAAATTGTCCCCCATCTAACCATACTAAAAACTTTGGGCTACGACAAACAGGGGCCGAGTACTTAAGCAAAACGTAAAGAAACAACCCCTCCATAGGAAATGCATTAGACTATACTTTGCAGGCTCGTAACTCTGTTTCTACTGGAGATACGGGGATGTCCTTTGAGTATGTTATAGTTCAATTTGTCCCCCATCTAACCATACTAAAAACATTGAGCTACGACAAACAGGGGCCGAGTACTTAAGCAAAACGTAAACAAACAACCCCTCCATAGGAAATGCATTAGACTTTACTTTGCAGGCCCATAACTCTGTGTCTACTAGAGATACGGGGATGTCCTTAGGATATGTTATAGTCCAAATTGTCCCCCATCTAACCATACTAAAAACTTTGGGCTACGACAAACAGGGGCCGAGTACTTAAGCAAAACGTAACGAAACAAACCCCCTCCATAGGAAATGCATTAGACTATACTTTGCAGGCTCGTAACTCTGTTTCTACTGGAGATACGAGGATGTCCTTAGGATATGTTATAGTCCAAATTGTCCCCCATCTAACCATACTAAAAACTTTGGGCTACGACAAACAGGGGCCGAGTACTTAAGCAAAACGTAAAGAAACAACCCCTCCATAGGAAATGCATTAGACTATACTTTGCAGGCTCGTAACTCTGTTTCTACTGGAGATACGGGGATGTCCTTTGAGTATGTTATAGTTCAATTTGTCCCCCATCTAACCATACTAAAAACATTGAGCTACGACAAACAGGGGCCGAGTACTTAAGCAAAACGTAAACAAACAACCCCTCCATAGGAAATGCATTAGACTTTACTTTGCAGGCCCATAACTCTGTGTCTACTAGAGATACGGGGATGTCCTTAGGATATGTTATAGTCCAAATTGTCCCCCATCTAACCATACTAAAAACTTTGGGCTACGACAAACAGGGGCCGAGTACTTAAGCAAAACGTAACGAAACAAACCCCCTCCATAGGAAATGCATTAGACTATACTTTGCAGGCTCGTAACTCTGTTTCTACTGGAGATACGGGGATGTCCTTAGGATATGTTATAGTCCAAATTGTCCCCCATCTAACCATACTAAAAACTTTGGGCTACGACAAACAGGGGCCGAGTAATAAAGCTAAACGTAAACAAACAACCCCTCCATAGGAAATGCATTAGACTATACTTTGCAGGCTCGTAACTCTGTTTCTACTGGAGATACGAGGATGTCCTTAGGATATGTTATAGTCCAAATTGTCCCCCATCTAACCATACTAAAAACTTTGGGCTACGACAAACAGGGGCCGAGTACTTAAGCAAAACGTAAAGAAACAACCCCTCCATAGGAAATGCATTAGACTATACTTTGCAGGCTCGTAACTCTGTTTCTACTGGAGATACGGGGATGTCCTTTGAGTATGTTATAGTTCAATTTGTCCCCCATCTAACCATACTAAAAACATTGAGCTACAACAAACAGGGGCCGAGTACTTAAGCAAAACGTAAACAAACAACCCCTCCATAGGAAATGCATTAGACTTTACTTTGCAGGCCCATAACTCTGTGTCTACTAGAGATACGAGGATGTCCTTAGGATATGTTATAGTCCAAATTGTCCCCCATCTAACCATACTAAAAACTTTGGGCTACGACAAACAGGGGCCGAGTACTTAAGCAAAACGTAACGAAACAAACCCCCTCCATAGGAAATGCATTAGACTATACTTTGCAGGCTCGTAACTCTGTTTCTACTGGAGATACGAGGATGTCCGTAGGATATGTTATAGTCCAAATTGTCCCCCTTCTAACCATACTAAAAACTTTGGGCTACGACAAACAGGGGCCGAGTACTTAAGCAAAACGTAAAGAAACAACCCCTCCATAGGAAATGCATTAGACTATACTTTGCAGGCTCGTAACTCTGTTTCTACTGAAGATACGGGGATGTCCTTTGAGTATGTTATAGTTCAATTTGTCCCCCATCTAACCATACTAAAAACATTGAGCTACGACAAACAGGGGCCGAGTACTTAAGCAAAACGTAAACAAACAACCCCTCCATAGGAAATGCATTAGACTTTACTTTGCAGGCCCATAACTCTGTGTCTACTAGAGATACGGGGATGTCCTTAGGATATGTTATAGTCCAAATTGTCCCCCATCTAACCATACTAAAAACTTTGGGCTACGACAAACAGGGGCCGAGTACTTAAGCAAAACGTAACGAAACAAACCCCCTCCATAGGAAATGCATTAGACTATACTTTGCAGGCTCGTAACTCTGTTTCTACTGGAGATACGAGGATGTCCTTAGGATATGTTATAGTCCAAATTGTCCCCCATCTAACCATACTAAAAACTTTGGGCTACGACAAACAGGGGCCGAGTAATAAAGCTAAACGTAAACAAACAACCCCTCCATAGGAAATGCATTAGACTATACTTTGCAGGCTCGTAACTCTGTTTCTACTGGAGATACGAGGATGTCCTTAGGATATGTTATAGTCCAAATTGTCCCCCATCTAACCATACTAAAAACTTTGGGCTACGACAAACAGGGGCCGAGTACTTAAGCAAAACGTAACGAAACAAACCCCCTCCATAGGAAATGCATTAGACTATACTTTGCAGGCTCGTAACTCTGTTTCTACTGGAGATACGAGGATGTCCTTAGGATATGTTATAGTCCAAATTGTCCCCCATCTAACCATACTAAAAACATTGAGCTACGACAAACAGGGGCCGAGTACTTAAGCAAAACGTAAACAAACAACCCCTCCATAGGAAATGCATTAGACTTTACTTTGCAGGCCCATAACTCTGTGTCTACTAGAGATACGGGGATGTCCTTAGGATATGTTATAGTCCAAATTGTCCCCCATCTAACCATACTAAAAACTTTGGGCTACGACAAACAGGGGCCGAGTAATAAAGCTAAACGTAAACAAACAACCCCTCCATAGGAAATGCATTAGACTATACTTTGCAGGCTCGTAACTCTGTTTCTACTGGAGATACGAGGATGTCCTTAGGATATGTTATAGTCCAAATTGTCCCCCATCTAACCATACTAAAAACTTTGGGCTACGACAAACAGGGGCCGAGTACTTAAGCAAAACGTAACGAAACAAACCCCCTCCATAGGAAATGCATTAGACTATACTTTGCAGGCTCGTAACTCTGTTTCTACTGGAGATACGAGGATGTCCTTAGGATATGTTATAGTCCAAATTGTCCCCCATCTAACCATACTAAAAAATTTGGGCTACGACAAACAGGGGCCGAGTAATTAAGCTAAACGTAAACAAACAACCCCTCCATAGGAAATGCATAAGACTATACTTTGCAGGCTCGTAACTCTGTTTCTACTGGAGATACGAGGATGTCCTTAGGATATGTTATAGTCCAAATTGTCCCCCATCTAACCATACTAAAAACTTTGGGCTACGACAAACAGGGGCCGAGTACTTAAGCAAAACGTAAAGAAACAACCCCTCCATAGGAAATGCATTAGACTATACTTTGCAGGCTCGTAACTCTGTTTCTCCTGGAGATACGAGGATGTCCTTAGGATATGTTATAGTCCAAATTGTCCCCCATCTAACCATACTAAAAACTTTGGGCTACGACAAACAGGGGCCGAGTAATTAAGCTAAACGTAAACAAACAACCCCTCCATAGGAAATGCATTAGACTTTACTTTGCAGGCCCATAACTCTGTGTCTACTAGAGATACGAGGATGTCCTTAGGATATGTTATAGTCCAAATTGTCCCCCATCTAACCATACTAAAAACTTTGGGCTACGACAAACAGGGGCCGAGTACTTAAGCAAAACGTAACGAAACAAACCCCCTCCATAGGAAATGCATTAGACTATACTTTGCAGGCTCGTAACTCTGTTTCTACTGGAGATACGAGGATGTCCTTAGGATATGTTATAGTCCAAATTGTCCCCCATCTAACCATACTAAAAACTTTGGGCTACGACAAACAGGGGCCGAGTAATAAAGCTAAACGTAAACAAACAACCCCTCCATAGGAAATGCATTAGACTATACTTTGCAGGCTCGTAACTCTGTTTCTACTGGAGATACGAGGATGTCCTTAGGATATGTTATAGTCCAAATTGTCCCCCATCTAACCATACTAAAAACTTTGGGCTACGACAAACAGGGGCCGAGTACTTAAGCAAAACGTAACGAAACAAACCCCCTCCATAGGAAATGCATTAGACTATACTTTGCAGGCTCGTAACTCTGTTTCTACTGGAGATACGAGGATGTCCTTAGGATATGTTATAGTCCAAATTGTCCCCCATCTAACCATACTAAAAACATTGAGCTACGACAAACAGGGGCCGAGTACTTAAGCAAAACGTAAACAAACAACCCCTCCATAGGAAATGCATTAGACTTTACTTTGCAGGCCCATAACTCTGTGTCTACTAGAGATACGGGGATGTCCTTAGGATATGTTATAGTCCAAATTGTCCCCCATCTAACCATACTAAAAACTTTGGGCTACGACAAACAGGGGCCGAGTAATAAAGCTAAACGTAAACAAACAACCCCTCCATAGGAAATGCATTAGACTATACTTTGCAGGCTCGTAACTCTGTTTCTACTGGAGATACGAGGATGTCCTTAGGATATGTTATAGTCCAAATTGTCCCCCATCTAACCATACTAAAAACTTTGGGCTACGACAAACAGGGGCCGAGTACTTAAGCAAAACGTAACGAAACAAACCCCCTCCATAGGAAATGCATTAGACTATACTTTGCAGGCTCGTAACTCTGTTTCTACTGGAGATACGAGGATGTCCTTAGGATATGTTATAGTCCAAATTGTCCCCCATCTAACCATACTAAAAAATTTGGGCTACGACAAACAGGGGCCGAGTAATTAAGCTAAACGTAAACAAACAACCCCTCCATAGGAAATGCATAAGACTATACTTTGCAGGCTCGTAACTCTGTTTCTACTGGAGATACGAGGATGTCCTTAGGATATGTTATAGTCCAAATTGTCCCCCATCTAACCATACTAAAAACTTTGGGCTACGACAAACAGGGGCCGAGTACTTAAGCAAAACGTAAAGAAACAACCCCTCCATAGGAAATGCATTAGACTATACTTTGCAGGCTCGTAACTCTGTTTCTCCTGGAGATACGAGGATGTCCTTAGGATATGTTATAGTCCAAATTGTCCCCCATCTAACCATACTAAAAACTTTGGGCTACGACAAACAGGGGCCGAGTAATTAAGCTAAACGTAAACAAACAACCCCTCCATAGGAAATGCATTAGACTTTACTTTGCAGGCCCATAACTCTGTGTCTACTAGAGATACGAGGATGTCCTTAGGATATGTTATAGTCCAAATTGTCCCCCATCTAACCATACTAAAAACTTTGGGCTACGACAAACAGGGGCCGAGTACTTAAGCAAAACGTAACGGAACAAACCCCCTCCATAGGAAATGCATTAGACTATACTTTGCAGGCTCGTAACTCTGTTTCTACTGGAGATACGAGGATGTCCTTAGGATATGTTATAGTCCAAATTGTCCCCCATCTAACCATACTAAAAACTTTGGGCTACGACAAACAGGGGCCGAGTACTTAAGCAAAACGTAAAGAAACAACCCCTCCATAGGAAATGCATTAGACTATACTTTGCAGGCTCGTAACTCTGTTTCTACTGGAGATACGGGGATGTCCTTTGAGTATGTTATAGTTCAATTTGTCCCCCATCTAACCATACTAAAAACATTGAGCTACGACAAACAGGGGCCGAGTACTTAAGCAAAACGTAAACAAACAACCCCTCCATAGGAAATGCATTAGACTTTATTTTGCAGGCCCATAACTCTGTGTCTACTAGAGATACGGGGATGTCCTTAGGATATGTTATAGTCCAAATTGTCCCCCATCTAACCATACTAAAAACTTTGGGCTACGACAAACAGGGGCCGAGTACTTAAGCAAAACGTAACGAAACAAACCCCCTCCATAGGAAATGCATTAGACTATACTTTGCAGGCTCGTAACTCTGTTTCTACTGGAGATACGACGATGTCCTTAGGATATGTTATAGTCCAAATTGTCCCCCATCTAACCATACTAAAAACTTTGGGCTACGACAAACAGGGGCCGAGTAATTAAGCTAAACGTAAACAAACAACCCCTCCATAGGAAATGCATTAGACTATACTTTGCAGGCTCGTAACTCTGTTTCTACTGGAGATACGGGGATGTCCTTTGAGTATGTTTTAGTCCAATTTGTCCCTCATCTAACCATACTAAAAACATTGAGCTACGACAAACAGGGGCCGAGATATTAAGCAAAATGTTCGTCAACTTTGGTTTCGTCTCACTTATTTTTATTATGTTACTTATGATTTTTGCACTAAACTTTTGAGGCTCATAACTCTTGTTCTACAAGAGATTCTGGGATCTCCTTTGGATATGTTATAGTACTCTTTGCTCCCCATACAAGGATACTTTAAACTTGAGGCTACCTCAATATCGTCGTCAACTTATTTTTTGTCTCACTTATTGTTAGAAGGTTACTTTTGATTTTTGAAAATAAACTTTGCAGACTCGTTACTCTGTTTCTACTGGAGATACGGGGATGTCCTTTGAGTATGTTATTGTCCAATTTATCCCCCATCTAACCATACTAAAAACTTTGGGCTACGACAAACAGGGACCGAGTAATTAAGCTAAACGTAAACAAACAACCCCTCCATAGGAAATGCATTAGACTATACTTTGCAGGCCCATAACTCTGTGTCTACTAGAGATACGGGGATGTCCTTAGGATATGTTATAGTCCAATTTGTCCCCCATCTAACCATACTAAAAACTTTGGGCTACGACAAACAGGGGCCGAGTACTTAAGCAAAACGTAAAGAAACAACCCCTCCATAGGAAATGCATTAGACTATACTTTGCAGGCTCGTAACTCTGTTTCTACAGGAGATACGGGGATGTCCTTTGAGTATGTTATAGTTCAATTTGTCCCCCATCTAACCATACTAAAAACATTGAGCTACGACAAACAGGGGCCGAGTACTTAAGCAAAACGTAAACAAACAACCCCTCCATAGGAAATGCATTAGACTTTACTTTGCAGGCCCATAACTCTGTGTCTACTAGAGATACGAGGATGTCCTTAGGATATGTTATAGTCCAAATTGTCCCCCATCTAACCATACTAAAAACTTTGGGCTACGACAAACAGGGGCCGAGTACTTAAGCAAAACGTAACGAAACAAACCCCCTCCATAGGAAATGCATTAGACTATACTTTGCAGGCTCGTAACTCTGTTTGTACTGGAGATACGAGGATGTCCTTAGGATATGTTATAGTCCAAATTGTCCCCCATCTAACCATACTAAAAACTTTGGGCTACGACAAACAGGGGCCGAGTAATTAAGCTAAACGTAAACAAACAACCCCTCCATAGGAAATGCATTAGACTATACTTTGCAGGCTCGTAACTCTGTTTCTACTGGAGATACGAGGATGTCCTTAGGATATGTTATAGTCCAAATTGTCCCCCATCTAACCATACTAAAAACTTTGGGCTACGACAAACAGGGGCCGAGTACTTAAGCAAAACGTAAAGAAACAACCCCTCCATAGGAAATGCATTAGACTATACTTTGCAGGCTCGTAACTCTTTTTCTACTGGAGATACGGGGATGTCCTTTGAGTATGTTTTAGTCCAATTTGTCCCTCATCTAACCATACTAAAAACATTGAGCTACGACAAACAGGGGCCGAGATATTAAGCAAAATGTTCGTCAACTTTGGTATCGTCTCACTTATTTTTATTATGTTACTTATGATTTTTGCACTAAACTTTTGAGGCTCATAACTCTTGTTCTACAAGAGATTCTGGGATCTCCTTTGGATATGTTATAGTACTCTTTGCTCCCCATACAAGGATACTTTAAACTTGAGGCTACCTCAATATCGTCGTCAACTTATTTTTTGTCTCACTTATTGTTAGAAGGTTACTTTTGATTTTTGAAAATAAACTTTGCAGACTCGTTACTCTGTTTCTACTGGAGATACGGGGATGTCCTTTGAGTATGTTATTGTCCAATTTATCCCCCATCTAACCATACTAAAAACTTTGGGCTACGACAAACAGGGGCCGAGTAATTAAGCTAAACGTAAACAAACAACCCCTCCATAGGAAATGCATTAGACTATACTTTGCAGGCCCATAACTCTGTGTCTACTAGAGATACGGGGATGTCCTTAGGATATGTTATAGTCCAATTTGTCCCCCATCTAACCATACTAAAAACTTTGGGCTACGACAAACAGGGGCCGAGTACTTAAGCAAAACGTAAATAAACAACCCCTCCATAGGAAATGCATTAGACTATACTTTGCAGGCTCGTAACTCTGTTTCTACAGGAGATACGGGGATGTCCTTTGAGTATGTTATAGTTCAATTTGTCCCCCATCTAACCATACTAAAAACATTGAGCTACGACAAACAGGGGCCGAGTACTTAAGCAAAACGTAAACAAACAACCCCTCCATAGGAAATGCATTAGACTTTACTTTGCAGGCCCATAACTCTGTGTCTACTAGAGATACGGGGATGTCCTTAGGATATGTTATAGTCCAAATTGTCCCCCATCTAACCATACTAAAAACTTTGGGCTACGACAAACAGGGGCCGAGTAATAAAGCTAAACGTAAACAAACAACCCCTCCATAGGAAATGCATTAGACTATACTTTGCAGGCTCGTAACTCTGTTTCTACTGGAGATACGAGGATGTCCTTAGGATATGTTATAGTCCAAATTGTCCCCCATCTAACCATACTAAAAACTTTGGGCTACGACAAACAGGGGCCGAGTACTTAAGCAAAACGTAACGAAACAAACCCCCTCCATAGGAAATGCATTAGACTATATTTTGCAGGCTCGTAACTCTGTTTCTCCTGGAGATACGAGGATGTCCTTAGGATATGTTATAGTCCAAATTGTCCCCCATCTAACCATACTAAAAACTTTGGGCTACGACAAACAGGGGCCGAGTAATTAAGCTAAACGTAAACAAACAACCCCTCCATAGGAAATGCATTAGACTTTACTTTGCAGGCCCATAACTCTGTGTCTACTAGAGATACGAGGATGTCCTTAGGATATGTTATAGTCCAAATTGTCCCCCATCTAACCATACTAAAAACTTTGGGCTACGACAAACAGGGGCCGAGTACTTAAGCAAAACGTAACGGAACAAACCCCCTCCATAGGAAATGCATTAGACTATACTTTGCAGGCTCGTAACTCTGTTTCTACTGGAGATACGAGGATGTCCTTAGGATATGTTATAGTCCAAATTGTCCCCCATCTAACCATACTAAAAACTTTGGGCTACGACAAACAGGGGCCGAGTACTTAAGCAAAACGTAAAGAAACAACCCCTCCATAGGAAATGCATTAGACTATACTTTGCAGGCTCGTAACTCTGTTTCTACTGGAGATACGGGGATGTCCTTTGAGTATGTTATAGTTCAATTTGTCCCCCATCTAACCATACTAAAAACATTGAGCTACGACAAACAGGGGCCGAGTACTTAAGCAAAACGTAAACAAACAACCCCTCCATAGGAAATGCATTAGACTTTATTTTGCAGGCCCATAACTCTGTGTCTACTAGAGATACGGGGATGTCCTTAGGATATGTTATAGTCCAAATTGTCCCCCATCTAACCATACTAAAAACTTTGGGCTACGACAAACAGGGGCCGAGTACTTAAGCAAAACGTAACGAAACAAACCCCCTCCATAGGAAATGCATTAGACTATACTTTGCAGGCTCGTAACTCTGTTTCTACTGGAGATACGACGATGTCCTTAGGATATGTTATAGTCCAAATTGTCCCCCATCTAACCATACTAAAAACTTTGGGCTACGACAAACAGGGGCCGAGTAATTAAGCTAAACGTAAACAAACAACCCCTCCATAGGAAATGCATTAGACTATACTTTGCAGGCTCGTAACTCTGTTTCTACTGGAGATACGGGGATGTCCTTTGAGTATGTTTTAGTCCAATTTGTCCCTCATCTAACCATACTAAAAACATTGAGCTACGACAAACAGGGGCCGAGATATTAAGCAAAATGTTCGTCAACTTTGGTTTCGTCTCACTTATTTTTATTATGTTACTTATGATTTTTGCACTAAACTTTTGAGGCTCATAACTCTTGTTCTACAAGAGATTCTGGGATCTCCTTTGGATATGTTATAGTACTCTTTGCTCCCCATACAAGGATACTTTAAACTTGAGGCTACCTCAATATCGTCGTCAACTTATTTTTTGTCTCACTTATTGTTAGAAGGTTACTTTTGATTTTTGAAAATAAACTTTGCAGACTCGTTACTCTGTTTCTACTGGAGATACGGGGATGTCCTTTGAGTATGTTATTGTCCAATTTATCCCCCATCTAACCATACTAAAAACTTTGGGCTACGACAAACAGGGGCCGAGTAATTAAGCTAAACGTAAACAAACAACCCCTCCATAGGAAATGCATTAGACTATACTTTGCAGGCCCATAACTCTGTGTCTACTAGAGATACGGGGATGTCCTTAGGATATGTTATAGTCCAATTTGTCCCCCATCTAACCATACTAAAAACTTTGGGCTACGACAAACAGGGGCCGAGTACTTAAGCAAAACGTAAAGAAACAACCCCTCCATAGGAAATGCATTAGACTATACTTTGCAGGCTCGTAACTCTGTTTCTACAGGAGATACGGGGATGTCCTTTGAGTATGTTATAGTTCAATTTGTCCCCCATCTAACCATACTAAAAACATTGAGCTACGACAAACAGGGGCCGAGTACTTAAGCAAAACGTAAACAAACAACCCCTCCATAGGAAATGCATTAGACTTTACTTTGCAGGCCCATAACTCTGTGTCTACTAGAGATACGAGGATGTCCTTAGGATATGTTATAGTCCAAATTGTCCCCCATCTAACCATACTAAAAACTTTGGGCTACGACAAACAGGGGCCGAGTACTTAAGCAAAACGTAACGAAACAAACCCCCTCCATAGGAAATGCATTAGACTATACTTTGCAGGCTCGTAACTCTGTTTGTACTGGAGATACGAGGATGTCCTTAGGATATGTTATAGTCCAAATTGTCCCCCATCTAACCATACTAAAAACTTTGGGCTACGACAAACAGGGGCCGAGTAATTAAGCTAAACGTAAACAAACAACCCCTCCATAGGAAATGCATTAGACTATACTTTGCAGGCTCGTAACTCTGTTTCTACTGGAGATACGGGGATGTCCTTTGAGTATGTTTTAGTCCAATTTGTCCCTCATCTAACCATACTAAAAACATTGAGCTACGACAAACAGGGGCCGAGATATTAAGCAAAATGTTCGTCAACTTTGGTTTCGTCTCACTTATTTTTATTATGTTACTTATGATTTTTGCACTAAACTTTTGAGGCTCATAACTCTTGTTCTACAAGAGATTCTGGGATCTCCTTTGGATATGTTATAGTACTCTTTGCTCCCCATACAAGGATACTTTAAACTTGAGGCTACCTCAATATCGTCGTCAACTTATTTTTTGTCTCACTTATTGTTAGAAGGTTACTTTTGATTTTTGAAAATAAACTTTGCAGACTCGTTACTCTGTTTCTACTGGAGATACGGGGATGTCCTTTGAGTATGTTATTGTCCAATTTATCCCCCATCTAACCATACTAAAAACTTTGGGCTACGACAAACAGGGGCCGAGTAATTAAGCTAAACGTAAACAAACAACCCCTCCATAGGAAATGCATTAGACTATACTTTGCAGGCCCATAACTCTGTGTCTACTAGAGATACGGGGATGTCCTTAGGATATGTTATAGTCCAATTTGTCCCCCATCTAACCATACTAAAAACTTTGGGCTACGACAAACAGGGGCCGAGTACTTAAGCAAAACGTAAAGAAACAACCCCTCCATAGGAAATGCATTAGACTATACTTTGCAGGCTCGTAACTCTGTTTCTACAGGAGATACGGGGATGTCCTTTGAGTATGTTATAGTTCAATTTGTCCCCCATCTAACCATACTAAAAACATTGAGCTACGACAAACAGGGGCCGAGTACTTAAGCAAAACGTAAACAAACAACCCCTCCATAGGAAATGCATTAGACTTTACTTTGCAGGCCCATAACTCTGTGTCTACTAGAGATACGAGGATGTCCTTAGGATATGTTATAGTCCAAATTGTCCCCCATCTAACCATACTAAAAACTTTGGGCTACGACAAACAGGGGCCGAGTACTTAAGCAAAACGTAACGAAACAAACCCCCTCCATAGGAAATGCATTAGACTATACTTTGCAGGCTCGTAACTCTGTTTGTACTGGAGATACGAGGATGTCCTTAGGATATGTTATAGTCCAAATTGTCCCCCATCTAACCATACTAAAAACTTTGGGCTACGACAAACAGGGGCCGAGTAATTAAGCTAAACGTAAACAAACAACCCCTCCATAGGAAATGCATTAGACTATACTTTGCAGGCTCGTAACTCTGTTTCTACTGGAGATACGGGGATGTCCTTTGAGTATGTTTTAGTCCAATTTGTCCCTCATCTAACCATACTAAAAACATTGAGCTACGACAAACAGGGGCCGAGATATTAAGCAAAATGTTCGTCAACTTTGGTTTCGTCTCACTTATTTTTATTATGTTACTTATGATTTTTGCACTAAACTTTTGAGGCTCATAACTCTTGTTCTACAAGAGATTCTGGGATCTCCTTTGGATATGTTATAGTACTCTTTGCTCCCCATACAAGGATACTTTAAACTTGAGGCTACCTCAATATCGTCGTCAACTTATTTTTTGTCTCACTTATTGTTAGAAGGTTACTTTTGATTTTTGAAAATAAACTTTGCAGACTCGTTACTCTGTTTCTACTGGAGATACGGGGATGTACTTTGAGTATGTTATTGTCCAATTTATCCCCCATCTAACCATACTAAAAACTTTGGGCTACGACAAACAGGGGCCGAGTAATTAAGCTAAACGTAAACAAACAACCCCTCCATAGGAAATGCATTAGACTATACTTTGCAGGCCCATAACTCTGTGTCTACTAGAGATACGGGGATGTCCTTAGGATATGTTATAGTCCAATTTGTCCCCCATCTAACCATACTAAAAACTTTGGGCTACGACAAACAGGGGCCGAGTACTTAAGCAAAACGTAAAGAAACAACCCCTCCATAGGAAATGCATTAGACTATACTTTGCAGGCTCGTAACTCTGTTTCTACAGGAGATACGGGGATGTCCTTTGAGTATGTTATAGTTCAATTTGTCCCCCATCTAACCATACTAAAAACATTGAGCTACGACAAACAGGGGCCGAGTACTTAAGCAAAACGTAAACAAACAACCCCTCCATAGGAAATGCATTAGACTTTACTTTGCAGGCCCATAACTCTGTGTCTACTAGAGATACGAGGATGTCCTTAGGATATGTTATAGTCCAAATTGTCCCCCATCTAACCATACTAAAAACTTTGGGCTACGACAAACAGGGGCCGAGTACTTAAGCAAAACGTAACGAAACAAACCCCCTCCATAGGAAATGCATTAGACTATACTTTGCAGGCTCGTAACTCTGTTTGTACTGGAGATACGAGGATGTCCTTAGGATATGTTATAGTCCAAATTGTCCCCCATCTAACCATACTAAAAACTTTGGGCTACGACAAACAGGGGCCGAGTAATTAAGCTAAACGTAAACAAACAACCCCTCCATAGGAAATGCATTAGACTATACTTTGCAGGCTCGTAACTCTGTTTCTACTGGAGATACGAGGATGTCCTTAGGATATGTTATAGTCCAAATTGTCCCCCATCTAACCATACTAAAAACTTTGGGCTACGACAAACAGGGGCCGAGTACTTAAGCAAAACGTAAAGAAACAACCCCTCCATAGGAAATGCATTAGACTATATTTTGCAGGCTCGTAACTCTTTTTCTACTGGAGATACGGGGATGTCCTTTGAGTATGTTTTAGTCCAATTTGTCCCTCATCTAACCATACTAAAAACATTGAGCTACGACAAACAGGGGCCGAGATATTAAGCAAAATGTTCGTCAACTTTGGTATCGTCTCACTTATTTTTATTATGTTACTTATGATTTTTGCACTAAACTTTTGAGGCTCATAACTCTTGTTCTACAAGAGATTCTGGGATCTCCTTTGGATATGTTATAGTACTCTTTGCTCCCCATACAAGGATACTTTAAACTTGAGGCTACCTCAATATCGTCGTCAACTTATTTTTTGTCTCACTTATTGTTAGAAGGTTACTTTTGATTTTTGAAAATAAACTTTGCAGACTCGTTACTCTGTTTCTACTGGAGATACGGGGATGTCCTTTGAGTATGTTATTGTCCAATTTATCCCCCATCTAACCATACTAAAAACTTTGGGCTACGACAAACAGGGGCCGAGTAATTAAGCTAAACGTAAACAAACAACCCCTCCATAGGAAATGCATTAGACTATACTTTGCAGGCCCATAACTCTGTGTCTACTAGAGATACGGGGATGTCCTTAGGATATGTTATAGTCCAATTTGTCCCCCATCTAACCATACTAAAAACTTTGGGCTACGACAAACAGGGGCCGAGTACTTAAGCAAAACGTAAATAAACAACCCCTCCATAGGAAATGCATTAGACTATACTTTGCAGGCTCGTAACTCTGTTTCTACAGGAGATACGGGGATGTCCTTTGAGTATGTTATAGTTCAATTTGTCCCCCATCTAACCATACTAAAAACATTGAGCTACGACAAACAGGGGCCGAGTACTTAAGCAAAACGTAAACAAACAACCCCTCCATAGGAAATGCATTAGACTTTACTTTGCAGGCCCATAACTCTGTGTCTACTAGAGATACGAGGATGTCCTTAGGATATGTTATAGTCCAAATTGTCCCCCATCTAACCATACTAAAAACTTTGGGCTACGACAAACAGGGGCCGAGTACTTAAGCAAAACGTAACGAAACAAACCCCCTCCATAGGAAATGCATTAGACTATACTTTGCAGGCTCGTAACTCTGTTTGTACTGGAGATACGAGGATGTCCTTAGGATATGTTATAGTCCAAATTGTCCCCCATCTAACCATACTAAAAACTTTGGGCTACGACAAACAGGGGCCGAGTAATTAAGCTAAACGTAAACAAACAACCCCTCCATAGGAAATGCATTAGACTATACTTTGCAGGCTCGTAACTCTGTTTCTACTGGAGATACGGGGATGTCCTTTGAGTATGTTTTAGTCCAATTTGTCCCTCATCTAACCATACTAAAAACATTGAGCTACGACAAACAGGGGCCGAGATATTAAGCAAAATGTTCGTCAACTTTGGTTTCGTCTCACTTATTTTTATTATGTTACTTATGATTTTTGCACTAAACTTTTGAGGCTCATAACTCTTGTTCTACAAGAGATTCTGGGATCTCCTTTGGATATGTTATAGTACTCTTTGCTCCCCATACAAGGATACTTTAAACTTGAGGCTACCTCAATATCGTCGTCAACTTATTTTTTGTCTCACTTATTGTTAGAAGGTTACTTTTGATTTTTGAAAATAAACTTTGCAGACTCGTTACTCTGTTTCTACTGGAGATACGGGGATGTACTTTGAGTATGTTATTGTCCAATTTATCCCCCATCTAACCATACTAAAAACTTTGGGCTACGACAAACAGGGGCCGAGTAATTAAGCTAAACGTAAACAAACAACCCCTCCATAGGAAATGCATTAGACTATACTTTGCAGGCCCATAACTCTGTGTCTACTAGAGATACGGGGATGTCCTTAGGATATGTTATAGTCCAATTTGTCCCCCATCTAACCATACTAAAAACTTTGGGCTACGACAAACAGGGGCCGAGTACTTAAGCAAAACGTAAAGAAACAACCCCTCCATAGGAAATGCATTAGACTATACTTTGCAGGCTCGTAACTCTGTTTCTACAGGAGATACGGGGATGTCCTTTGAGTATGTTATAGTTCAATTTGTCCCCCATCTAACCATACTAAAAACATTGAGCTACGACAAACAGGGGCCGAGTACTTAAGCAAAACGTAAACAAACAACCCCTCCATAGGAAATGCATTAGACTTTACTTTGCAGGCCCATAACTCTGTGTCTACTAGAGATACGAGGATGTCCTTAGGATATGTTATAGTCCAAATTGTCCCCCATCTAACCATACTAAAAACTTTGGGCTACGACAAACAGGGGCCGAGTACTTAAGCAAAACGTAACGAAACAAACCCCCTCCATAGGAAATGCATTAGACTATACTTTGCAGGCTCGTAACTCTGTTTGTACTGGAGATACGAGGATGTCCTTAGGATATGTTATAGTCCAAATTGTCCCCCATCTAACCATACTAAAAACTTTGGGCTACGACAAACAGGGGCCGAGTAATTAAGCTAAACGTAAACAAACAACCCCTCCATAGGAAATGCATTAGACTATACTTTGCAGGCTCGTAACTCTGTTTCTACTGGAGATACGAGGATGTCCTTAGGATATGTTATAGTCCAAATTGTCCCCCATCTAACCATACTAAAAACTTTGGGCTACGACAAACAGGGGCCGAGTACTTAAGCAAAACGTAAAGAAACAACCCCTCCATAGGAAATGCATTAGACTATATTTTGCAGGCTCGTAACTCTTTTTCTACTGGAGATACGGGGATGTCCTTTGAGTATGTTTTAGTCCAATTTGTCCCTCATCTAACCATACTAAAAACATTGAGCTACGACAAACAGGGGCCGAGATATTAAGCAAAATGTTCGTCAACTTTGGTATCGTCTCACTTATTTTTATTATGTTACTTATGATTTTTGCACTAAACTTTTGAGGCTCATAACTCTTGTTCTACAAGAGATTCTGGGATCTCCTTTGGATATGTTATAGTACTCTTTGCTCCCCATACAAGGATACTTTAAACTTGAGGCTACCTCAATATCGTCGTCAACTTATTTTTTGTCTCACTTATTGTTAGAAGGTTACTTTTGATTTTTGAAAATAAACTTTGCAGACTCGTTACTCTGTTTCTACTGGAGATACGGGGATGTCCTTTGAGTATGTTATTGTCCAATTTATCCCCCATCTAACCATACTAAAAACTTTGGGCTACGACAAACAGGGGCCGAGTAATTAAGCTAAACGTAAACAAACAACCCCTCCATAGGAAATGCATTAGACTATACTTTGCAGGCCCATAACTCTGTGTCTACTAGAGATACGGGGATGTCCTTAGGATATGTTATAGTCCAATTTGTCCCCCATCTAACCATACTAAAAACTTTGGGCTACGACAAACAGGGGCCGAGTACTTAAGCAAAACGTAAATAAACAACCCCTCCATAGGAAATGCATTAGACTATACTTTGCAGGCTCGTAACTCTGTTTCTACAGGAGATACGGGGATGTCCTTTGAGTATGTTATAGTTCAATTTGTCCCCCATCTAACCATACTAAAAACATTGAGCTACGACAAACAGGGGCCGAGTACTTAAGCAAAACGTAAACAAACAACCCCTCCATAGGAAATGCATTAGACTTTACTTTGCAGGCCCATAACTCTGTGTCTACTAGAGATACGAGGATGTCCTTAGGATATGTTATAGTCCAAATTGTCCCCCATCTAACCATACTAAAAACTTTGGGCTACGACAAACAGGGGCCGAGTACTTAAGCAAAACGTAACGAAACAAACCCCCTCCATAGGAAATGCATTAGACTATACTTTGCAGGCTCGTAACTCTGTTTGTACTGGAGATACGAGGATGTCCTTAGGATATGTTATAGTCCAAATTGTCCCCCATCTAACCATACTAAAAACTTTGGGCTACGACAAACAGGGGCCGAGTACTTAAGCAAAACGTAAAGAAACAACCCCTCCATAGGAAATGCATTAGACTATACTTTGCAGACTCGTAACTCTGTTTCTACTGGAGATACGGGGATGTCCTTTGAGTATGTTATAGTTCAATTTGTCCCCCATCTAACCATACTAAAAACATTGAGCTACGACAAACAGGGGCCGAGTACTTAAGCAAAACGTAAACAAACAACCCCTCCATAGGAAATGCATTAGACTATACTTTGCAGACTCGTAACTCTGTTTCTACTGGAGATACGGGGATGTCCTTTGAGTATGTTTTAGTCCAATTTGTCCCCCATCTAACCATACTAAAGCATTGAGCTACAACAAACAGGGGCCGAGATATTAAGCAAAATGTTCGTCAACTTTGGTATCGTCTCACTTATTTTTATTATAATACTTATGATTTTTGCACTAAACTTTTGAGACTCATAACTCTTGTTCTACAAGAGATACTGGGATCTCCTTTGGATATGTTATAGTACTCTTTGCTCCCCATACAAGGATACTTTAAACTTGAGGCTACCTCAATATCGTCGTCAACTTATTTTTTGTCTCACTTATTGTTAGAAGGTTACTTTTGATTTTTGAAAATAAACTTTGCAGGCTCGTAACTCTGTTTCTACTAGAGATACGGGGATGTCCTTAGGATATGTTATAGTTCAAATTGTCCCCCATCTAACCATACTAAAAACTTTGGGCTACGACAAACAGGGGCCGAGTACTTAAGCAAAACGTAAAGAAACAACCCCTCCATAGGAAATGCATTAGACTATACTTTGCAGGCTCGTAACTCTTTTTCTACTGGAGATACGGGGATGTCCTTTGAGTATGTTTTAGTCCAATTTGTCCCTCATCTAACCATACTAAAAACATTGAGCTACGACAAACAGGGGCCGAGATATTAAGCAAAATGTTCGTCAACTTTGGTATCGTCTCACTTATTTTTATTATGTTACTTATGATTTTTGCACTAAACTTTTGAGGCTCATAACTCTTGTTCTACAAGAGATTCTGGGATCTCCTTTGGATATGTTATAGTACTCTTTGCTCCCCATACAAGGATACTTTAAACTTGAGGCTACCTCAATATCGTCGTCAACTTATTTTTTGTCTCACTTATTGTTAGAAGGTTACTTTTGATTTTTGAAAATAAACTTTGCAGACTCGTTACTCTGTTTCTACTGGAGATACGGGGATGTCCTTTGAGTATGTTATTGTCCAATTTATCCCCCATCTAACCATACTAAAAACTTTGGGCTACGACAAACAGGGGCCGAGTAATTAAGCTAAACGTAAACAAACAACCCCTCCATAGGAAATGCATTAGACTATACTTTGCAGGCCCATAACTCTGTGTCTACTAGAGATACGGGGATGTCCTTAGGATATGTTATAGTCCAATTTGTCCCCCATCTAACCATACTAAAAACTTTGGGCTACGACAAACAGGGGCCGAGTACTTAAGCAAAACGTAAAGAAACAACCCCTCCATAGGAAATGCATTAGACTATACTTTGCAGGCTCGTAACTCTGTTTCTACAGGAGATACGGGGATGTCCTTTGAGTATGTTATAGTTCAATTTGTCCCCCATCTAACCATACTAAAAACATTGAGCTACGACAAACAGGGGCCGAGTACTTAAGCAAAACGTAAACAAACAACCCCTCCATAGGAAATGCATTAGACTTTACTTTGCAGGCCCATAACTCTGTGTCTACTAGAGATACGAGGATGTCCTTAGGATATGTTATAGTCCAAATTGTCCCCCATCTAACCATACTAAAAACTTTGGGCTACGACAAACAGGGGCCGAGTACTTAAGCAAAACGTAACGAAACAAACCCCCTCCATAGGAAATGCATTAGACTATACTTTGCAGGCTCGTAACTCTGTTTGTACTGGAGATACGAGGATGTCCTTAGGATATGTTATAGTCCAAATTGTCCCCCATCTAACCATACTAAAAACTTTGGGCTACGACAAACAGGGGCCGAGTAATTAAGCTAAACGTAAACAAACAACCCCTCCATAGGAAATGCATTAGACTATACTTTGCAGGCTCGTAACTCTGTTTCTACTGGAGATACGAGGATGTCCTTAGGATATGTTATAGTCCAAATTGTCCCCCATCTAACCATACTAAAAACTTTGGGCTACGACAAACAGGGGCCGAGTACTTAAGCAAAACGTAAAGAAACAACCCCTCCATAGGAAATGCATTAGACTATACTTTGCAGACTCGTAACTCTGTTTCTACTGGAGATACGGGGATGTCCTTTGAGTATGTTATAGTTCAATTTGTCCCCCATCTAACCATACTAAAAACATTGAGCTACGACAAACAGGGGCCGAGTACTTAAGCAAAACGTAAACAAACAACCCCTCCATAGGAAATGCATTAGACTATACTTTGCAGACTCGTAACTCTGTTTCTACTGGAGATACGGGGATGTCCTTTGAGTATGTTTTAGTCCAATTTGTCCCCCATCTAACCATACTAAAGCATTGAGCTACAACAAACAGGGGCCGAGATATTAAGCAAAATGTTCGTCAACTTTGGTATCGTCTCACTTATTTTTATTATAATACTTATGATTTTTGCACTAAACTTTTGAGACTCATAACTCTTGTTCTACAAGAGATACTGGGATCTCCTTTGGATATGTTATAGTACTCTTTGCTCCCCATACAAGGATACTTTAAACTTGAGGCTACCTCAATATCGTCGTCAACTTATTTTTTGTCTCACTTATTGTTAGAAGGTTACTTTTGATTTTTGAAAATAAACTTTGCAGGCTCGTAACTCTGTTTCTACTAGAGATACGGGGATGTCCTTAGGATATGTTATAGTTCAAATTGTCCCCCATCTAACCATACTAAAAACTTTGGGCTACGACAAACAGGGGCCGAGTACTTAAGCAAAACGTAACGAAACAAACCCCCTCCATAGGAAATGCATTAGACTATACTTTGCAGGCTCGTAACTCTGTTTCTACTGGAGATACGGGGATGTCATTTGAGTATGTTATTGTCCAATTTGTCCCCCATCTAACCCTACTAAAAATATTGAGCTACGACAAACAGGGGCTGAGTAATTAAGCTAAACGTAAAGAAACAAACCCCTCCATTGAAAATGCATTAGACTATACTTTGCAGGCTCGTAACTCTGTGTCTACTAGAGATACGGGGATGTCCTTAGGATATGTTATAGTCCAATTTGTCCCCCATCTAACCATACTAAAAACTTTGGGCTACGACAAACAGGGGCCGAGTACTTAAGCAAAACGTAAAGAAACAACCCCTCCATAGGAAATGCATTAGACTATACTTTGCAGGCCCATAACTCTGTGTCTACTAGAGATACGGGGATGTCCTTAGGATATGTTATAGTCCAATTTGTCCCCCATCTAACCATACTAAAAACTTTGGGCTACGACAAACAGGGGCCGAGTACTTAAGCAAAACGTAAAGAAACAACCCCTCCATAGGAAATGCATTAGACTATACTTTGCAGGCTCGTAACTCTGTTTCTACAGGAGATACGGGGATGTCCTTTGAGTATGTTATAGTTCAATTTGTCCCCCATCTAACCATACTAAAAACATTGAGCTACGACAAACAGGGGCCGAGTACTTAAGCAAAACGTAAACAAACAACCCCTCCATAGGAAATGCATTAGACTTTACTTTGCAGGCCCATAACTCTGTGTCTACTAGAGATACGAGGATGTCCTTAGGATATGTTATAGTCCAAATTGTCCCCCATCTAACCATACTAAAAACTTTGGGCTACGACAAACAGGGGCCGAGTACTTAAGCAAAACGTAACGAAACAAACCCCCTCCATAGGAAATGCATTAGACTATACTTTGCAGGCTCGTAACTCTGTTTGTACTGGAGATACGAGGATGTCCTTAGGATATGTTATAGTCCAAATTGTCCCCCATCTAACCATACTAAAAACTTTGGGCTACGACAAACAGGGGCCGAGTAATTAAGCTAAACGTAAACAAACAACCCCTCCATAGGAAATGCATTAGACTATACTTTGCAGGCTCGTAACTCTGTTTCTACTGGAGATACGAGGATGTCCTTAGGATATGTTATAGTCCAAATTGTCCCCCATCTAACCATACTAAAAACTTTGGGCTACGACAAACAGGGGCCGAGTACTTAAGCAAAACGTAAAGAAACAACCCCTCCATAGGAAATGCATTAGACTATACTTTGCAGGCTCGTAACTCTTTTTCTACTGGAGATACGGGGATGTCCTTTGAGTATGTTTTAGTCCAATTTGTCCCTCATCTAACCATACTAAAAACATTGAGCTACGACAAACAGGGGCCGAGATATTAAGCAAAATGTTCGTCAACTTTGGTATCGTCTCACTTATTTTTATTATGTTACTTATGATTTTTGCACTAAACTTTTGAGGCTCATAACTCTTGTTCTACAAGAGATTCTGGGATCTCCTTTGGATATGTTATAGTACTCTTTGCTCCCCATACAAGGATACTTTAAACTTGAGGGTACCTCAATATCGTCGTCAACTTATTTTTTGTCTCACTTATTGTTAGAAGGTTACTTTTGATTTTTGAAAATAAACTTTGCAGACTCGTTACTCTGTTTCTACTGGAGATACGGGGATGTCCTTTGAGTATGTTATTGTCCAATTTATCCCCCATCTAACCATACTAAAAACTTTGGGCTACGACAAACAGGGGCCGAGTAATTAAGCTAAACGTAAACAAACAACCCCTCCATAGGAAATGCATTAGACTATACTTTGCAGGCCCATAACTCTGTGTCTACTAGAGATACGGGGATGTCCTTAGGATATGTTATAGTCCAATTTGTCCCCCATCTAACCATACTAAAAACATTGGGCTACGACAAACAGGGGCCGAGTACTTAAGCAAAACGTAAAGAAACAACCCCTCCATAGGAAATGCATTAGACTATACTTTGCAGGCTCGTAACTCTGTTTCTACAGGAGATACGGGGATGTCCTTTGAGTATGTTATAGTTCAATTTGTCCCCCATCTAACCATACTAAAAACATTGAGCTACGACAAACAGGGGCCGAGTACTTAAGCAAAACGTAAACAAACAACCCCTCCATAGGAAATGCATTAGACTTTACTTTGCAGGCCCATAACTCTGTGTCTACTAGAGATACGAGGATGTCCTTAGGATATGTTATAGTCCAAATTGTCCCCCATCTAACCATACTAAAAACTTTGGGCTACGACAAACAGGGGCCGAGTACTTAAGCAAAACGTAACGAAACAAACCCCCTCCATAGGAAATGCATTAGACTATACTTTGCAGGCTCGTAACTCTGTTTGTACTGGAGATACGAGGATGTCCTTAGGATATGTTATAGTCCAAATTGTCCCCCATCTAATCATACTAAAAACTTTGGGCTACGACAAACAGGGGCCGAGTAATTAAGCTAAACGTAAACAAACAACCCCTCCATAGGAAATGCATTAGACTATACTTTGCAGGCTCGTAACTCTGTTTCTACTGGAGATACGAGGATGTCCTTAGGATATGTTATAGTCCAAATTGTCCCCCATCTAACCATACTAAAAACTTTGGGCTACGACAAACAGGGGCCGAGTACTTAAGCAAAACGTAAAGAAACAACCCCTCCATAGGAAATGCATTAGACTATACTTTGCAGGCTCGTAACTCTTTTTCTACTGGAGATACGGGGATGTCCTTTGAGTATGTTTTAGTCCAATTTGTCCCTCATCTAACCATACTAAAAACATTGAGCTACGACAAACAGGGGCCGAGATATTAAGCAAAATGTTCGTCAACTTTGGTATCGTCTCACTTATTTTTATTATGTTACTTATGATTTTTGCACTAAACTTTTGAGGCTCATAACTCTTGTTCTACAAGAGATTCTGGGATCTCCTTTGGATATGTTATAGTACTCTTTGCTCCCCATACAAGGATACTTTAAACTTGAGGCTACCTCAATATCGTCGTCAACTTATTTTTTGTCTCACTTATTGTTAGAAGGTTACTTTTGATTTTTGAAAATAAACTTTGCAGACTCGTAACTCTGTTTCTACTGGAGATACGGGGATGTCCTTTGAGTTTGTTATTGTCCAATTTATCCCCCATCTAACCATACTAAAAACTTTGGGCTACGACAAACAGGGGCCGAGTAATTAAGCTAAACGTAAACAAACAACCCCTCCATAGGAAATGCATTAGACTATACTTTGCAGGCCCATAACTCTGTGTCTACTAGAGATACGGGGATGTCCTTAGGATATGTTATAGTTCAAATTGTCCCCCATCTAACCATACTAAAAACTTTGGGCTACGACAAACAGGGGCCGAGTACTTAAGCAAAACGTAACGAAACAAACCCCCTCCATAGGAAATGCATTAGACTATACTTTGCAGGCTCGTAACTCTGTTTCTACTGGAGATACGGGGATGTCATTTGAGTATGTTATTGTCCAATTTGTCCCCCATCTAACCCTACTAAAAATATTGAGCTACGACAAACAGGGGCCGAGTAATTAAGCTAAACGTAAAGAAACAAACCCCTCCATTGAAAATGCATTAGACTATACTTTGCAGGCTCGTAACTCTGTGTCTACTAGAGATACGGGGATGTCCTTAGGATATGTTATAGTCCAATTTGTCCCCCATCTAACCATACTAAAAACTTTGGGCTACGACAAACAGGGGCCGAGTACTTAAGCAAAACGTAAAGAAACAACCCCTCCATAGGAAATGCATTAGACTATACTTTGCAGGCCCATAACTCTGTGTCTACTAGAGATACGGGGATGTCCTTAGGATATGTTATAGTCCAATTTGTCCCCCATCTAACCATACTAAAAACTTTGGGCTACGACAAACAGGGGCCGAGTACTTAAGCAAAACGTAAAGAAACAACCCCTCCATAGGAAATGCATTAGACTATACTTTGCAGGCTCGTAACTCTGTTTCTACAGGAGATACGGGGATGTCCTTTGAGTATGTTATAGTTCAATTTGTCCCCCATCTAACCATACTAAAAACATTGAGCTACGACAAACAGGGGCCGAGTACTTAAGCAAAACGTAAACAAACAACCCCTCCATAGGAAATGCATTAGACTTTACTTTGCAGGCCCATAACTCTGTGTCTACTAGAGATACGAGGATGTCCTTAGGATATGTTATAGTCCAAATTGTCCCCCATCTAACCATACTAAAAACTTTGGGCTACGACAAACAGGGGCCGAGTACTTAAGCAAAACGTAACGAAACAAACCCCCTCCATAGGAAATGCATTAGACTATACTTTGCAGGCTCGTAACTCTGTTTGTACTGGAGATACGAGGATGTCCTTAGGATATGTTATAGTCCAAATTGTCCCCCATCTAATCATACTAAAAACTTTGGGCTACGACAAACAGGGGCCGAGTAATTAAGCTAAACGTAAACAAACAACCCCTCCATAGGAAATGCATTAGACTATACTTTGCAGGCTCGTAACTCTGTTTCTACTGGAGATACGAGGATGTCCTTAGGATATGTTATAGTCCAAATTGTCCCCCATCTAACCATACTAAAAACTTTGGGCTACGACAAACAGGGGCCGAGTACTTAAGCAAAACGTAAAGAAACAACCCCTCCATAGGAAATGCATTAGACTATACTTTGCAGGCTCGTAACTCTTTTTCTACTGGAGATACGGGGATGTCCTTTGAGTATGTTTTAGTCCAATTTGTCCCTCATCTAACCATACTAAAAACATTGAGCTACGACAAACAGGGGCCGAGATATTAAGCAAAATGTTCGTCAACTTTGGTATCGTCTCACTTATTTTTATTATGTTACTTATGATTTTTGCACTAAACTTTTGAGGCTCATAACTCTTGTTCTACAAGAGATTCTGGGATCTCCTTTGGATATGTTATAGTACTCTTTGCTCCCCATACAAGGATACTTTAAACTTGAGGCTACCTCAATATCGTCGTCAACTTATTTTTTGTCTCACTTATTGTTAGAAGGTTACTTTTGATTTTTGAAAATAAACTTTGCAGACTCGTAACTCTGTTTCTACTGGAGATACGGGGATGTCCTTTGAGTTTGTTATTGTCCAATTTATCCCCCATCTAACCATACTAAAAACTTTGGGCTACGACAAACAGGGGCCGAGTAATTAAGCTAAACGTAAACAAACAACCCCTCCATAGGAAATGCATTAGACTATACTTTGCAGGCCCATAACTCTGTGTCTACTAGAGATACGGGGATGTCCTTAGGATATGTTATAGTTCAAATTGTCCCCCATCTAACCATACTAAAAACTTTGGGCTACGACAAACAGGGGCCGAGTACTTAAGCAAAACGTAACGAAACAAACCCCCTCCATAGGAAATGCATTAGACTATACTTTGCAGGCTCGTAACTCTGTTTCTACTGGAGATACGGGGATGTCATTTGAGTATGTTATTGTCCAATTTGTCCCCCATCTAACCCTACTAAAAATATTGAGCTACGACAAACAGGGGCCGAGTAATTAAGCTAAACGTAAAGAAACAAACCCCTCCATTGAAAATGCATTAGACTATACTTTGCAGGCTCGTAACTCTGTGTCTACTAGAGATACGGGGATGTCCTTAGGATATGTTATAGTCCAATTTGTCCCCCATCTAACCATACTAAAAACTTTGGGCTACGACAAACAGGGGCCGAGTACTTAAGCAAAACGTAAAGAAACAACCCCTCCATAGGAAATGCATTAGACTATACTTTGCAGGCCCATAACTCTGTGTCTACTAGAGATACGGGGATGTCCTTAGGATATGTTATAGTCCAATTTGTCCCCCATCTAACCATACTAAAAACTTTGGGCTACGACAAACAGGGGCCGAGTACTTAAGCAAAACGTAAAGAAACAACCCCTCCATAGGAAATGCATTAGACTATACTTTGCAGGCTCGTAACTCTGTTTCTACAGGAGATACGGGGATGTCCTTTGAGTATGTTATAGTTCAATTTGTCCCCCATCTAACCATACTAAAAACATTGAGCTACGACAAACAGGGGCCGAGTACTTAAGCAAAACGTAAACAAACAACCCCTCCATAGGAAATGCATTAGACTTTACTTTGCAGGCCCATAACTCTGTGTCTACTAGAGATACGAGGATGTCCTTAGGATATGTTATAGTCCAAATTGTCCCCCATCTAACCATACTAAAAACTTTGGGCTACGACAAACAGGGGCCGAGTACTTAAGCAAAACGTAACGAAACAAACCCCCTCCATAGGAAATGCATTAGACTATACTTTGCAGGCTCGTAACTCTGTTTGTACTGGAGATACGAGGATGTCCTTAGGATATGTTATAGTCCAAATTGTCCCCCATCTAACCATACTAAAAACTTTGGGCTACGACAAACAGGGGCCGAGTAATTAAGCTAAACGTAAACAAACAACCCCTCCATAGGAAATGCATTAGACTATACTTTGCAGGCTCGTAACTCTGTTTCTACTGGAGATACGAGGATGTCCTTAGGATATGTTATAGTCCAAATTGTCCCCCATCTAACCATACTAAAAACTTTGGGCTACGACAAACAGGGGCCGAGTACTTAAGCAAAACGTAAAGAAACAACCCCTCCATAGGAAATGCATTAGACTATACTTTGCAGGCTCGTAACTCTTTTTCTACTGGAGATACGGGGATGTCCTTTGAGTATGTTTTAGTCCAATTTGTCCCTCATCTAACCATACTAAAAACATTGAGCTACGACAAACAGGGGCCGAGATATTAAGCAAAATGTTCGTCAACTTTGGTATCGTCTCACTTATTTTTATTATGTTACTTATGATTTTTGCACTAAACTTTTGAGGCTCATAACTCTTGTTCTACAAGAGATTCTGGGATCTCCTTTGGATATGTTATAGTACTCTTTGCTCCCCATACAAGGATACTTTAAACTTGAGGCTACCTCAATATCGTCGTCAACTTATTTTTTGTCTCACTTATTGTTAGAAGGTTACTTTTGATTTTTGAAAATAAACTTTGCAGACTCGTTACTCTGTTTCTACTGGAGATACGGGGATGTCTTTTGAGTATGTTATTGTCCAATTTATCCCCCATCTAACCATACTAAAAACTTTGGGCTACACAAACAGGGGCCGAGTAATTAAGCTAAACGTAAACAAACAACCCCTCCATAGGAAATGCATTAGACTATACTTTGCAGGCCCATAACTCTGTGTCTACTAGAGATACGGGGATGTCCTTAGGATATGTTATAGTCCAATTTGTCCCCCATCTAACCATACTAAAAACTTTGGGCTACGACAAACAGGGGCCGAGTACTTAAGCAAAACGTAAAGAAACAACCCCTCCATAGGAAATGCATTAGACTATACTTTGCAGGCTCGTAACTCTGTTTCTACAGGAGATACGGGGATGTCCTTTGAGTATGTTATAGTTCAATTTGTCCCCCATCTAACCATACTAAAAACATTGAGCTACGACAATCAGGGGCCGAGTACTAAAGCAAAACGTAAACAAACAACCCCTCCATAGGAAATGCATTAGACTTTACTTTGCAGGCCCATAACTCTGTGTCTACTAGAGATACGAGGATGTCCTTAGGATATGTTATAGTCCAAATTGTCCCCCATCTAACCATACTAAAAACTTTGGGCTACGACAAACAGGGGCCGAGTAATTAAGCTAAACGTAAACAAACAACCCCTCCATAGGAAATGCATTAGACTATACTTTGCAGGCCCATAACTCTGTGTCTACTAGAGATACGGGGATGTCCTTAGGATATGTTATAGTCCAATTTGTCCCCCATCTAACCATACTAAAAACTTTGGGCTACGACAAACAGGGGCCGAGTAATTAAGCTAAACGTAAAACAAACAACCCCTCCATAGGAAATGCATTAGACTTTACTTTGCAGGCCCATAACTCTGTGTCTACTAGAGATACGAGGATGTCCGTAGGATATGTTATAGTCCAAATTGTCCCCCATCTAACCATACTAAAAACTTTGGGCTACGACAAACAGGGGCCGAGTACTTAAGCAAAACGTAACGAAACAAACCCCCTCCATAGGAAATGCATTAGACTATACTTTGCAGGCTCGTAACTCTGTTTCTACTGGAGATACGAGGATGTCCTTAGGATATGTTATAGTCCAAATTGTCCCCCATCTAACCATACTAAAAACTTTGGGCTACGACAAACAGGGGCCGAGTAATTAAGCTAAACGTAAACATACAACCCCTCCATAGGAAATGCATTAGACTATACCTTGCAGGCTCGTAACTCTGTTTCTACTGGAGATACGAGGATGTCCTTAGGATATGTTATAGTCCAAATTGTCCCCCATCTAACCATACTAAAAACTTTGGGCTACGACAAACAGGGGCCGAGTACTTAAGCAAAACGTAAAGAAACAACCCCTCCATAGGAAATGCATTAGACTATACTTTGCAGGCTCGTAACTCTGTTTCTACTGGAGATACGGGGATGTCCTTTGAGTATGTTATAGTTCAATTTGTCCCCCATCTAACCATACTAAAAACATTGAGCTACGACAAACAGGGGCCGAGTACTTAAGCAAAACGTAAACAAACAACCCCTCCATAGGAAATGCATTAGACTATACTTTGCAGACTCGTAACTCTGTTTCTACTGGAGATACGGGGATGTCCTTTGAGTATGTTTTAGTCCAATTTGTCCCCCATCTAACCATACTAAAGCATTGAGCTACAACAAACAGGGGCCGAGATATTAAGCAAAATGTTCGTCAACTTTGGTATCGTCTCACTTATTTTTATTATAATACTTATGATTTTTGCACTAAACTTTTGAGACTCATAACTCTTGTTCTACAAGAGATACTGGGATCTCCTTTGGATATGTTATAGTACTCTTTGCTCCCCATACAAGGATACTTTAAACTTGAGGCTACCTCAATATCGTCGTCAACTTATTTTTTGTCTCACTTATTGTTAGAAGGTTACTTTTGATTTTTGAAAATAAACTTTGCAGGCTCGTAACTCTGTTTCTACTAGAGATACGGGGATGTCCTTAGGATATGTTATAGTTCAAATTGTCCCCCATCTAACCATACTAAAAACTTTGGGCTACGACAAACAGGGGCCGAGTACTTAAGCAAAACGTAACGAAACAAACCCCCTCCATAGGAAATGCATTAGACTATACTTTGCAGGCCCATAACTCTGTGTCTACTAGAGATACGGGGATGTCCTTAGGATATGTTATAGTCCAATTTGTCCCCCATCTAACCATACTAAAAACTTTGGGCTACGACAAACAGGGGCCGAGTAATTAAGCTAAACGTAAACAAACAACCCCTCCATAGGAAATGCATTAGACTTTACTTTGCAGGCCCATAACTCTGTGTCTACTAGAGATACGAGGATGTCCGTAGGATATGTTATAGTCCAAATTGTCCCCCATCTAACCATACTAAAAACTTTGGGCTACGACAAACAGGGGCCGAGTACTTAAGCAAAACGTAACGAAACAAACCCCCTCCATAGGAAATGCATTAGACTATACTTTGCAGGCTCGTAACTCTGTTTCTACTGGAGATACGAGGATGTCCTTAGGATATGTTATAGTCCAAATTGTCCCCCATCTAACCATACTAAAAACTTTGGGCTACGACAAACAGGGGCCGAGTAATTAAGCTAAACGTAAACATACAACCCCTCCATAGGAAATGCATTAGACTATACCTTGCAGGCTCGTAACTCTGTTTCTACTGGAGATACGAGGATGTCCTTAGGATATGTTATAGTCCAAATTGTCCCCCATCTAACCATACTAAAAACTTTGGGCTACGACAAACAGGGGCCGAGTACTTAAGCAAAACGTAAAGAAACAACCCCTCCATAGGAAATGCATTAGACTATACTTTGCAGGCTCGTAACTCTGTTTCTACTGGAGATACGGGGATGTCCTTTGAGTATGTTATAGTTCAATTTGTCCCCCATCTAACCATACTAAAAACATTGAGCTACGACAAACAGGGGCCGAGTACTTAAGCAAAACGTAAACAAACAACCCCTCCATAGGAAATGCATTAGACTATACTTTGCAGACTCGTAACTCTGTTTCTACTGGAGATACGGGGATGTCCTTTGAGTATGTTTTAGTCCAATTTGTCCCCCATCTAACCATACTAAAGCATTGAGCTACAACAAACAGGGGCCGAGATATTAAGCAAAATGTTCGTCAACTTTGGTATCGTCTCACTTATTTTTATTATAATACTTATGATTTTTGCACTAAACTTTTGAGACTCATAACTCTTGTTCTACAAGAGATACTGGGATCTCCTTTGGATATGTTATAGTACTCTTTGCTCCCCATACAAGGATACTTTAAACTTGAGGCTACCTCAATATCGTCGTCAACTTATTTTTTGTCTCACTTATTGTTAGAAGGTTACTTTTGATTTTTGAAAATAAACTTTGCAGACTCGTTACTCTGTTTCTACTGGAGATACGGGGATGTCTTTTGAGTATGTTATTGTCCAATTTATCCCCCATCTAACCATACTAAAAACTTTGGGCTACACAAACAGGGGCCGAGTAATTAAGCTAAACGTAAACAAACAACCCCTCCATAGGAAATGCATTAGACTATACTTTGCAGGCCCATAACTCTGTGTCTACTAGAGATACGGGGATGTCCTTCGGATATGTTATAGTCCAATTTGTCCCCCATCTAACCATACTAAAAACTTTGGGCTACGACAAACAGGGGCCGAGTACTTAAGCAAAACGTAAAGAAACAACCCCTCCATAGGAAATGCATTAGACTATACTTTGCAGGCTCGTAACTCTGTTTCTACAGGAGATACGGGGATGTCCTTTGAGTATGTTATAGTTCAATTTGTCCCCCATCTAACCATACTAAAAACATTGAGCTACGACAATCAGGGGCCGAGTACTTAAGCAAAACGTAAACAAACAACCCCTCCATAGGAAATGCATTAGACTTTACTTTGCAGGCCCATAACTCTGTGTCTACTAGAGATACGAGGATGTCCTTAGGATATGTTATAGTCCAAATTGTCCCCCATCTAACCATACTAAAAACTTTGGGCTACGACAAACAGGGGCCGAGTAATTAAGCTAAACGTAAACAAACAACCCCTCCATAGGAAATGCATTAGACTATACTTTGCAGGCCCATAACTCTGTGTCTACTAGAGATACGGGGATGTCCTTAGGATATGTTATAGTCCAATTTGTCCCCCATCTAACCATACTAAAAACTTTGGGCTACGACAAACAGGGGCCGAGTAATTAAGCTAAACGTAAACAAACAACCCCTCCATAGGAAATGCATTAGACTTTACTTTGCAGGCCCATAACTCTGTGTCTACTAGAGATACGAGGATGTCCGTAGGATATGTTATAGTCCAAATTGTCCCCCATCTAACCATACTAAAAACTTTGGGCTACGACAAACAGGGGCCGAGTACTTAAGCAAAACGTAACGAAACAAACCCCCTCCATAGGAAATGCATTAGACTATACTTTGCAGGCTCGTAACTCTGTTTCTACTGGAGATACGAGGATGTCCTTAGGATATGTTATAGTCCAAATTGTCCCCCATCTAACCATACTAAAAACTTTGGGCTACGACAAACAGGGGCCGAGTAATTAAGCTAAACGTAAACATACAACCCCTCCATAGGAAATGCATTAGACTATACCTTGCAGGCTCGTAACTCTGTTTCTACTGGAGATACGAGGATGTCCTTAGGATATGTTATAGTCCAAATTGTCCCCCATCTAACCATACTAAAAACTTTGGGCTACGACAAACAGGGGCCGAGTACTAAAGCAAAACGTAAAGAAACAACCCCTCCATAGGAAATGCATTAGACTATACTTTGCAGGCTCGTAACTCTGTTTCTACTGGAGATACGGGGATGTCCTTTGAGTATGTTATAGTTCAATTTGTCCCCCATCTAACCATACTAAAAACATTGAGCTACGACAAACAGGGGCCGAGTACTTAAGCAAAACGTAACGAAACAAACCCCCTCCATAGGAAATGCATTAGACTATACTTTGCAGGCTCGTAACTCTGTTTCTACTGGAGATACGGGGATGTCATTTGAGTATGTTATTGTCCAATTTGTCCCCCATCTAACCCTACTAAAAATATTGAGCTACGACAAACAGGGGCCGAGTAATTAAGCTAAACGTAAAGAAACAAACCCCTCCATTGAAAATGCATTAGACTATACTTTGCAGGCTCGTAACTCTGTGTCTACTAGAGATACGGGGATGTCCTTAGGATATGTTATAGTCCAAATTGTCCCCCTTCTAACCATACTAAAAACTTTGGGCTACGACAAACAGGGGCCGAGTACTTAAGCAAAACGTAACGAAACAAACCCCCTCCATAGGAAATGCATTAGACTATACTTTGCAGGCTCGTAATTCTGTTTCTACTGGAGATACGAGGATGTGCTTAGGATATGTTATAGTCCAAATTGTCCCCAATCTAACCATACTAAAAACTTTGGGCTACGACAAACAGGGGCCGAGTAATTAAGCTAAACGTAAACAAACAACCCCTCCATAGGAAATGCATTAGACTATACTTTGCAGACTCGTAACTCTGTTTCTACTGGAGATACGGGGATGTCCTTTGAGTATGTTTTAGTCCAATTTGTCCCCCATCTAACCATACTAAAGCATTGAGCTACAACAAACAAGGGCCGAGATATTAAGCAAAATGTTCGTCAACTTTGGTATCGTCTCACTTATTTTTATTATAATACTTATGATTTTTGCACTAAACTTTTGAGACTCATAACTCTTGTTCTACAAGAGATACTGGGATCTCCTTTGGATATGTTATAGTACTCTTTGCTCCCCATACAAGGATACTTTAAACTTGAGGCTACCTCAATATCGTCGTCAACTTATTTTTTGTCTCACTTATTGTTAGAAGGTTACTTTTGATTTTTGAAAATAAATTTTGCAGGCTCGTAACTCTGTTTCTACTAGAGATACGGGGATGTCCTTAGGATATGTTATAGTTCAAATTGTCCCCCATCTAACCATACTAAAAACTTTGGGCTACGACAAACAGGGGCCGAGTACTTAAGCAAAACGTAACGAAACAAACCCCCTCCATAGGAAATGCATTAGACTATACTTTGCAGGCTCGTAACTCTGTTTCTACTGGAGATACGGGGATGTCATTTGAGTATGTTATTGTCCAATTTGTCCCCCATCTAACCCTACTAAAAATATTGAGCTACGACAAACAGGGGCCGAGTAATTAAGCTAAACGTAAAGAAACAAACCCCTCCATTGAAAATGCATTAGACTATACTTTGCAGGCTCGTAACTCTGTGTCTACTAGAGATACGGGGATGTCCTTAGGATATGTTATAGTCCAAATTGTCCCCCTTCTAACCATACTAAAAACTTTGGGCTACGACAAACAGGGGCCGAGTACTTAAGCAAAACGTAACGAAACAAACCCCCTCCATAGGAAATGCATTAGACTATACTTTGCAGGCTCGTAATTCTGTTTCTACTGGAGATACGAGGATGTGCTTAGGATATGTTATAGTCCAAATTGTCCCCCATCTAACCATACTAAAAACTTTGGGCTACGACAAACAGGGGCCGAGTAATTAAGCTAAACGTAAACAAACAACCCCTCCATAGGAAATGCATTAGACTATACTTTGCAGACTCGTAACTCTGTTTCTACTGGAGATACGGGGATGTCCTTTGAGTATGTTTTAGTCCAATTTGTCCCCCATCTAACCATACTAAAGCATTGAGCTACAACAAACAGGGGCCGAGATATTAAGCAAAATGTTCGTCAACTTTGGTATCGTCTCACTTATTTTTATTATGTTACTTATGATTTTTGCACTAAACTTTTGAGACTCATAACTCTTGTTCTACAAGAGATACTGGGATCTCCTTTGGATATGTTATAGTACTCTTTGCTCCCCATACAAGGATACTTTAAACTTGAGGCTACCTCAATATCGTCGTCAACTTATTTTTTGTCTCACTTATTGTTAGAAGGTTACTTTTGATTTTTGAAAATAAACTTTGCAGGCTCGTAACTCTGTTTCTACTAGAGATACGGGGATGTCCTTAGGATATGTTATAGTCCAAATTGTCCCCCTTCTAACCATACTAAAAACTTTGGGCTACGACAAACAGGGGCCGAGTACTTAAGCAAAACGTAACGAAACAAACCCCCTCCATAGGAAATGCATTAGACTATACTTTGCAGGCTCGTAACTCTGTTTCTACTGGAGATACGGGGATGTCATTTGAGTATGTTATTGTGCAATTTGTCCCCCATCTAACCCTATTAAAAATATTGAGCTACGACAAACAGGGGCCGAGTAATTAAGCTAAACGTAAAGAAACAAACCCCTCCATTGAAAATGCATTAGACTATACTTTGCAGGCTCGTAACTCTGTGTCTACTAGAGATACGGGGATGTCCTTAGGATATGTTATAGTCCAAATTGTCCCCCTTCTAACCATACTAAAAACTTTGGGCTACGACAAACAGGGGCCGAGTACTTAAGCAAAACGTAAAGAAACAACCCCTCCATAGGAAATGCATTAGACTATACTTTGCAGGCTCGTAACTCTGTTTCTACAGGAGATACGGGGATGTCCTTTGAGTATGTTATAGTTCAATTTGTCCCCCATCTAACCATACTAAAAACATTGAGCTACGACAAACAGGGGCCGAGTACTTAAGCAAAACGTAAACAAACAACCCCTCCATAGGAAATGCATTAGACTTTACTTTGCAGGCCCATAACTCTGTGTCTACTAGAGATACGGGGATGTCCTTAGGATATGTTATAGTCCAAATTGTCCCCCATCTAACCATACTAAAAACTTTGGGCTACGACAAACAGGGGCCGAGTAATTAAGCTAAACGTAAAGAAACAAACCCCTCCATTGAAAATGCATTAGACTATACTTTGCAGGCTCGTAACTCTGTGTCTACTAGAGATACGGGGATGTCCTTAGGATATGTTATAGTCCAAATTGTCCCCCTTCTAACCATACTAAAAACTTTGGGCTACGACAAACAGGGGCCGAGTACTTAAGCAAAACGTAACGAAACAAACCCCCTCCATAGGAAATGCATTAGACTATACTTTGCAGGCTCGTAATTCTGTTTCTACTGGAGATACGAGGATGTGCTTAGGATATGTTATAGTCCAAATTGTCCCCCATCTAACCATACTAAAAACTTTGGGCTACGACAAACAGGGGCCGAGTAATTAAGCTAAACGTAAACAAACAACCCCTCCATAGGAAATGCATTAGACTATACTTTGCAGACTCGTAACTCTGTTTCTACTGGAGATACGGGGATGTCCTTTGAGTATGTTTTAGTCCAATTTGTCCCCCATCTAACCATACTAAAGCATTGAGCTACAACAAACAGGGGCCGAGATATTAAGCAAAATGTTCGTCAACTTTGGTATCGTCTCACTTATTTTTATTATGTTACTTATGATTTTTGCACTAAACTTTTGAGACTCATAACTCTTGTTCTACAAGAGATACTGGGATCTCCTTTGGATATGTTATAGTACTCTTTGCTCCCCATACAAGGATACTTTAAACTTGAGGCTACCTCAATATCGTCGTCAACTTATTTTTTGTCTCACTTATTGTTAGAAGGTTACTTTTGATTTTTGAAAATAAACTTTGCAGGCTCGTAACTCTGTTTCTACTAGAGATACGGGGATGTCCTTAGGATATGTTATAGTCCAAATTGTCCCCCTTCTAACCATACTAAAAACTTTGGGCTACGACAAACAGGGGCCGAGTACTTAAGCAAAACGTAACGAAACAAACCCCCTCCATAGGAAATGCATTAGACTATACTTTGCAGGCTCGTAACTCTGTTTCTACTGGAGATACGGGGATGTCATTTGAGTATGTTATTGTGCAATTTGTCCCCCATCTAACCCTATTAAAAATATTGAGCTACGACAAACAGGGGCCGAGTAATTAAGCTAAACGTAAAGAAACAAACCCCTCCATTGAAAATGCATTAGACTATACTTTGCAGGCTCGTAACTCTGTGTCTACTAGAGATACGGGGATGTCCTTAGGATATGTTATAGTCCAAATTGTCCCCCTTCTAACCATACTAAAAACTTTGGGCTACGACAAACAGGGGCCGAGTACTTAAGCAAAACGTAAAGAAACAACCCCTCCATAGGAAATGCATTAGACTATACTTTGCAGGCTCGTAACTCTGTTTCTACAGGAGATACGGGGATGTCCTTTGAGTATGTTATAGTTCAATTTGTCCCCCATCTAACCATACTAAAAACATTGAGCTACGACAAACAGGGGCCGAGTACTTAAGCAAAACGTAAACAAACAACCCCTCCATAGGAAATGCATTAGACTTTACTTTGCAGGCCCATAACTCTGTGTCTACTAGAGATACGGGGATGTCCTTAGGATATGTTATAGTCCAAATTGTCCCCCATCTAACCATACTAAAAACTTTGGGCTACGAAAAACAGGGGCCGAGTACTTAAGCAAAACGTAACGAAACAAACCCCCTCCATAGGAAATGCATTAGACTATACTTTGCAGGCTCGTAACTCTGTTTCTACTGGAGATACGAGGATGTCCGTAGGATATGTTATAGTCCAAATTGTCCCCCATCTAACCATACTAAAAACTTTGGGCTACGACAAACAGGGGCCGAGTACTTAAGCAAAACGTAACGAAACAAACCCCCTCCATAGGAAATGCATTAGACTATACTTTGCAGGCTCGTAACTCTGTTTCTACTGGAGATACGAGGATGTCCTTAGGATATGTTATAGTCCAAATTGTCACCCATCTAACCATACTAAAACCTTTGGGCTACGACAAACAGGGGCCGAGTAATTAAGCTAAACGTAAACAAACAACCCCTCCATAGGAAATGCATTAGACTATACTTTGCAGGCTCGTAACTCTGTTTCTACTGGAGATACGGGGATGTCATTTGAGTATGTTATTGTCCAATTTGTCCCCCATCTAACCCTACTAAAAATATTGAGCTACGACAAACAGGGGCCGAGTAATTAAGCTAAACGTAAAGAAACAAACCCCTCCATTGAAAATGCATTAGACTATACTTTGCAGGCTCGTAACTCTGTGTCTACTAGAGATACGGGGATGTCCTTAGGATATGTTATAGTCCAAATTGTCCCCCTTCTAACCATACTAAAAACTTTGGGCTACGACAAACAGGGGCCGAGTACTTAAGCAAAACGTAACGAAACAAACCCCCTCCATAGGAAATGCATTAGACTATACTTTGCAGGCTCGTAATTCTGTTTCTACTGGAGATACGAGGATGTGCTTAGGATATGTTATAGTCCAAATTGTCCCCCATCTAACCATACTAAAAACTTTGGGCTACGACAAACAGGGGCCGAGTAATTAAGCTAAACGTAAACAAACAACCCCTCCATAGGAAATGCATTAGACTATACTTTGCAGACTCGTAACTCTGTTTCTACTGGAGATACGGGGATGTCCTTTGAGTATGTTTTAGTCCAATTTGTCCCCCATCTAACCATACTAAAGCATTGAGCTACAACAAACAAGGGCCGAGATATTAAGCAAAATGTTCGTCAACTTTGGTATCGTCTCACTTATTTTTATTATAATACTTATGATTTTTGCACTAAACTTTTGAGACTCATAACTCTTGTTCTACAAGAGATACTGGGATCTCCTTTGGATATGTTATAGTACTCTTTGCTCCCCATACAAGGATACTTTAAACTTGAGGCTACCTCAATATCGTCGTCAACTTATTTTTTGTCTCACTTATTGTTAGAAGGTTACTTTTGATTTTTGAAAATAAATTTTGCAGGCTCGTAACTCTGTTTCTACTAGAGAAACGGGGATGTCCTTAGGATATGTTATAGTTCAAATTGTCCCCCATCTAACCATACTAAAAACTTTGGGCTACGACAAACAGGGGCCGAGTACTTAAGCAAAACGTAACGAAACAAACCCCCTCCATAGGAAATGCATTAGACTATACTTTGCAGGCTCGTAACTCTGTTTCTACTGGAGATACGGGGATGTCATTTGAGTATGTTATTGTCCAATTTGTCCCCCATCTAACCCTACTAAAAATATTGAGCTACGACAAACAGGGGCCGAGTAATTAAGCTAAACGTAAAGAAACAACCCCTCCATAGGAAATGCATTAGACTATACTTTGCAGGCTCGTAACTCTGTTTCTACAGGAGATACGGGGATGTCCTTTGAGTATGTTATAGTTCAATTTGTCCCCCATCTAACCATACTAAAAACATTGAGCTACGACAAACAGGGGCCGAGTACTTAAGCAAAACGTAAACAAACAACCCCTCCATAGGAAATGCATTAGACTTTACTTTGCAGGCCCATAACTCTGTGTCTACTAGAGATACGGGGATGTCCTTAGGATATGTTATAGTCCAAATTGTCCCCCATCTAACCATACTAAAAACTTTGGGCTACGACAAACAGGGGCCGAGTACTTAAGCAAAACGTAACGAAACAAACCCCCTCCATAGGAAATGCATTAGACTATACTTTGCAGGCTCGTAACTCTGTTTCTACTGGAGATACGAGGATGTCCGTAGGATATGTTATAGTCCAAATTGTCCCCCATCTAACCATACTAAAAACTTTGGGCTACGACAAACAGGGGCCGAGTACTTAAGCAAAACGTAACGAAACAAACCCCCTCCATAGGAAATGCATTAGACTATACTTTGCAGGCTCGTAACTCTGTTTCTACTGGAGATACGAGGATGTCCTTAGGATATGTTATAGTCCAAATTGTCACCCATCTAACCATACTAAAACCTTTGGGCTACGACAAACAGGGGCCGAGTAATTAAGCTAAACGTAAACAAACAACCCCTCCATAGGAAATGCATTAGACTATAATTTGCAGGCTCGTAACTCTGTTTCTACTGGAGATACGACGATGTCCTTAGGATATGTTATAGTCCAAATTGTACCCCATCTAACCATACTAAAAACTTTGGGCTACGACAAACAGGGGCCGAGTACTTAAGCAAAACGTAACGAAACAAACCCCCTCCATAGGAAATGCATTAGACTATACTTTGCAGGCTCGTAACTCTGTTTCTACTGGAGATACGGGGATGTCATTTGAGTATGTTATTGTCCAATTTGTCCCCCATCTAACCCTACTAAAAATATTGAGCTACGACAAACAGGGGCCGAGTAATTAAGCTAAACGTAAAGAAACAAACCCCTCCATTGAAAATGCATTAGACTATACTTTGCAGGCTCGTAACTCTGTGTCTACTAGAGATACGGGGATGTCCTTAGGATATGTTATAGTCCAAATTGTCCCCCTTCTAACCATACTAAAAACTTTGGGCTACGACAAACAGGGGCCGAGTACTTAAGCAAAACGTAACGAAACAAACCCCCTCCATAGGAAATGCATTAGACTATACTTTGCAGGCTCGTAATTCTGTTTCTACTGGAGATACGAGGATGTGCTTAGGATATGTTATAGTCCAAATTGTCCCCCATCTAACCATACTAAAAACTTTGGGCTACGACAAACAGGGGCCGAGTAATTAAGCTAAACGTAAACAAACAACCCCTCCATAGGAAATGCATTAGACTATACTTTGCAGACTCGTAACTCTGTTTCTACTGGAGATACGGGGATGTCCTTTGAGTATGTTTTAGTCCAATTTGTCCCCCATCTAACCATACTAAAGCATTGAGCTACAACAAACAAGGGCCGAGATATTAAGCAAAATGTTCGTCAACTTTGGTATCGTCTCACTTATTTTTATTATAATACTTATGATTTTTGCACTAAACTTTTGAGACTCATAACTCTTGTTCTACAAGAGATACTGGGATCTCCTTTGGATATGTTATAGTACTCTTTGCTCCCCATACAAGGATACTTTAAACTTGAGGCTACCACAATATCGTCGTCAACTTATTTTTTGTCTCACTTATTGTTAGAAGGTTACTTTTGATTTTTGAAAATAAATTTTGCAGGCTCGTAACTCTGTTTCTACTAGAGATACGGGGATGTCCTTAGGATATGTTATAGTTCAAATTGTCCCCCATCTAACCATACTAAAAACTTTGGGCTACGACAAACAGGGGCCGAGTACTTAAGCAAAACGTAACGAAACAAACCCCCTCCATAGGAAATGCATTAGACTATACTTTGCAGGCTCGTAACTCTGTTTCTACTGGAGATACGGGGATGTCATTTGAGTATGTTATTGTCCAATTTGTCCCCCATCTAACCCTACTAAAAATATTGAGCTACGACAAACAGGGGCCGAGTAATTAAGCTAAACGTAAAGAAACAAACCCCTCCATTGAAAATGCATTAGACTATACTTTGCAGGCTCGTAACTCTGTGTCTACTAGAGATACGGGGATGTCCTTAGGATATGTTATAGTCCAAATTGTCCCCCTTCTAACCATACTAAAAACTTTGGGCTACGACAAACAGGGGCCGAGTACTTAAGCAAAACGTAACGAAACAAACCCCCTCCATAGGAAATGCATTAGACTATACTTTGCAGGCTCGTAATTCTGTTTCTACTGGAGATACGAGGATGTGCTTAGGATATGTTATAGTCCAAATTGTCCCCCATCTAACCATACTAAAAACTTTGGGCTACGACAAACAGGGGCCGAGTAATTAAGCTAAACGTAAACAAACAACCCCTCCATAGGAAATGCATTAGACTATACTTTGCAGACTCGTAACTCTGTTTCTACTGGAGATACGGGGATGTCCTTTGAGTATGTTTTAGTCCAATTTGTCCCCCATCTAACCATACTAAAGCATTGAGCTACAACAAACAGGGGCCGAGATATTAAGCAAAATGTTCGTCAACTTTGGTATCGTCTCACTTATTTTTATTATGTTACTTATGATTTTTGCACTAAACTTTTGAGACTCATAACTCTTGTTCTACAAGAGATACTGGGATCTCCTTTGGATATGTTATAGTACTCTTTGCTCCCCATACAAGGATACTTTAAACTTGAGGCTACCTCAATATCGTCGTCAACTTATTTTTTGTCTCACTTATTGTTAGAAGGTTACTTTTGATTTTTGAAAATAAACTTTGCAGGCTCGTAACTCTGTTTCTACTAGAGATACGGGGATGTCCTTAGGATATGTTATAGTCCAAATTGTCCCCCTTCTAACCATACTAAAAACTTTGGGCTACGACAAACAGGGGCCGAGTACTTAAGCAAAACGTAACGAAACAAACCCCCTCCATAGGAAATGCATTAGACTATACTTTGCAGGCTCGTAACTCTGTTTCTACTGGAGATACGGGGATGTCATTTGAGTATGTTATTGTGCAATTTGTCCCCCATCTAACCCTATTAAAAATATTGAGCTACGACAAACAGGGGCCGAGTAATTAAGCTAAACGTAAAGAAACAAACCCCTCCATTGAAAATGCATTAGACTATACTTTGCAGGCTCGTAACTCTGTGTCTACTAGAGATACGGGGATGTCCTTAGGATATGTTATAGTCCAAATTGTCCCCCTTCTAACCATACTAAAAACTTTGGGCTACGACAAACAGGGGCCGAGTACTTAAGCAAAACGTAAAGAAACAACCCCTCCATAGGAAATGCATTAGACTATACTTTGCAGGCTCGTAACTCTGTTTCTACAGGAGATACGGGGATGTCCTTTGAGTATGTTATAGTTCAATTTGTCCCCCATCTATCCATACTAAAAACATTGAGCTACGACAAACAGGGGCCGAGTACTTAAGCAAAACGTAAACAAACAACCCCTCCATAGGAAATGCATTAGACTTTACTTTGCAGGCCCATAACTCTGTGTCTACTAGAGATACGGGGATGTCCTTAGGATATGTTATAGTCCAAATTGTCCCCCATCTAACCATACTAAAAACTTTGGGCTACGACAAACAGGGGCCGAGTACTTAAGCAAAACGTAACGAAACAAACCCCCTCCATAGGAAATGCATTAGACTATACTTTGCAGGCTCGTAACTCTGTTTCTACTGGAGATACGAGGATGTCCGTAGGATATGTTATAGTCCAAATTGTCCCCCTTCTAACCATACTAAAAACTTTGGGCTACGACAAACAGGGGCCGAGTACTTAAGCAAAACGTAAAGAAACAACCCCTCCATAGGAAATGCATTAGACTATACTTTGCAGGCTCGTAACTCTGTTTCTACAGGAGATACGGGGATGTCCTTTGAGTATGTTATAGTTCAATTTGTCCCCCATCTAACCATACTAAAAACATTGAGCTACGACAAACAGGGGCCGAGTACTTAAGCAAAACGTAAACAAACAACCCCTCCATAGGAAATGCATTAGACTTTACTTTGCAGGCCCATAACTCTGTGTCTACTAGAGATACGGGGATGTCCTTAGGATATGTTATAGTCCAAATTGTCCCCCATCTAACCATACTAAAAACTTTGGGCTACGACAAACAGGGGCCGAGTAATTAAGCTAAACGTAAAGAAACAAACCCCTCCATTGAAAATGCATTAGACTATACTTTGCAGGCTCGTAACTCTGTGTCTACTAGAGATACGGGGATGTCCTTAGGATATGTTATAGTCCAAATTGTCCCCCTTCTAACCATACTAAAAACTTTGGGCTACGACAAACAGGGGCCGAGTACTTAAGCAAAACGTAACGAAACAAACCCCCTCCATAGGAAATGCATTAGACTATACTTTGCAGGCTCGTAATTCTGTTTCTACTGGAGATACGAGGATGTGCTTAGGATATGTTATAGTCCAAATTGTCCCCCATCTAACCATACTAAAAACTTTGGGCTACGACAAACAGGGGCCGAGTAATTAAGCTAAACGTAAACAAACAACCCCTCCATAGGAAATGCATTAGACTATACTTTGCAGACTCGTAACTCTGTTTCTACTGGAGATACGGGGATGTCCTTTGAGTATGTTTTAGTCCAATTTGTCCCCCATCTAACCATACTAAAGCATTGAGCTACAACAAACAGGGGCCGAGATATTAAGCAAAATGTTCGTCAACTTTGGTATCGTCTCACTTATTTTTATTATGTTACTTATGATTTTTGCACTAAACTTTTGAGACTCATAACTCTTGTTCTACAAGAGATACTGGGATCTCCTTTGGATATGTTATAGTACTCTTTGCTCCCCATACAAGGATACTTTAAACTTGAGGCTACCTCAATATCGTCGTCAACTTATTTTTTGTCTCACTTATTGTTAGAAGGTTACTTTTGATTTTTGAAAATAAACTTTGCAGGCTCGTAACTCTGTTTCTACTAGAGATACGGGGATGTCCTTAGGATATGTTATAGTCCAAATTGTCCCCCTTCTAACCATACTAAAAACTTTGGGCTACGACAAACAGGGGCCGAGTACTTAAGCAAAACGTAACGAAACAAACCCCCTCCATAGGAAATGCATTAGACTATACTTTGCAGGCTCGTAACTCTGTTTCTACTGGAGATACGGGGATGTCATTTGAGTATGTTATTGTGCAATTTGTCCCCCATCTAACCCTATTAAAAATATTGAGCTACGACAAACAGGGGCCGAGTAATTAAGCTAAACGTAAAGAAACAAACCCCTCCATTGAAAATGCATTAGACTATACTTTGCAGGCTCGTAACTCTGTGTCTACTAGAGATACGGGGATGTCCTTAGGATATGTTATAGTCCAAATTGTCCCCCTTCTAACCATACTAAAAACTTTGGGCTACGACAAACAGGGGCCGAGTACTTAAGCAAAACGTAAAGAAACAACCCCTCCATAGGAAATGCATTAGACTATACTTTGCAGGCTCGTAACTCTGTTTCTACAGGAGATACGGGGATGTCCTTTGAGTATGTTATAGTTCAATTTGTCCCCCATCTAACCATACTAAAAACATTGAGCTACGACAAACAGGGGCCGAGTACTTAAGCAAAACGTAAACAAACAACCCCTCCATAGGAAATGCATTAGACTTTACTTTGCAGGCCCATAACTCTGTGTCTACTAGAGATACGGGGATGTCCTTAGGATATGTTATAGTCCAAATTGTCCCCCATCTAACCATACTAAAAACTTTGGGCTACGAAAAACAGGGGCCGAGTACTTAAGCAAAACGTAACGAAACAAACCCCCTCCATAGGAAATGCATTAGACTATACTTTGCAGGCTCGTAACTCTGTTTCTACTGGAGATACGAGGATGTCCGTAGGATATGTTATAGTCCAAATTGTCCCCCATCTAACCATACTAAAAACTTTGGGCTACGACAAACAGGGGCCGAGTACTTAAGCAAAACGTAACGAAACAAACCCCCTCCATAGGAAATGCATTAGACTATACTTTGCAGGCTCGTAACTCTGTTTCTACTGGAGATACGAGGATGTCCTTAGGATATGTTATAGTCCAAATTGTCACCCATCTAACCATACTAAAACCTTTGGGCTACGACAAACAGGGGCCGAGTAATTAAGCTAAACGTAAACAAACAACCCCTCCATAGGAAATGCATTAGACTATACTTTGCAGGCTCGTAACTCTGTTTCTACTGGAGATACGGGGATGTCATTTGAGTATGTTATTGTCCAATTTGTCCCCCATCTAACCCTACTAAAAATATTGAGCTACGACAAACAGGGGCCGAGTAATTAAGCTAAACGTAAAGAAACAAACCCCTCCATTGAAAATGCATTAGACTATACTTTGCAGACTCGTAACTCTGTTTCTACTGGAGATACGGGGATGTCCTTTGAGTATGTTTTAGTCCAATTTGTCCCCCATCTAACCATACTAAAGCATTGAGCTACAACAAACAAGGGCCGAGATATTAAGCAAAATGTTCGTCAACTTTGGTATCGTCTCACTTATTTTTATTATAATACTTATGATTTTTGCACTAAACTTTTGAGACTCATAACTCTTGTTCTACAAGAGATACTGGGATCTCCTTTGGATATGTTATAGTACTCTTTGCTCCCCATACAAGGATACTTTAAACTTGAGGCTACCTCAATATCGTCGTCAACTTATTTTTTGTCTCACTTATTGTTAGAAGGTTACTTTTGATTTTTGAAAATAAATTTTGCAGGCTCGTAACTCTGTTTCTACTAGAGAAACGGGGATGTCCTTAGGATATGTTATAGTTCAAATTGTCCCCCATCTAACCATACTAAAAACTTTGGGCTACGACAAACAGGGGCCGAGTACTTAAGCAAAACGTAACGAAACTAACCCCCTCCATAGGAAATGCATTAGACTATACTTTGCAGGCTCGTAACTCTGTTTCTACTGGAGATACGGGGATGTCATTTGAGTATGTTATTGTCCAATTTGTCCCCCATCTAACCCTACTAAAAATATTGAGCTACGACAAACAGGGGCCGAGTAATTAAGCTAAACGTAAAGAAACAACCCCTCCATAGGAAATGCATTAGACTATACTTTGCAGGCTCGTAACTCTGTTTCTACAGGAGATACGGGGATGTCCTTTGAGTATGTTATAGTTCAATTTGTCCCCCATCTAACCATACTAAAAACATTGAGCTACGACAAACAGGGGCCGAGTACTTAAGCAAAACGTAAACAAACAACCCCTCCATAGGAAATGCATTAGACTTTACTTTGCAGGCCCATAACTCTGTGTCTACTAGAGATACGGGGATGTCCTTAGGATATGTTATAGTCCAAATTGTCCCCCATCTAACCATACTAAAAACTTTGGGCTACGACAAACAGGGGCCGAGTACTTAAGCAAAACGTAACGAAACAAACCCCCTCCATAGGAAATGCATTAGACTATACTTTGCAGGCTCGTAACTCTGTTTCTACTGGAGATACGAGGATGTCCGTAGGATATGTTATAGTCCAAATTGTCCCCCATCTAACCATACTAAAAACTTTGGGCTACGACAAACAGGGGCCGAGTACTTAAGCAAAACGTAACGAAACAAACCCCCTCCATAGGAAATGCATTAGACTATACTTTGCAGGCTCGTAACTCTGTTTCTACTTTAGATACGAGGATGTCCTTAGGATATGTTATAGTCCAAATTGTCACCCATCTAACCATACTAAAACCTTTGGGCTACGACAAACAGGGGCCGAGTAATTAAGCTAAACGTAAACAAACAACCCCTCCATAGGAAATGCATTAGACTATAATTTGCAGGCTCGTAACTCTGTTTCTACTGGAGATACGACGATGTCCTTAGGATATGTTATAGTCCAAATTGTACCCCATCTAACCATACTAAAAACTTTGGGCTACGACAAACAGGGGCCGAGTACTTAAGCAAAACGTAACGAAACAAACCCCCTCCATAGGAAATGCATTAGACTATACTTTGCAGGCTCGTAACTCTGTTTCTACTGGAGATACGGGGATGTCATTTGAGTATGTTATTGTCCAATTTGTCCCCCATCTAACCCTACTAAAAATATTGAGCTACGACAAACAGGGGCCGAGTAATTAAGCTAAACGTAAAGAAACAAACCCCTCCATTGAAAATGCATTAGACTATACTTTGCAGGCTCGTAACTCTGTGTCTACTAGAGATACGGGGATGTCCTTAGGATATGTTATAGTCCAAATTGTCCCCCTTCTAACCATACTAAAAACTTTGGGCTACGACAAACAGGGGCCGAGTACTTAAGCAAAACGTAACGAAACAAACCCCCTCCATAGGAAATGCATTAGACTATACTTTGCAGGCTCGTAATTCTGTTTCTACTGGAGATACGAGGATGTGCTTAGGATATGTTATAGTCCAAATTGTCCCCCATCTAACCATACTAAAAACTTTGGGCTACGACAAACAGGGGCCGAGTAATTAAGCTAAACGTAAACAAACAACCCCTCCATAGGAAATGCATTAGACTATACTTTGCAGACTCGTAACTCTGTTTCTACTGGAGATACGGGGATGTCCTTTGAGTATGTTTTAGTCCAATTTGTCCCCCATCTAACCATACTAAAGCATTGAGCTACAACAAACAAGGGCCGAGATATTAAGCAAAATGTTCGTCAACTTTGGTATCGTCTCACTTATTTTTATTATAATACTTATGATTTTTGCACTAAACTTTTGAGACTCATAACTCTTGTTCTACAAGAGATACTGGGATCTCCTTTGGATATGTTATAGTACTCTTTGCTCCCCATACAAGGATACTTTAAACTTGAGGCTACCTCAATATCGTCGTCAACTTATTTTTTGTCTCACTTATTGTTAGAAGGTTACTTTTGATTTTTGAAAATAAATTTTGCAGGCTCGTAACTCTGTTTCTACTAGAGATACGGGGATGTCCTTAGGATATGTTATAGTTCAAATTGTCCCCCATCTAACCATACTAAAAACTTTGGGCTACGACAAACAGGGGCCGAGTACTTAAGCAAAACGTAACGAAACAAACCCCCTCCATAGGAAATGCATTAGACTATACTTTGCAGGCTCGTAACTCTGTTTCTACTGGAGATACGGGGATGTCATTTGAGTATGTTATTGTCCAATTTGTCCCCCATCTAACCCTACTAAAAATATTGAGCTACGACAAACAGGGGCCGAGTAATTAAGCTAAACGTAAAGAAACAAACCCCTCCATTGAAAATGCATTAGACTATACTTTGCAGGCTCGTAACTCTGTGTCTACTAGAGATACGGGGATGTCCTTAGGATATGTTATAGTCCAAATTGTCCCCCTTCTAACCATACTAAAAACTTTGGGCTACGACAAACAGGGGCCGAGTACTTAAGCAAAACGTAACGAAACAAACCCCCTCCATAGGAAATGCATTAGACTATACTTTGCAGGCTCGTAATTCTGTTTCTACTGGAGATACGAGGATGTGCTTAGGATATGTTATAGTCCAAATTGTCCCCCATCTAACCATACTAAAATGTTTGGGCTACGACAAACAGGGGCCGAGTAATTAAGCTAAACGTAAACAAACAACCCCTCCATAGGAAATGCATTAGACTATACTTTGCAGACTCGTAACTCTGTTTCTACTGGAGATACGGGGATGTCCTTTGAGTATGTTTTAGTCCAATTTGTCCCCCATCTAACCATACTAAAGCATTGAGCTACAACAAACAGGGGCCGAGATATTAAGCAAAATGTTCGTCAACTTTGGTATCGTCTCACTTATTTTTATTATGTTACTTATGATTTTTGCACTAAACTTTTGAGACTCATAACTCTTGTTCTACAAGAGATACTGGGATCTCCTTTGGATATGTTATAGTACTCTTTGCTCCCCATACAAGGATACTTTAAACTTGAGGCTACCTCAATATCGTCGTCAACTTATTTTTTGTCTCACTTATTGTTAGAAGGTTACTTTTGATTTTTGAAAATAAACTTTGCAGGCTCGTAACTCTGTTTCTACTAGAGATACGGGGATGTCCTTAGGATATGTTATAGTCCAAATTGTCCCCCTTCTAACCATACTAAAAACTTTGGGCTACGACAAACAGGGGCCGAGTACTTAAGCAAAACGTAACGAAACAAACCCCCTCCATAGGAAATGCATTAGACTATACTTTGCAGGCTCGTAACTCTGTTTCTACTGGAGATACGGGGATGTCATTTGAGTATGTTATTGTGCAATTTGTCCCCCATCTAACCCTATTAAAAATATTGAGCTACGACAAACAGGGGCCGAGTAATTAAGCTAAACGTAAAGAAACAAACCCCTCCATTGAAAATGCATTAGACTATACTTTGCAGGCTCGTAACTCTGTGTCTACTAGAGATACGGGGATGTCCTTAGGATATGTTATAGTCCAAATTGTCCCCCTTCTAACCATACTAAAAACTTTGGGCTACGACAAACAGGGGCCGAGTACTTAAGCAAAACGTAAAGAAACAACCCCTCCATAGGAAATGCATTAGACTATACTTTGCAGGCTCGTAACTCTGTTTCTACAGGAGATACGGGGATGTCCTTTGAGTATGTTATAGTTCAATTTGTCCCCCATCTAACCATACTAAAAACATTGAGCTACGACAAACAGGGGCCGAGTACTTAAGCAAAACGTAAACAAACAACCCCTCCATAGGAAATGCATTAGACTTTACTTTGCAGGCCCATAACTCTGTGTCTACTAGAGATACGGGGATGTCCTTAGGATATGTTATAGTCCAAATTGTCCCCCATCTAACCATACTAAAAACTTTGGGCTACGACAAACAGGGGCCGAGTACTTAAGCAAAACGTAACGAAACAAACCCCCTCCATAGGAAATGCATTAGACTATACTTTGCAGGCTCGTAACTCTGTTTCTACTGGAGATACGAGGATGTCCGTAGGATATGTTATAGTCCAAATTGTCCCCCATCTAACCATACTAAAAACTTTGGGCTACGACAAACAGGGGCCGAGTACTTAAGCAAAACGTAACGAAACAAACCCCCTCCATAGGAAATGCATTAGACTATACTTTGCAGGCTCGTAACTCTGTTTCTACTGGAGATACGAGGATGTCCTTAGGATATGTTATAGTCCAAATTGTCACCCATCTAACCATACTAAAACCTTTGGGCTACGACAAACAGGGGCCGAGTAATTAAGCTAAACGTAAACAAACAACCCCTCCATAGGAAATGCATTAGACTATAATTTGCAGGCTCGTAACTCTGTTTCTACTGGAGATACGACGATGTCCTTAGGATATGTTATAGTCCAAATTGTACCCCATCTAACCATACTAAAAACTTTGGGCTACGACAAACAGGGGCCGAGTACTTAAGCAAAACGTAACGAAACAAACCCCCTCCATAGGAAATGCATTAGACTATACTTTGCAGGCTCGTAACTCTGTTTCTACTGGAGATACGAGGATGTCCTTAGGATATGTTATAGTCCAAATTGTCCCCCATCTAACCATACTAAAAACTTTGGGCTACGACAAACAGGGGCCGAGTAATTAAGCTAAACGTAAACAAACAACCCCTCCATAGGAAATGCATTAGACTATACTTTGCAGGCTCGTAACTCTGTTTCTACTGGAGATACGAGGATGTCCTTAGGATATGTTATAGTCCAAATTGTCCCTCATCTAACCATACTAAAAACATTGAGCTACGACAAACTGGGGCCGAGATATTAAGCAAAATGTTCGTCAACTTTGGTATCGTCTCACTTATTTTTATTATATTACTTATGATTTTTGCACTAAACTTTTGAGGCTCATAACTCTTGTTCTACAAGAGATTCTGGGATCTCCTTTGGATATGTTATAGTACTCTTTGCTCCCCATACAAGGATACTTTAAACTTGAGGCTACCTCAATATCGTCGTCAACTTATTTTTTGTCTCACTTATTGTTAGAAGGTTACTTTTGATTTTTGAAAATAAACTTTGCAGGCTCGTAACTCTGTTTCTACTGGAGATACGGGGATGTCCTTTGAGTATGTTATTGTCCAATTTGTCCCCCATCTAACCATACTAAAAACTTTGGGCTACGACAAACAGGGGCCGAGTAATTAAGCTAAACGTAAACAAACAACCCCTCCATAGGAAATGCATTAGACTATACTTTGCAGACTCGTAACTCTGTTTCTACTGGAGATACGGGGATGTCCTTTGAGTATGTTTTAGTCCAATTTGTCCCCCATCTAACCATACTAAAGCATTGAGCTACAACAAACAGGGGCCGAGATATTAAGCAAAATGTTCGTCAACTTTGGTATCGTCTCACTTATTTTTATTATGTTACTTATGATTTTTGCACTAAACTTTTGAGACTCATAACTCTTGTTCTACAAGAGATACTGGGATCTCCTTTGGATATGTTATAGTACTCTTTGCTCCCCATACAAGGATACTTTAAACTTGAGGCTACCTCAATATCGTCGTCAACTTATTTTTTGTCTCACTTATTGTTAGAAGGTTACTTTTGATTTTTGAAAATAAACTTTGCAGGCTCGTAACTCTGTTTCTACTAGAGATACGGGGATGTCCTTAGGATATGTTATAGTCCAAATTGTCCCCCTTCTAACCATACTAAAAACTTTGGGCTACGACAAACAGGGGCCGAGTACTTAAGCAAAACGTAACGAAACAAACCCCCTCCATAGGAAATGCATTAGACTATACTTTGCAGGCTCGTAACTCTGTTTCTACTGGAGATACGGGGATGTCATTTGAGTATGTTATTGTGCAATTTGTCCCCCATCTAACCCTATTAAAAATATTGAGCTACGACAAACAGGGGCCGAGTAATTAAGCTAAACGTAAAGAAACAAACCCCTCCATTGAAAATGCATTAGACTATACTTTGCAGGCTCGTAACTCTGTGTCTACTAGAGATACGGGGATGTCCTTAGGATATGTTATAGTCCAAATTGTCCCCCTTCTAACCATACTAAAAACTTTGGGCTACGACAAACAGGGGCCGAGTACTTAAGCAAAACGTAAAGAAACAACCCCTCCATAGGAAATGCATTAGACTATACTTTGCAGGCTCGTAACTCTGTTTCTACAGGAGATACGGGGATGTCCTTTGAGTATGTTATAGTTCAATTTGTCCCCCATCTAACCATACTAAAAACATTGAGCTACGACAAACAGGGGCCGAGTACTTAAGCAAAACGTAAACAAACAACCCCTCCATAGGAAATGCATTAGACTTTACTTTGCAGGCCCATAACTCTGTGTCTACTAGAGATACGGGGATGTCCTTAGGATATGTTATAGTCCAAATTGTCCCCCATCTAACCATACTAAAAACTTTGGGCTACGACAAACAGGGGCCGAGTACTTAAGCAAAACGTAACGAAACAAACCCCCTCCATAGGAAATGCATTAGACTATACTTTGCAGGCTCGTAACTCTGTTTCTACTGGAGATACGAGGATGTCCGTAGGATATGTTATAGTCCAAATTGTCCCCCATCTAACCATACTAAAAACTTTGGGCTACGACAAACAGGGGCCGAGTACTTAAGCAAAACGTAACGAAACAAACCCCCTCCATAGGAAATGCATTAGACTATACTTTGCAGGCTCGTAACTCTGTTTCTACTGGAGATACGAGGATGTCCTTAGGATATTATATAGTCCAAATTGTCACCCATCTAACCATACTAAAACCTTTGGGCTACGACAAACAGGGGCCGAGTAATTAAGCTAAACGTAAACAAACAACCCCTCCATAGGAAATGCATTAGACTATAATTTGCAGGCTCGTAACTCTGTTTCTACTGGAGATACGAGGATGTCCTTAGGATATGTTATAGTCCAAATTGTACCCCATCTAACCATACTAAAAACTTTGGGCTACGACAAACAGGGGCCGAGTACTTAAGCAAAACGTAACGAAACAAACCCCCTCCATAGGAAATGCATTAGACTATACTTTGCAGGCTCGTAACTCTGTTTCTACTGGAGATACGAGGATGTCCTTAGGATATGTTATAGTCCAAATTGTCCCCCATCTAACCATACTAAAAACTTTGGGCTACGACAAACAGGGGCCGAGTAATTAAGCTAAACGTAAACAAACAACCCCTCCATAGGAAATGCATTAGACTATACTTTGCAGGCTCGTAACTCTGTTTCTACTGGAGATACGAGGATGTCCTTAGGATATGTTATAGTCCAAATTGTCCCTCATCTAACCATACTAAAAACATTGAGCTACGACAAACTGGGGCCGAGATATTAAGCAAAATGTTCGTCAACTTTGGTATCGTCTCACTTATTTTTATTATATTACTTATGATTTTTGCACTAAACTTTTGAGGCTCATAACTCTTGTTCTACAAGAGATTCTGGGATCTCCTTTGGATATGTTATAGTACTCTTTGCTCCCCATACAAGGATACTTTAAACTTGAGGCTACCTCAATATCGTCGTCAACTTATTTTTTGTCTCACTTATTGTTAGAAGGTTACTTTTGATTTTTGAAAATAAACTTTGCAGGCTCGTAACTCTGTTTCTACTGGAGATACGGGGATGTCCTTTGAGTATGTTATTGTCCAATTTGTCCCCCATCTAACCATACTAAAAACTTTGGGCTACGACAAACAGGGGCCGAGTAATTAAGCTAAACGTAAACAAACAACCCCTCCATAGGAAATGCATTAGACTATACTTTGCAGGCCCATAACTCTGTGTCTACTAGAGATACGGGGATGTCCTTAGGATATGTTATAGTCCAATTTGTCCCCCATCTAACCATACTAAAAACTTTGGGCTACGACAAACAGGGGCCGAGTACTTAAGCAAAACGTAAAGAAACAACCCCTCCATAGGAAATGCATTAGACTATACTATGCAGGCTCGTAACTCTGTTTCTACTGGAGATACGGGGATGTCCTTTGAGTATGTTATAGTACAATTTGTCCCCCATCTAACCATACTAAAAACATTGAGCTACGACAAACAGGGGCCGAGTACTTAAGCAAAACGTAAACAAACAACCCCTCCATAGGAAATGCATTAAACTTTACTTTGCAGGCCCATAACTCTGTGTCTACTAGAGATACGGGGATGTCCTTAGGATATGTTATAGTCCAAATTGTCACCCATCTAACCATACTAAAAACTTTGGGCTACGACAAACAGGGGCCGAGTAATTAAGCTAAACGTAAACAAACAACCCCTCCATAGGAAATGCATTAGACTATACTTTGCAGGCTCGTAACTCTGTTTCTACTGGAGATACGAGGATGTCCTTAGGATATGTTATAGTCCAAATTGTACCCCATCTAACCATACTAAAAACTTTGGGCTACGACAAACAGGGGCCGAGTACTTAAGCAAAACGTAACGAAACAAACCCCCTCCATAGGAAATGCATTAGACTATACTTTGCAGGCTCGTAACTCTGTTTCTACTGGAGATACGAGGATGTCCTTAGGATATGTTATAGTCCAAATTGTCCCCCATCTAACCATACTAAAAACTTTGGGCTACGACAAACAGGGGCCGAGTAATTAAGCTAAACGTAAACAAACAACCCCTCCATAGGAAATGCATTAGACTATACTTTGCAGGCTCGTAACTCTGTTTCTACTGGAGATACGAGGATGTCCTTAGGATATGTTATAGTCCAAATTGTCCCTCATCTAACCATACTAAAAACATTGAGCTACGACAAACTGGGGCCGAGATATTAAGCAAAATGTTCGTCAACTTTGGTATCGTCTCACTTATTTTTATTATATTACTTATGATTTTTGCACTAAACTTTTGAGGCTCATAACTCTTGTTCTACAAGAGATTCTGGGATCTCCTTTGGATATGTTATAGTACTCTTTGCTCCCCATACAAGGATACTTTAAACTTGAGGCTACCTCAATATCGTCGTCAACTTATTTTTTGTCTCACTTATTGTTAGAAGGTTACTTTTGATTTTTGAAAATAAACTTTGCAGGCTCGTAACTCTGTTTCTACTGGAGATACGGGGATGTCCTTTGAGTATGTTATTGTCCAATTTGTCCCCCATCTAACCATACTAAAAACTTTGGGCTACGACAAACAGGGGCCGAGTAATTAAGCTAAACGTAAACAAACAACCCCTCCATAGGAAATGCATTAGACTATACTTTGCAGGCCCATAACTCTGTGTCTACTAGAGATACGGGGATGTCCTTAGGATATGTTATAGTCCAATTTGTCCCCCATCTAACCATACTAAAAACTTTGGGCTACGACAAACAGGGGCCGAGTACTTAAGCAAAACGTAAAGAAACAACCCCTCCATAGGAAATGCATTAGACTATACTATGCAGGCTCGTAACTCTGTTTCTACTGGAGATACGGGGATGTCCTTTGAGTATGTTATAGTACAATTTGTCCCCCATCTAACCATACTAAAAACATTGAGCTACGACAAACAGGGGCCGAGTACTTAAGCAAAACGTAAACAAACAACCCCTCCATAGGAAATGCATTAAACTTTACTTTGCAGGCCCATAACTCTGTGTCTACTAGAGATACGGGGATGTCCTTAGGATATGTTATAGTCCAAATTGTCACCCATCTAACCATACTAAAAACTTTGGGCTACGACAAACAGGGGCCGAGTAATTAAGCTAAACGTAAACAAACAACCCCTCCATAGGAAATGCATTAGACTATACTTTGCAGGCTCGTAACTCTGTTTCTACTGGAGATACGAGGATGTCCTTAGGATATGTTATAGTCCAAATTGTACCCCATCTAACCATACTAAAAACTTTGGGCTACGACAAACAGGGGCCGAGTACTTAAGCAAAACGTAACGAAACAAACCCCCTCCATAGGAAATGCATTAGACTATACTTTGCAGGCTCGTAACTCTGTTTCTACTGGAGATACGAGGATGTCCTTAGGATATGTTATAGTCCAAATTGTCACCCATCTAACCATACTAAAAACTTTGGGCTACGACAAACAGGGGCCGAGTAATTAAGCTAAACGTAAACAAACAACCCCTCCATAGGAAATGCATTAGACTATACTTTGCAGGCTCGTAACTCTGTTTCTACTGGAGATACGAGGATGTCCTTAGGATATGTTATAGTCCAAATTGTACCCCATCTAACCATACTAAAAACTTTGGGCTACGACAAACAGGGGCCGAGTACTTAAGCAAAACGTAACGAAACAAACCCCCTCCATAGGAAATGCATTAGACTATACTTTGCAGGCTCGTAACTCTGTTTCTACTGGAGATACGAGGATGTCCTTAGGATATGTTATAGTCCAAATTGTCCCCCATCTAACCATACTAAAAACTTTGGGCTACGACAAACAGGGGCCGAGTAATTAAGCTAAACGTAAACAAACAACCCCTCCATAGGAAATGCATTAGACCATACTTTGCAGGCCCATAACTCTGTGTCTACTAGAGATACGGGGATGTCCTTAGGATATGTTATAGTCCAAATTGTCACCCATCTAACCATACTAAAAACTTTGGGCTACGACAAACAGGGGCCGAGTAATTAAGCTAAACGTAAACAAACAACCCCTCCATAGGAAATGCATTAGACTATACTTTGCAGGCTCGTAACTCTGTTTCTACTGGAGATACGAGGATGTCCTTAGGATATGTTATAGTCCAAATTGTACCCCATCTAACCATACTAAAAACTTTGGGCTACGACAAACAGGGGCCGAGTACTTAAGCAAAACGTAACGAAACAAACCCCCTCCATAGGAAATGCATTAGACTATACTTTGCAGGCTCGTAACTCTGTTTCTACTGGAGATACGAGGATGTCCTTAGGATATGTTATAGTCCAAATTGTCCCCCATCTAACCATACTAAAAACTTTGGGCTACGACAAACAGGGGCCGAGTAATTAAGCTAAACGTAAACAAACAACCCCTCCATAGGAAATGCATTAGACTATACTTTGCAGGCTCGTAACTCTGTTTCTACTGGAGATACGAGGATGTCCTTAGGATATGTTATAGTCCAAATTGTCCCTCATCTAACCATACTAAAAACATTGAGCTACGACAAACTGGGGCCGAGATATTAAGCAAAATGTTCGTCAACTTTGGTATCGTCTCACTTATTTTTATTATATTACTTATGATTTTTGCACTAAACTTTTGAGGCTCATAACTCTTGTTCTACAAGAGATTCTGGGATCTCCTTTGGATATGTTATAGTACTCTTTGCTCCCCATACAAGGATACTTTAAACTTGAGGCTACCTCAATATCGTCGTCAACTTATTTTTTGTCTCACTTATTGTTAGAAGGTTACTTTTGATTTTTGAAAATAAACTTTGCAGGCTCGTAACTCTGTTTCTACTGGAGATACGGGGATGTCCTTTGAGTATGTTATTGTCCAATTTGTCCCCCATCTAACCATACTAAAAACTTTGGGCTACGACAAACAGGGGCCGAGTAATTAAGCTAAACGTAAACAAACAACCCCTCCATAGGAAATGCATTAGACTATACTTTGCAGGCCCATAACTCTGTGTCTACTAGAGATACGGGGATGTCCTTAGGATATGTTATAGTCCAATTTGTCCCCCATCTAACCATACTAAAAACTTTGGGCTACGACAAACAGGGGCCGAGTACTTAAGCAAAACGTAAAGAAACAACCCCTCCATAGGAAATGCATTAGACTATACTATGCAGGCTCGTAACTCTGTTTCTACTGGAGATACGGGGATGTCCTTTGAGTATGTTATAGTACAATTTGTCCCCCATCTAACCATACTAAAAACATTGAGCTACGACAAACAGGGGCCGAGTACTTAAGCAAAACGTAAACAAACAACCCCTCCATAGGAAATGCATTAAACTTTACTTTGCAGGCCCATAACTCTGTGTCTACTAGAGATACGGGGATGTCCTTAGGATATGTTATAGTCCAAATTGTCACCCATCTAACCATACTAAAAACTTTGGGCTACGACAAACAGGGGCCGAGTAATTAAGCTAAACGTAAACAAACAACCCCTCCATAGGAAATGCATTAGACTATACTTTGCAGGCTCGTAACTCTGTTTCTACTGGAGATACGAGGATGTCCTTAGGATATGTTATAGTCCAAATTGTACCCCATCTAACCATACTAAAAACTTTGGGCTACGACAAACAGGGGCCGAGTACTTAAGCAAAACGTAACGAAACAAACCCCCTCCATAGGAAATGCATTAGACTATACTTTGCAGGCTCGTAACTCTGTTTCTACTGGAGATACGAGGATGTCCTTAGGATATGTTATAGTCCAAATTGTCACCCATCTAACCATACTAAAAACTTTGGGCTACGACAAACAGGGGCCGAGTAATTAAGCTAAACGTAAACAAACAACCCCTCCATAGGAAATGCATTAGACTATACTTTGCAGGCTCGTAACTCTGTTTCTACTGGAGATACGAGGATGTCCTTAGGATATGTTATAGTCCAAATTGTACCCCATCTAACCATACTAAAAACTTTGGGCTACGACAAACAGGGGCCGAGTACTTAAGCAAAACGTAACGAAACAAACCCCCTCCATAGGAAATGCATTAGACTATACTTTGCAGGCTCGTAACTCTGTTTCTACTGGAGATACGAGGATGTCCTTAGGATATGTTATAGTCCAAATTGTCCCCCATCTAACCATACTAAAAACTTTGGGCTACGACAAACAGGGGCCGAGTAATTAAGCTAAACGTAAACAAACAACCCCTCCATAGGAAATGCATTAGACTATACTTTGCAGGCTCGTAACTCTGTTTCTACTGGAGATACGAGGATGTCCTTAGGATATGTTATAGTCCAAATTGTCCCTCATCTAACCATACTAAAAACATTGAGCTACGACAAACTGGGGCCGAGATATTAAGCAAAATGTTCGTCAACTTTGGTATCGTCTCACTTATTTTTATTATATTACTTATGATTTTTGCACTAAACTTTTGAGGCTCATAACTCTTGTTCTACAAGAGATTCTGGGATCTCCTTTGGATATGTTATAGTACTCTTTGCTCCCCATACAAGGATACTTTAAACTTGAGGCTACCTCAATATCGTCGTCAACTTATTTTTTGTCTCACTTATTGTTAGAAGGTTACTTTTGATTTTTGAAAATAAACTTTGCAGGCTCGTAACTCTGTTTCTACTGGAGATACGGGGATGTCCTTTGAGTATGTTATTGTCCAATTTGTCCCCCATCTAACCATACTAAAAACTTTGGGCTACGACAAACAGGGGCCGAGTAATTAAGCTAAACGTAAACAAACAACCCCTTCATAGGAAATGCATTAGACTATACTTTGCAGGCCCATAACTCTGTGTCTACTAGAGATACGGGGATGTCCTTAGGATATGTTATAGTCCAATTTGTCCCCCATCTAACCATACTAAAAACTTTGGGCTACGACAAACAGGGGCCGAGTACTTAAGCAAAACGTAAAGAAACAACCCCTCCATAGGAGATGCATTAGACTATATTATGCAGGCTCGTAACTCTGTTTCTACTGGAGATACGGGGATGTCCTTTGAGTATGTTATAGTACAATTTGTCCCCCATCTAACCATACTAAAAACATTGAGCTACGACAAACAGGGGCCGAGTACTTAAGCAAAACGTAAACAAACAACCCCTCCATAGGAAATGCATTAAACTTTACTTTGCAGGCCCATAACTCTGTGTCTACTAGAGATACGGGGATGTCCTTAGGATATGTTATAGTCCAAATTGTCACCCATCTAACCATACTAAAAACTTTGGGCTACGACAAACAGGGGCCGAGTAATTAAGCTAAACGTAAACAAACAACCCCTCCATAGGAAATGCATTAGACTATACTTTGCAGGCTCGTAACTCTGTTTCTACTGGAGATACGAGGATGTCCTTAGGATATGTTATAGTCCAAATTGTACCCCATCTAACCATACTAAAAACTTTGGGCTACGACAAACAGGGGCCGAGTACTTAAGCAAAACGTAACGAAACAAACCCCCTCCATAGGAAATGCATTAGACTATACTTTGCAGGCTCGTAACTCTGTTTCTACTGGAGATACGAGGATGTCCTTAGGATATGTTATAGTCCAAATTGTCCCCCATCTAACCATACTAAAAACTTTGGGCTACGACAAACAGGGGCCGAGTAATTAAGCTAAACGTAAACAAACAACCCCTCCATAGGAAATGCATTAGACTATACTTTGCAGGCTCGTAACTCTGTTTCTACTGGAGATACGAGGATGTCCTTAGGATATGTTATAGTCCAAATTGTCCCTCATCTAACCATACTAAAAACATTGAGCTACGACAAACTGGGGCCGAGATATTAAGCAAAATGTTCGTCAACTTTGGTATCGTCTCACTTATTTTTATTATATTACTTATGATTTTTGCACTAAACTTTTGAGGCTCATAACTCTTGTTCTACAAGAGATTCTGGGATCTCCTTTGGATATGTTATAGTACTCTTTGCTCCCCATACAAGGATACTTTAAACTTGAGGCTACCTCAATATCGTCGTCAACTTATTTTTTGTCTCACTTATTGTTAGAAGGTTACTTTTGATTTTTGAAAATAAACTTTGCAGGCTCGTAACTCTGTTTCTACTGGAGATACGGGGATGTCCTTTGAGTATGTTATTGTCCAATTTGTCCCCCATCTAACCATACTAAAAACTTTGGGCTACGACAAACAGGGGCCGAGTAATTAAGCTAAACGTAAACAAACAACCCCTCCATAGGAAATGCATTAGACTATACTTTGCAGGCCCATAACTCTGTGTCTACTAGAGATACGGGGATGTCCTTAGGATATGTTATAGTCCAATTTGTCCCCCATCTAACCATACTAAAAACTTTGGGCTACGACAAACAGGGGCCGAGTACTTAAGCAAAACGTAAAGAAACAACCCCTCCATAGGAGATGCATTAGACTATATTATGCAGGCTCGTAACTCTGTTTCTACTGGAGATACGGGGATGTCCTTTGAGTATGTTATAGTACAATTTGTCCCCCATCTAACCATACTAAAAACATTGAGCTACGACAAACAGGGGCCGAGTACTTAAGCAAAACGTAAACAAACAACCCCTCCATAGGAAATGCATTAAACTTTACTTTGCAGGCCCATAACTCTGTGTCTACTAGAGATACGGGGATGTCCTTAGGATATGTTATAGTCCAAATTGTCACCCATCTAACCATACTAAAAACTTTGGGCTACGACAAACAGGGGCCGAGTAATTAAGCTAAACGTAAACAAACAACCCCTCCATAGGAAATGCATTAGACTATACTTTGCAGGCTCGTAACTCTGTTTCTACTGGAGATACGAGGATGTCCTTAGGATATGTTATAGTCCAAATTGTCCCTCATCTAACCATACTAAAAACATTGAGCTACGACAAACTGGGGCCGAGATATTAAGCAAAATGTTCGTCAACTTTGGTATCGTCTCACTTATTTTTATTATATTACTTATGATTTTTGCACTAAACTTTTGAGGCTCATAACTCTTGTTCTACAAGAGATTCTGGGATCTCCTTTGGATATGTTATAGTACTCTTTGCTCCCCATACAAGGATACTTTAAACTTGAGGCTACCTCAATATCGTCGTCAACTTATTTTTTGTCTCACTTATTGTTAGAAGGTTACTTTTGATTTTTGAAAATAAACTTTGCAGGCTCGTAACTCTGTTTCTACTGGAGATACGGGGATGTCCTTTGAGTATGTTATTGTCCAATTTGTCCCCCATCTAACCATACTAAAAACTTTGGGCTACGACAAACAGGGGCCGAGTAATTAAGCTAAACGTAAACAAACAACCCCTTCATAGGAAATGCATTAGACTATACTTTGCAGGCCCATAACTCTGTGTCTACTAGAGATACGGGGATGTCCTTAGGATATGTTATAGTCCAATTTGTCCCCCATCTAACCATACTAAAAACTTTGGGCTACGACAAACAGGGGCCGAGTACTTAAGCAAAACGTAAAGAAACAACCCCTCCATAGGAGATGCATTAGACTATATTATGCAGGCTCGTAACTCTGTTTCTACTGGAGATACGGGGATGTCCTTTGAGTATGTTATAGTACAATTTGTCCCCCATCTAACCATACTAAAAACATTGAGCTACGACAAACAGGGGCCGAGTACTTAAGCAAAACGTAAACAAACAACCCCTCCATAGGAAATGCATTAAACTTTACTTTGCAGGCCCATAACTCTGTGTCTACTAGAGATACGGGGATGTCCTTAGGATATGTTATAGTCCAAATTGTCACCCATCTAACCATACTAAAAACTTTGGGCTACGACAAACAGGGGCCGAGTAATTAAGCTAAACGTAAACAAACAACCCCTCCATAGGAAATGCATTAGACTATACTTTGCAGGCTCGTAACTCTGTTTCTACTGGAGATACGAGGATGTCCTTAGGATATGTTATAGTCCAAATTGTACCCCATCTAACCATACTAAAAACTTTGGGCTACGACAAACAGGGGCCGAGTACTTAAGCAAAACGTAACGAAACAAACCCCCTCCATAGGAAATGCATTAGACTATACTTTGCAGGCTCGTAACTCTGTTTCTACTGGAGATACGAGGATGTCCTTAGGATATGTTATAGTCCAAATTGTCCCCCATCTAACCATACTAAAAACTTTGGGCTACGACAAACAGGGGCCGAGTAATTAAGCTAAACGTAAACAAACAACCCCTCCATAGGAAATGCATTAGACTATACTTTGCAGGCTCGTAACTCTGTTTCTACTGGAGATACGAGGATGTCCTTAGGATATGTTATAGTCCAAATTGTCCCTCATCTAACCATACTAAAAACATTGAGCTACGACAAACTGGGGCCGAGATATTAAGCAAAATGTTCGTCAACTTTGGTATCGTCTCACTTATTTTTATTATATTACTTATGATTTTTGCACTAAACTTTTGAGGCTCATAACTCTTGTTCTACAAGAGATTCTGGGATCTCCTTTGGATATGTTATAGTACTCTTTGCTCCCCATACAAGGATACTTTAAACTTGAGGCTACCTCAATATCGTCGTCAACTTATTTTTTGTCTCACTTATTGTTAGAAGGTTACTTTTGATTTTTGAAAATAAACTTTGCAGGCTCGTAACTCTGTTTCTACTGGAGATACGGGGATGTCCTTTGAGTATGTTATTGTCCAATTTGTCCCCCATCTAACCATACTAAAAACTTTGGGCTACGACAAACAGGGGCCGAGTAATTAAGCTAAACGTAAACAAACAACCCCTCCATAGGAAATGCATTAGACTATACTTTGCAGGCCCATAACTCTGTGTCTACTAGAGATACGGGGATGTCCTTAGGATATGTTATAGTCCAATTTGTCCCCCATCTAACCATACTAAAAACTTTGGGCTACGACAAACAGGGGCCGAGTACTTAAGCAAAACGTAAAGAAACAACCCCTCCATAGGAGATGCATTAGACTATATTATGCAGGCTCGTAACTCTGTTTCTACTGGAGATACGGGGATGTCCTTTGAGTATGTTATAGTACAATTTGTCCCCCATCTAACCATACTAAAAACATTGAGCTACGACAAACAGGGGCCGAGTACTTAAGCAAAACGTAAACAAACAACCCCTCCATAGGAAATGCATTAAACTTTACTTTGCAGGCCCATAACTCTGTGTCTACTAGAGATACGGGGATGTCCTTAGGATATGTTATAGTCCAAATTGTCACCCATCTAACCATACTAAAAACTTTGGGCTACGACAAACAGGGGCCGAGTAATTAAGCTAAACGTAAACAAACAACCCCTCCATAGGAAATGCATTAGACTATACTTTGCAGGCTCGTAACTCTGTTTCTACTGGAGATACGAGGATGTCCTTAGGATATGTTATAGTCCAAATTGTACCCCATCTAACCATACTAAAAACTTTGGGCTACGACAAACAGGGGCCGAGTACTTAAGCAAAACGTAACGAAACAAACCCCCTCCATAGGAAATGCATTAGACTATACTTTGCAGGCTCGTAACTCTGTTTCTACTGGAGATACGAGGATGTCCTTAGGATATGTTATAGTCCAAATTGTCCCCCATCTAACCATACTAAAAACTTTGGGCTACGACAAACAGGGGCCGAGTAATTAAGCTAAACGTAAACAAACAACCCCTCCATAGGAAATGCATTAGACTATACTTTGCAGGCTCGTAACTCTGTTTCTACTGGAGATACGAGGATGTCCTTAGGATATGTTATAGTCCAAATTGTCCCTCATCTAACCATACTAAAAACATTGAGCTACGACAAACTGGGGCCGAGATATTAAGCAAAATGTTCGTCAACTTTGGTATCGTCTCACTTATTTTTATTATATTACTTATGATTTTTGCACTAAACTTTTGAGGCTCATAACTCTTGTTCTACAAGAGATTCTGGGATCTCCTTTGGATATGTTATAGTACTCTTTGCTCCCCATACAAGGATACTTTAAACTTGAGGCTACCTCAATATCGTCGTCAACTTATTTTTTGTCTCACTTATTGTTAGAAGGTTACTTTTGATTTTTGAAAATAAACTTTGCAGGCTCGTAACTCTGTTTCTACTGGAGATACGGGGATGTCCTTTGAGTATGTTATTGTCCAATTTGTCCCCCATCTAACCATACTAAAAACTTTGGGCTACGACAAACAGGGGCCGAGTAATTAAGCTAAACGTAAACAAACAACCCCTCCATAGGAAATGCATTAGACTATACTTTGCAGGCCCATAACTCTGTGTCTACTAGAGATACGGGGATGTCCTTAGGATATGTTATAGTCCAATTTGTCCCCCATCTAACCATACTAAAAACTTTGGGCTACGACAAACAGGGGCCGAGTACTTAAGCAAAACGTAAAGAAACAACCCCTCCATAGGAGATGCATTAGACTATATTATGCAGGCTCGTAACTCTGTTTCTACTGGAGATACGGGGATGTCCTTTGAGTATATTATAGTACAATTTGTCCCCCATCTAACCATACTAAAAACATTGAGCTACGACAAACAGGGGCCGAGTACTTAAGCAAAACGTAAACAAACAACCCCTCCATAGGAAATGCATTAAACTTTACTTTGCAGGCCCATAACTCTGTGTCTACTAGAGATACGGGGATGTCCTTAGGATATGTTATAGTCCAAATTGTCACCCATCTAACCATACTAAAAACTTTGGGCTACGACAAACAGGGGCCGAGTAATTAAGCTAAACGTAAACAAACAACCCCTCCATAGGAAATGCATTAGACTATACTTTGCAGGCTCGTAACTCTGTTTCTACTGGAGATACGAGGATGTCCTTAGGATATGTTATAGTCCAAATTGTACCCCATCTAACCATACTAAAAACTTTGGGCTACGACAAACAGGGGCCGAGTACTTAAGCAAAACGTAACGAAACAAACCCCCTCCATAGGAAATGCATTAGACTATACTTTGCAGGCTCGTAACTCTGTTTCTACTGGAGATACGAGGATGTCCTTAGGATATGTTATAGTCCAAATTGTCACCCATCTAACCATACTAAAAACTTTGGGCTACGACAAACAGGGGCCGAGTAATTAAGCTAAACGTAAACAAACAACCCCTCCATAGGAAATGCATTAGACTATACTTTGCAGGCTCGTAACTCTGTTTCTACTGGAGATACGAGGATGTCCTTAGGATATGTTATAGTCCAAATTGTACCCCATCTAACCATACTAAAAACTTTGGGCTACGACAAACAGGGGCCGAGTACTTAAGCAAAACGTAACGAAACAAACCCCCTCCATAGGAAATGCATTAGACTATACTTTGCAGGCTCGTAACTCTGTTTCTACTGGAGATACGAGGATGTCCTTAGGATATGTTATAGTCCAAATTGTCCCCCATCTAACCATACTAAAAACTTTGGGCTACGACAAACAGGGGCCGAGTAATTAAGCTAAACGTAAACAAACAACCCCTCCATAGGAAATGCATTAGACTATACTTTGCAGGCTCGTAACTCTGTTTCTACTGGAGATACGAGGATGTCCTTAGGATATGTTATAGTCCAAATTGTCCCTCATCTAACCATACTAAAAACATTGAGCTACGACAAACTGGGGCCGAGATATTAAGCAAAATGTTCGTCAACTTTGGTATCGTCTCACTTATTTTTATTATATTACTTATGATTTTTGCACTAAACTTTTGAGGCTCATAACTCTTGTTCTACAAGAGATTCTGGGATCTCCTTTGGATATGTAATAGTACTCTTTGCTCCCCATACAAGGATACTTTAAACTTGAGGCTACCTCAATATCGTCGTCAACTTATTTTTTGTCTCACTTATTGTTAGAAGGTTACTTTTGATTTTTGAAAATAAACTTTGCAGGCTCGTAACTCTGTTTCTACTGGAGATTATTATTATTATTGTTGATGAGGAGGGTACGCGCCCTAGCACCGATGCCAAAGGCATATTGTGCATCCTCGTAATCAGGCCTTGAATAGGCCTGTAGCTGCAGCGTAGCGAAGAATTCGCTCCACCGTGAGAGAGGAGACCCTCGAGGGTTCCAGGGTGTGTGAATCAAAATATTCTAATCTAAGCGAGGCGAAGTAGTCGCACTCGCAAAGTACGTGGGCGGATGTTTCTTCCATCTCCTGACACGACCTACAGAGAGGGTCGTCGGCAAAACCCATCAGATGGAGGTGCCTATTAAGCCGGCAATGCCCGGTCAAAAGACCGGTGGCCAGCCTAATATCCCATCTGCCGAGCGAAATTAGGTCCCTAGCACGAGACCTGCAGGGACCATCGACAAACAACTTTGTCTGTCTCTGGCCCTCCATGCTGTGCCAGAGCTGATTTTGTGTGACAGTCAACCTGTCATGCAGACACCGTTTGACGTGCCTGTAAGGGATGGGGACGGCCGGCTCCGGCCCCAAGAGCTTGGCCTCCGCACCCCTTTTCGCAAATCTATCGGCTTGCTCATTGCCATAATAACCGCTATGCCCTGGCACCCAGTACAGCAGAACCCTGTTGCAGGATGCCAGTCGCGCTAGCAGGTCGAGGCAGCTACGCACCAGTTGAGAAGAAATCTGACACTGGTTCAGAGCGTTCAGGGCAGCCTGACTGTCAGAATAAATTCTCACAGTCCGTCCGGTATACCCTTTGTTAATACAGTAATCTGCGCAATAACAGATCGCGGCAATTTCAGCCTGGAACACACTAGCGAAGGTGCCCAGGCAAGCAGAAAAGCCGACCCTTGTGGTTTGACAGTAATAGCCGGCGCCAGCGCCGGAATCAGTCTTGGAGCCATCGGTGAACCAAATGGTTTCACCCCCAGTGCCAAGAGGCAGCAGGTTAGTCCACTCTGCCCGACTGGGGAAGTGGATACTGAATGGCTTAGTGAAATCAAAACTGGTAACGGTTTTGTCAGAGCACATCGTAAGCGACGGCTCAAGTGCGGCGTACTCCCGAAAGAGCTTCGTATGGCTGTAATCCCAAAGTCTTGGAACCCAACAGCCACTAATGTTGAGCCTGTAGGCTCCCATGACAGCCTCCTCCTCAATGAAGAGATGAAGAGGAAGCATGTCAAGGAGCACCTCCAGGGAAGCAGTTGGGGTCGATCTCATGGCCCCCGTAACACCAATGCAGGCAAGCCTTTGAAGCTTGCGCAGGGCAGCCTGCACCGTCTTAAGCCGGACCCTTGTCCACCAGACAAGTGCCCCGTAAGATAGTATGGGTCTGATGATCCCAGTATAGAGCCAGTGTACAGCCTTGGGGTTGAGGCCCCAAGTCTGGCCGACAGAGCTCCTGGTCCTCCAGAAGAGCATCTTGGCCTTCTTAATACACCGATCAAGATGCGGCTTCCATGTGAGTCTACAATCAAAAGTCACCCCCAGGTATTTCACCTCGGAGGACTTTGTCAGGACCTGGCCAAAGAAAGAGATATCATTGAACAGATCCTTAGTATTCTTCCTCGTAAAAGGAACAAGGACAGTTTTATCAGGATTAACGGTGAGGTTAACCGCCTGACACCATTGCTCCACGCTAGAGAGAGCAGATCTCATAAGCGCGGTAACAGTATCCGGGAACTTCCCCGTAAAGACTATCGCTACATCGTCCGCATACCCGAAGCAGCAACAGCCCCCAGCACCCCCGAGCCTCCCCAGGAGCTCGTCCACCACCAGGCACCACAACAGGGGGGAGAGCACTCCACCCTGAGGGCAGCCCCTGCTGGTAGTCATTCTACTGGAGATACGGGGATGTCCTTTGAGTATGTTATTGTCCAATTTGTCCCCCATCTAACCATACTAAAAACTTTGGGCTACGACAAACAGGGGCCGAGTAATTAAGCTAAACGTAAACAAACAACCCCTCCATAGGAAATGCATTAGACTATACTTTGCAGGCCCATAACTCTGTGTCTACTAGAGATACGGGGATGTCCTTAGGATATGTTATAGTCCAATTTGTCCCCCATTTAACCATACTAAAAACTTTGGGCTACGACAAACAGGGGCCGAGTACTTAAGCAAAACGTAAAGAAACAACCCCTCCATAGGAAATGCATTAGACTATACTATGCAGGCTCGTAACTCTGTTTCTACTGGAGATACGGGGATGTCCTTTGAGTATGTTATAGTACAATTTGTCCCCCATCTAACCATACTAAAAACATTGAGCTACGACAAACAGGGGCCGAGTACTTAAGCAAAACGTAAACAAACAACCCCTCCATAGGAAATGCATTAGACTTTACTTTGCAGGCCCATAACTCTGTGTCTACTAGAGATACGGGGATGTCCTTAGGATATGTTATAGTCCAAATTGTCACCCATCTAACCATACTAAAAACTTTGGGCTACGACAAACAGGGGCCGAGTAATTAAGCTAAACGTAAACAAACAACCCCTCCATAGGAAATGCATTAGACTATACTTTGCAGGCTCGTAACTCTGTTTCTACTGGAGATACGAGGATGTCCTTAGGATATGTTATAGTCCAAATTGTACCCCATCTAACCATACTAAAAACTTTGGGCTACGACAAACAGGGGCCGAGTACTTAAGCAAAACGTAACGAAACAAACCCCCTCCATAGGAAATGCATTAGACTATACTTTGCAGGCTCGTAACTCTGTTTCTACTGGAGATACGAGGATGTCCTTAGGATATGTTATAGTCCAAATTGTCACCCATCTAACCATACTAAAAACTTTGGGCTACGACAAACAGGGGCCGAGTAATTAAGCTAAACGTAAACAAACAACCCCTCCATAGGAAATGCATTAGACTATACTTTGCAGGCTCGTAACTCTGTTTCTACTGGAGATACGAGGATGTCCTTAGGATATGTTATAGTCCAAATTGTACCCCATCTAACCATACTAAAAACTTTGGGCTACGACAAACAGGGGCCGAGTACTTAAGCAAAACGTAACGAAACAAACCCCCTCCATAGGAAATGCATTAGACTATACTTTGCAGGCTCGTAACTCTGTTTCTACTGGAGATACGAGGATGTCCTTAGGATATGTTATAGTCCAAATTGTCCCCCATCTAACCATACTAAAAACTTTGGGCTACGACAAACAGGGGCCGAGTAATTAAGCTAAACGTAAACAAACAACCCCTCCATAGGAAATGCATTAGACTATACTTTGCAGGCTCGTAACTCTGTTTCTACTGGAGATACGAGGATGTCCTTAGGATATGTTATAGTCCAAATTGTCCCTCATCTAACCATACTAAAAACATTGAGCTACGACAAACTGGGGCCGAGATATTAAGCAAAATGTTCGTCAACTTTGGTATCGTCTCACTTATTTTTATTATATTACTTATGATTTTTGCACTAAACTTTTGAGGCTCATAACTCTTGTTCTACAAGAGATTCTGGGATCTCCTTTGGATATGTTATAGTACTCTTTGCTCCCCATACAAGGATACTTTAAACTTGAGGCTACCTCAATATCGTCGTCAACTTATTTTTTGTCTCACTTATTGTTAGAAGGTTACTTTTGATTTTTGAAAATAAACTTTGCAGGCTCGTAACTCTGTTTCTACTGGAGATACGGGGATGTCCTTTGAGTATGTTATTGTCCAATTTGTCCCCCATCTAACCATACTAAAAACTTTGGGCTACGACAAACAGGGGCCGAGTAATTAAGCTAAACGTAAACAAACAACCCCTCCATAGGAAATGCATTAGACTATACTTTGCAGGCCCATAACTCTGTGTCTACTAGAGATACGGGGATGTCCTTAGGATATGTTATAGTCCAATTTGTCCCCCATCTAACCATACTAAAAACTTTGGGCTACGACAAACAGGGGCCGAGTACTTAAGCAAAACGTAAAGAAACAACCCCTCCATAGGAGATGCATTAGACTATATTATGCAGGCTCGTAACTCTGTTTCTACTGGAGATACGGGGATGTCCTTTGAGTATGTTATAGTACAATTTGTCCCCCATCTAACCATACTAAAAACATTGAGCTACGACAAACAGGGGCCGAGTACTTAAGCAAAACGTAAACAAACAACCCCTCCATAGGAAATGCATTAAACTTTACTTTGCAGGCCCATAACTCTGTGTCTACTAGAGATACGGGGATGTCCTTAGGATATGTTATAGTCCAAATTGTCACCCATCTAACCATACTAAAAACTTTGGGCTACGACAAACAGGGGCCGAGTAATTAAGCTAAACGTAAACAAACAACCCCTCCATAGGAAATGCATTAGACTATACTTTGCAGGCTCGTAACTCTGTTTCTACTGGAGATACGAGGATGTCCTTAGGATATGTTATAGTCCAAATTGTACCCCATCTAACCATACTAAAAACTTTGGGCTACGACAAACAGGGGCCGAGTACTTAAGCAAAACGTAACGAAACAAACCCCCTCCATAGGAAATGCATTAGACTATACTTTGCAGGCTCGTAACTCTGTTTCTACTGGAGATACGAGGATGTCCTTAGGATATGTTATAGTCCAAATTGTCACCCATCTAACCATACTAAAAACTTTGGGCTACGACAAACAGGGGCCGAGTAATTAAGCTAAACGTAAACAAACAACCCCTCCATAGGAAATGCATTAGACTATACTTTGCAGGCTCGTAACTCTGTTTCTACTGGAGATACGAGGATGTCCTTAGGATATGTTATAGTCCAAATTGTACCCCATCTAACCATACTAAAAACTTTGGGCTACGACAAACAGGGGCCGAGTACTTAAGCAAAACGTAACGAAACAAACCCCCTCCATAGGAAATGCATTAGACTATACTTTGCAGGCTCGTAACTCTGTTTCTACTGGAGATACGAGGATGTCCTTAGGATATGTTATAGTCCAAATTGTCCCCCATCTAACCATACTAAAAACTTTGGGCTACGACAAACAGGGGCCGAGTAATTAAGCTAAACGTAAACAAACAACCCCTCCATAGGAAATGCATTAGACTATACTTTGCAGGCTCGTAACTCTGTTTCTACTGGAGATACGAGGATGTCCTTAGGATATGTTATAGTCCAAATTGTCCCCCATCTAACCATACTAAAAACTTTGGGCTACGACAAACAGGGGCCGAGTAATTAAGCTAAACGTAAACAAACAACCCCTCCATAGGAAATGCATTAGACTATACTTTGCAGGCTCGTAACTCTGTTTCTACTGGAGATACGAGGATGTCCTTAGGATATGTTATAGTCCAAATTGTCCCTCATCTAACCATACTAAAAACATTGAGCTACGACAAACTGGGGCCGAGATATTAAGCAAAATGTTCGTCAACTTTGGTATCGTCTCACTTATTTTTATTATATTACTTATGATTTTTGCACTAAACTTTTGAGGCTCATAACTCTTGTTCTACAAGAGATTCTGGGATCTCCTTTGGATATGTTATAGTACTCTTTGCTCCCCATACAAGGATACTTTAAACTTGAGGCTACCTCAATATCGTCGTCAACTTATTTTTTGTCTCACTTATTGTTAGAAGGTTACTTTTGATTTTTGAAAATAAACTTTGCAGGCTCGTAACTCTGTTTCTACTGGAGATACGGGGATGTCCTTTGAGTATGTTATTGTCCAATTTGTCCCCCATCTAACCATACTAAAAACTTTGGGCTACGACAAACAGGGGCCGAGTAATTAAGCTAAACGTAAACAAACAACCCCTCCATAGGAAATGCATTAGACTATACTTTGCAGGCCCATAACTCTGTGTCTACTAGAGATACGGGGATGTCCTTAGGATATGTTATAGTCCAATTTGTCCCCCATCTAACCATACTAAAAACTTTGGGCTACGACAAACAGGGGCCGAGTACTTAAGCAAAACGTAAAGAAACAACCCCTCCATAGGAGATGCATTAGACTATATTATGCAGGCTCGTAACTCTGTTTCTACTGGAGATACGGGGATGTCCTTTGAGTATGTTATAGTACAATTTGTCCCCCATCTAACCATACTAAAAACATTGAGCTACGACAAACAGGGGCCGAGTACTTAAGCAAAACGTAAACAAACAACCCCTCCATAGGAAATGCATTAAACTTTACTTTGCAGGCCCATAACTCTGTGTCTACTAGAGATACGGGGATGTCCTTAGGATATGTTATAGTCCAAATTGTCACCCATCTAACCATACTAAAAACTTTGGGCTACGACAAACAGGGGCCGAGTAATTAAGCTAAACGTAAACAAACAACCCCTCCATAGGAAATGCATTAGACTATACTTTGCAGGCTCGTAACTCTGTTTCTACTGGAGATACGAGGATGTCCTTAGGATATGTTATAGTCCAAATTGTACCCCATCTAACCATACTAAAAACTTTGGGCTACGACAAACAGGGGCCGAGTACTTAAGCAAAACGTAACGAAACAAACCCCCTCCATAGGAAATGCATTAGACTATACTTTGCAGGCTCGTAACTCTGTTTCTACTGGAGATACGAGGATGTCCTTAGGATATGTTATAGTCCAAATTGTCACCCATCTAACCATACTAAAAACTTTGGGCTACGACAAACAGGGGCCGAGTAATTAAGCTAAACGTAAACAAACAACCCCTCCATAGGAAATGCATTAGACTATACTTTGCAGGCTCGTAACTCTGTTTCTACTGGAGATACGAGGATGTCCTTAGGATATGTTATAGTCCAAATTGTACCCCATCTAACCATACTAAAAACTTTGGGCTACGACAAACAGGGGCCGAGTACTTAAGCAAAACGTAACGAAACAAACCCCCTCCATAGGAAATGCATTAGACTATACTTTGCAGGCTCGTAACTCTGTTTCTACTGGAGATACGAGGATGTCCTTAGGATATGTTATAGTCCAAATTGTCCCCCATCTAACCATACTAAAAACTTTGGGCTACGACAAACAGGGGCCGAGTAATTAAGCTAAACGTAAACAAACAACCCCTCCATAGGAAATGCATTAGACTATACTTTGCAGGCTCGTAACTCTGTTTCTACTGGAGATACGAGGATGTCCTTAGGATATGTTATAGTCCAAATTGTCCCCCATCTAACCATACTAAAAACTTTGGGCTACGACAAACAGGGGCCGAGTAATTAAGCTAAACGTAAACAAACAACCCCTCCATAGGAAATGCATTAGACTATACTTTGCAGGCTCGTAACTCTGTTTCTACTGGAGATACGAGGATGTCCTTAGGATATGTTATAGTCCAAATTGTCCCTCATCTAACCATACTAAAAACATTGAGCTACGACAAACTGGGGCCGAGATATTAAGCAAAATGTTCGTCAACTTTGGTATCGTCTCACTTATTTTTATTATATTACTTATGATTTTTGCACTAAACTTTTGAGGCTCATAACTCTTGTTCTACAAGAGATTCTGGGATCTCCTTTGGATATGTTATAGTACTCTTTGCTCCCCATACAAGGATACTTTAAACTTGAGGCTACCTCAATATCGTCGTCAACTTATTTTTTGTCTCACTTATTGTTAGAAGGTTACTTTTGATTTTTGAAAATAAACTTTGCAGGCTCGTAACTCTGTTTCTACTGGAGATACGGGGATGTCCTTTGAGTATGTTATTGTCCAATTTGTCCCCCATCTAACCATACTAAAAACTTTGGGCTACGACAAACAGGGGCCGAGTAATTAAGCTAAACGTAAACAAACAACCCCTCCATAGGAAATGCATTAGACTATACTTTGCAGGCCCATAACTCTGTGTCTACTAGAGATACGGGGATGTCCTTAGGATATGTTATAGTCCAATTTGTCCCCCATCTAACCATACTAAAAACTTTGGGCTACGACAAACAGGGGCCGAGTACTTAAGCAAAACGTAAAGAAACAACCCCTCCATAGGAGATGCATTAGACTATATTATGCAGGCTCGTAACTCTGTTTCTACTGGAGATACGGGGATGTCCTTTGAGTATGTTATAGTACAATTTGTCCCCCATCTAACCATACTAAAAACATTGAGCTACGACAAACAGGGGCCGAGTACTTAAGCAAAACGTAAACAAACAACCCCTCCATAGGAAATGCATTAAACTTTACTTTGCAGGCCCATAACTCTGTGTCTACTAGAGATACGGGGATGTCCTTAGGATATGTTATAGTCCAAATTGTCACCCATCTAACCATACTAAAAACTTTGGGCTACGACAAACAGGGGCCGAGTAATTAAGCTAAACGTAAACAAACAACCCCTCCATAGGAAATGCATTAGACTATACTTTGCAGGCTCGTAACTCTGTTTCTACTGGAGATACGAGGATGTCCTTAGGATATGTTATAGTCCAAATTGTACCCCATCTAACCATACTAAAAACTTTGGGCTACGACAAACAGGGGCCGAGTACTTAAGCAAAACGTAACGAAACAAACCCCCTCCATAGGAAATGCATTAGACTATACTTTGCAGGCTCGTAACTCTGTTTCTACTGGAGATACGAGGATGTCCTTAGGATATGTTATAGTCCAAATTGTCACCCATCTAACCATACTAAAAACTTTGGGCTACGACAAACAGGGGCCGAGTAATTAAGCTAAACGTAAACAAACAACCCCTCCATAGGAAATGCATTAGACTATACTTTGCAGGCTCGTAACTCTGTTTCTACTGGAGATACGAGGATGTCCTTAGGATATGTTATAGTCCAAATTGTACCCCATCTAACCATACTAAAAACTTTGGGCTACGACAAACAGGGGCCGAGTACTTAAGCAAAACGTAACGAAACAAACCCCCTCCATAGGAAATGCATTAGACTATACTTTGCAGGCTCGTAACTCTGTTTCTACTGGAGATACGAGGATGTCCTTAGGATATGTTATAGTCCAAATTGTCCCCCATCTAACCATACTAAAAACTTTGGGCTACGACAAACAGGGGCCGAGTAATTAAGCTAAACGTAAACAAACAACCCCTCCATAGGAAATGCATTAGACTATACTTTGCAGGCTCGTAACTCTGTTTCTACTGGAGATACGAGGATGTCCTTAGGATATGTTATAGTCCAAATTGTCCCCCATCTAACCATACTAAAAACTTTGGGCTACGACAAACAGGGGCCGAGTAATTAAGCTAAACGTAAACAAACAACCCCTCCATAGGAAATGCATTAGACTATACTTTGCAGGCTCGTAACTCTGTTTCTACTGGAGATACGAGGATGTCCTTAGGATATGTTATAGTCCAAATTGTCCCTCATCTAACCATACTAAAAACATTGAGCTACGACAAACTGGGGCCGAGATATTAAGCAAAATGTTCGTCAACTTTGGTATCGTCTCACTTATTTTTATTATATTACTTATGATTTTTGCACTAAACTTTTGAGGCTCATAACTCTTGTTCTACAAGAGATTCTGGGATCTCCTTTGGATATGTTATAGTACTCTTTGCTCCCCATACAAGGATACTTTAAACTTGAGGCTACCTCAATATCGTCGTCAACTTATTTTTTGTCTCACTTATTGTTAGAAGGTTACTTTTGATTTTTGAAAATAAACTTTGCAGGCTCGTAACTCTGTTTCTACTGGAGATACGGGGATGTCCTTTGAGTATGTTATAGTCCAATTTGTCCCCCATCTAACCATACTAAAAACTTTGGGCTACGACAAACAGGGGCCGAGTAATTAAGCTAAACGTAAACAAACAACCCCTCCATAGGAAATGCATTAGACTATACTTTGCAGGCCCATAACTCTGTGTCTACTAGAGATACGGGGATGTCCTTAGGATATGTTATAGTCCAATTTGTCCCCCATCTAACCATACTAAAAACTTTGGGCTACGACAAACAGGGGCCGAGTACTTAAGCAAAACGTAAAGAAACAACCCCTCCATAGGAAATGCATTAGACTATACTATGCAGGCTCGTAACTCTGTTTCTACTGGAGATACGGGGATGTCCTTTGAGTATGTTATAGTACAATTTGTCCCCCATCTAACCATACTAAAAACATTGAGCTACGACAAACAGGGGCCGAGTACTTAAGCAAAACGTAAACAAACAACCCCTCCATAGGAAATGCATTAGACTTTACTTTGCAGGCCCATAACTCTGTGTCTACTGGAGATACGGGGATGTCCTTAGGATATGTTATAGTCCAAATTGTCCCCCATCTAACCATACTAAAAACTTTGGGCTACGACAAACAGGGGCCGAGTACTTAAGCAAAACGTAACGAAACAAACCCCCTCCATAGGAAATGCATTAGACTATACTTTGCAGGCTCGTAACTCTGTTTCTACTGGGAATACGAGGATGTCCTTAGGATATGTTATAGTCCAAATTGTCACCCATCTAACCATACTAAAAACTTTGGGCTACGACAAACAGGGGCCGAGTAATTAAGCTAAACGTAAACAAACAACCCCTCCATAGGAAATGCATTAGACTATACTTTGCAGGCTCGTAACTCTGTTTCTACTGGAGATACGAGGATGTCCTTAGGATATGTTATAGTCCAAATTGTCACCCATCTAACCATACTAAAAACTTTGGGCTACGACAAACAGGGGCCGAGTACTTAAGCAAAACGTAAACAAACAACCCCTCCATAGGAAATGCATTAGACTTTACTTTGCAGGCCCATAACTCTGTGTCTACTAGAGATACGGGGATGTCCTTAGGATATGTTATAGTCCAATTTGTCCCCCATCTAACCATACTAAAAACTTTGGGCTACGACAAACAGGGGCCGAGTAATTAAGCTAAACGTAAACAAACAACCCCTCCATAGGAAATGCATTAGACTATACTTTGCAGGCCCATAACTCTGTGTCTACTAGAGATACGGGGATGTCCTTAGGATATGTTATAGTCCAATTTGTCCCCCATCTAACCATACTAAAAACTTTGGGCTACGACAAACAGGGGCCGAGTACTTAAGCAAAACGTAAAGAAACAACCCCTCCATAGGAAATGCATTAGACTATACTATGCAGGCTCGTAACTCTGTTTCTACTGGAGATACGGGGATGTCCTTTGAGTATGTTATAGTACAATTTGTCCCCCATCTAACCATACTAAAAACATTGAGCTACGACAAACAGGGGCCGAGTACTTAAGCAAAACGTAAACAAACAACCCCTCCATAGGAAATGCATTAGACTTTACTTTGCAGGCCCATAACTCTGTGTCTACTGGAGATACGGGGATGTCCTTAGGATATGTTATAGTCCAAATTGTCCCCCATCTAACCATACTAAAAACTTTGGGCTACGACAAACAGGGGCCGAGTACTTAAGCAAAACGTAACGAAACAAACCCCCTCCATAGGAAATGCATTAGACTATACTTTGCAGGCTCGTAACTCTGTTTCTACTGGGAATACGAGGATGTCCTTAGGATATGTTATAGTCCAAATTGTCACCCATCTAACCATACTAAAAACTTTGGGCTACGACAAACAGGGGCCGAGTAATTAAGCTAAACGTAAACAAACAACCCCTCCATAGGAAATGCATTAGACTATACTTTGCAGGCTCGTAACTCTGTTTCTACTGGAGATACGAGGATGTCCTTAGGATATGTTATAGTCCAAATTGTCACCCATCTAACCATACTAAAAACTTTGGGCTACGACAAACAGGGGCCGAGTACTTAAGCAAAACGTAAACAAACAACCCCTCCATAGGAAATGCATTAGACTTTACTTTGCAGGCCCATAACTCTGTGTCTACTAGAGATACGGGGATGTCCTTAGGATATGTTATAGTCCAATTTGTCCCCCATCTAACCATACTAAAAACTTTGGGCTACGACAAACAGGGGCCGAGTAATTAAGCTAAACGTAAACAAACAACCCCTCCATAGGAAATGCATTAGACCATACTTTGCAGGCCCATAACTCTGTGTCTACTAGAGATACGGGGATGTCCTTAGGATATGTTATAGTCCAATTTGTCCCCCATCTAACCATACTGAAAACTTTGGGCTACGACAAACAGGGGCCGAGTACTTAAGCAAAACGTAAAGAAACAACCCCTCCATAGGAAATGCATTAGACTATACTATGCAGGCTCGTAACTCTGTTTCTACTGGAGATACGGGGATGTCCTTTGAGTATGTTATAGTACAATTTGTCCCCCATCTAACCATACTTAAAACATTGAGCTACGACAAACAGGGGCCGAGTACTTAAGCAAAACGTAAACAAACAACCCCTCCATAGGAAATGCATTAGACTTTACTTTGCAGGCCCATAACTCTGTGTCTACTAGAGATACGGGGATGTCCTTAGGATATGTTATAGTCCAAATTGTCCCCCATCTAACCATACTAAAAACTTTGGGCTACGACAAACAGGGGCCGAGATATTAAGCAAAATGTTCGTCAACTTTGGTATCGTCTCACTTATTTTTATTATATTACTTATGATTTTTGCACTAAACTTTTGAGGCTCATAACTCTTGTTCTACAAGAGATTCTGGGATCTCCTTTGGATATGTTATAGTACTCTTTGCTCCCCATACAAGGATACTTTAAACTTGAGGCTACCTCAATATCGTCGTCAACTTATTTTTTGTCTCACTTATTGTTAGAAGGTTACTTTTGATTTTTGAAAATAAACTTTGCAGGCTCGTAACTCTGTTTCTACTGGAGATACGGGGATGTCCTTTGAGTATGTTATTGTCCAATTTGTCCCCCATCTAACCATACTAAAAACTTTGGGCTACGACAAACAGGGGCCGAGTAATTAAGCTAAACGTAAACAAACAACCCCTCCATAGGAAATGCATTAGACTATACTTTGCAGGCCCATAACTCTGTGTCTACTAGAGATACGGGGATGTCCTTAGGATATGTTATAGTCAAATTTGTCCCCCATCTAACCATACTAAAAACTTTGGGCTACGACAAACAGGGGCCGAGTACTTAAGCAAAACGTAAAGAAACAACCCCTCCATAGGAAATGCATTAGACTATACTATGCAGGCTCGTAACTCTGTTTCTACTAGAGATACGGGGATGTCCTTAGGATATGTTATAGTCCAAATTGTCCCCCATCTAACCATACTAAAAACTTTGGGCTACGACAAACAGGGGCCGAGTAATTAAGCTAAACGTAAACAAACCCCCTCCATAGGAAATGCATTAGACTATACTTTGCAGGCTCGTAACTCTGTTTCTACTGGAGATACGAGGATGTCCTTAGGATATGTTATAGTCCAAATTGTCCCCCATCTAACCATACTAAAAATTTTGGGCTACGACAAACAGGGGCCGAGTACTTAAGCAAAACGTAAACAAACAACCCCTCCATAGGAAATGCATTAGACTTTACTTTGCAGGCCCATAACTCTGTGTCTACTAGAGATACGGGGATGTCCTTGGGATATGTTATAGTCCAAATTGTCCCCCTTCTAACCATACTAAAAACTTTGGGCTACGACAAACAGGGGCCGAGTACTTAAGCAAAACGTAACGAAACAAACCCCCTCCATAGGAAATGCATTAGACTATACTTTGCAGGCTCGTAACTCTGTTTCTACTGGAGATACGAGGATGTCCTTAGGATATGTTATAGTCCAAATTGTCCTTCATCTAACCATACTAAAAACTTTGGGCTACGACAAACAGGGGCCGAGTAATTAAGCTAAACGTAAACAAACAACACCTCCATAGGAAATGCATTAGACTATACTTTGCAGGCTCGTAACTCTGTTTCTACTGGAGATACGAGGATGTCCTTAGGATATGTTATATTCCAAATTGTCCCCCATCTAACCATACTAAAAACATTGAGCTAAGACAAACAGGGGCCGAGTAATTAAGCTAAACGTAAACAAACAACCCCTCCATAGGAAATGCATTAGACTATACTTTGCAGGCTCGTAACTCTGTTTCTACTGGAGATACGAGGATGTCCTTAGGATATGTTATAGTCCAAATTGTCCCCCATCTAACCATACTAAAAACTTTGGGCTACGACAAACAGGGGCCGAGTAATTAAGCTAAACGTAAACAAACCCCCTCCATAGGAAATGCATTAGACTATACTTTGCAGGCTCGTAACTCTGTTTCTACTGGAGATACGAGGATGTCCTTAGGATATGTTATAGTCCAAATTGTCCCCCATCTAACCATACTAAAAACTTTGGGCTACGACAAACAGGGGCCGAGTAATTAAGCTAAACGTAAACAAACCCCCTCCATAGGAAATGCATTAGACTATACTTTGCAGGCTCGTAACTCTGTTTCTACTGGAGATACGAGGATGTCCTTAGGATATGTTATAGTCCAAATTGTCCCCCATCTAACCATACTAAAAACTTTGGGCTACGACAAACAGGGGCCGAGTAATTAAGCTAAACGTAAACAAACCCCCTCCATAGGAAATGCATTAGACTATACTTTGCAGGCTCGTAACTCTGTTTCTACTGGAGATACGAGGATGTCCTTAAGATATGTTATAGTCCAAATTGTCCCCCATCTAACCATACTAAAAACTTTGGGCTACGACAAACAGGGGCCGAGTAATTAAGCTAAACGTAAACAAACCCCCTCCATAGGAAATGCATTAGACTATACTTTGCAGGCTCGTAACTCTGTTTCTACTGGAGATACGAGGATGTCCTTAGGATATGTTATAGTCCAAATTGTCCCCCATCTAACCATACTAAAAACTTTGGGCTACGACAAACAGGGGCCGAGTAATTAAGCTAAACGTAAACAAACCCCCTCCATAGGAAATGCATTAGACTATACTTTGCAGGCTCGTAACTCTGTTTCTACTGAAGATACGAGGATGTCCTTAGGATATGTTATAGTCCAAATTGTCCCCCATCTAACCATACTAAAAACTTTGGGCTACGACAAACAGGGGCCGAGTAATTAAGCTAAACGTAAACAAACAACACCTCCATAGGAAATGCATTAGACTATACTTTGCAGGCTCGTAACTCTGTTTCTACTGGAGATACGAGGATGTCCTTAGGATATGTTATAGTCCAAATTGTCCATCATCTAACCATACTAAAAACATTGAGCTACGACAAACAGGGGCCGAGTAATTAAGCTAAACGTAAACAAACAACCCCTCCATAGGAAATGCATTAGACTATACTTTGCAGGCCCATAACTCTGTGTCTACTAGAGATACGGGGATGTCCTTAGGATATGTTATAGTCCAAATTGTCCCCCTTCTAACCATACTAAAAACTTTGGGCTACGACAAACAGGGGCCGAGTACTTAAGCAAAACGTAACGAAACAAACCCCCTCCATAGGAAATGCATTAGACTATACTTTGCAGGCTCGTAACTCTGTTTCTACTGGAGATACGAGGATGTCCTTAGGATATGTTATAGTCCAAATTGTCCCCCATCTAACCATACTAAAAACTTTGGGCTACGACAAACAGGGGCCGAGTAATTAAGCTAAACGTAAACAAACCCCCTCCATAGGAAATGCATTAGACTATACTTTGCAGGCTCGTAACTCTGTTTCTACTGGAGATACGAGGATGTCCTTAGGATATGTTATAGTCCAAATTGTCCCCCATCTAACCATACTAAAAACTTTGGGCTACGACAAACAGGGGCCGAGTAATTAAGCTAAACGTAAACAAACCCCCTCCATAGGAAATGCATTAGACTATACTTTGCAGGCTCGTAACTCTGTTTCTACTGGAGATACGAGGATGTCCTTAGGATATGTTATATTCCAAATTGTCCCCCATCTAACCATACTAAAAACTTTGGGCTACGACAAACAGGGGCCGAGTAATTAAGCTAAACGTAAACAAACAACACCTCCATAGGAAATGCATTAGACTATACTTTGCAGGCTCGTAACTCTGTTTCTACTGGAGATACGAGGATGTCCTTAGGATATGTTATATTCCAAATTGTCCCCCATCTAACCATACTAAAAACATTGAGCTACGACAAACAGGGGCCGAGTAATTAAGCTAAACGTAAACAAACAACCCCTCCATAGGAAATGCATTAGACTATACTTTGCAGGCCCATAACTCTGTGTCTACTAGAGATACGGGGATGTCCTTAGGATATGTTATAGTCCAAATTGTCCCCCTTCTAACCATACTAAAAACTTTGGGCTACGACAAACAGGGGCCGAGTACTTAAGCAAAACGTAACGAAACAAACCCCCTCCATAGGAAATGCATTAGACTATACTTTGCAGGCTCGTAACTCTGTTTCTACTGGAGATACGAGGATGTCCTTAGGATATGTTATAGTCCAAATTGTCCCCCATCTAACCATACTAAAAACTTTGGGCTACGACAAACAGGGGCCGAGTAATTAAGCTAAACGTAAACAAACCCCCTCCATAGGAAATGCATTAGACTATACTTTGCAGGCTCGTAACTCTGTTTCTACTGGAGATACGAGGATGTCCTTAGGATATGTTATAGTCCAAATTGTCCCCCATCTAACCATACTAAAAACTTTGGGCTACGACAAACAGGGGCCGAGTAATTAAGCTAAACGTAAACAAACAACACCTCCATAGGAAATGCATTAGACTATACTTTGCAGGCTCGTAACTCTGTTTCTACTGGAGATACGAGGATGTCCTTAGGATATGTTATAGTCCAAATTGTCCATCATCTAACCATACTAAAAACATTGAGCTACGACAAACAGGGGCCGAGTAATTAAGCTAAACGTAAACAAACAACCCCTCCATAGGAAATGCATTAGACTATACTTTGCAGGCCCATAACTCTGTGTCTACTAGAGATACGGGGATGTCCTTAGGATATGTTATAGTCCAAATTGTCCCCCTTCTAACCATACTAAAAACTTTGGGCTACGACAAACAGGGGCCGAGTACTTAAGCAAAACGTAACGAAACAAACCCCCTCCATAGGAAATGCATTAGACTATACTTTGCAGGCTCGTAACTCTGTTTCTACTGGAGATACGAGGATGTCCTTAGGATATGTTATAGTCCAAATTGTCCCCCATCTAACCATACTAAAAACTTTGGGCTACGACAAACAGGGGCCGAGTAATTAAGCTAAACGTAAACAAACCCCCTCCATAGGAAATGCATTAGACTATACTTTGCAGGCTCGTAACTCTGTTTCTACTGGAGATACGAGGATGTCCTTAGGATATGTTATATTCCAAATTGTCCCCCATCTAACCATACTAAAAACTTTGGGCTACGACAAACAGGGGCCGAGTAATTAAGCTAAACGTAAACAAACAACACCTCCATAGGAAATGCATTAGACTATACTTTGCAGGCTCGTAACTCTGTTTCTACTGGAGATACGAGGATGTCCTTAGGATATGTTATAGTCCAAATTGTCCCCCATCTAACCATACTAAAAACTTTGGGCTACGACAAACAGGGGCCGAGTAATTAAGCTAAACGTAAACAAACCCCCTCCATAGGAAATGCATTAGACTATACTTTGCAGGCTCGTAACTCTGTTTCTACTGGAGATACGAGGATGTCCTTAGGATATGTTATATTCCAAATTGTCCCCCATCTAACCATACTAAAAACTTTGGGCTACGACAAACAGGGGCCGAGTAATTAAGCTAAACGTAAACAAACAACACCTCCATAGGAAATGCATTAGACTATACTTTGCAGGCTCGTAACTCTGTTTCTACTGGAGATACGAGGATGTCCTTAGGATATGTTATATTCCAAATTGTCCCCCATCTAACCATACTAAAAACATTGAGCTACGACAAACAGGGGCCGAGTAATTAAGCTAAACGTAAACAAACAACCCCTCCATAGGAAATGCATTAGACTATACTTTGCAGGCCCATAACTCTGTGTCTACTAGAGATACGGGGATGTCCTTAGGATATGTTATAGTCCAAATTGTCCCCCTTCTAACCATACTAAAAACTTTGGGCTACGACAAACAGGGGCCGAGTACTTAAGCAAAACGTAACGAAACAAACCCCCTCCATAGGAAATGCATTAGACTATACTTTGCAGGCTCGTAACTCTGTTTCTACTGGAGATACGAGGATGTCCTTAGGATATGTTATAGTCCAAATTGTCCCCCATCTAACCATACTAAAAACTTTGGGCTATGACAAACAGGGGCCGAGTAATTAAGCTAAACGTAAACAAACAACCCCTCCATAGGAAATGCATTAGACTATACTTTGCAGGCTCGTAACTCTGTTTCTACTGGAGATACGAGGATGTCCTTAGGATATGTTATAGTCCAAATTGTCCCCCATCTAACCATACTAAAAACATTGAGCTAAGACAAACAGGGGCCGAGTAATTAAGCTAAACGTAAACAAACAACCCCTCCATAGGAAATGCATTAGACTATACTTTGCAGGCTCGTAACTCTGTTTCTACTGGAGATACGAGGATGTCCTTAGGATATGTTATAGTCCAAATTGTCCCCCATCTAACCATACTAAAAACTTTGGGCTACGACAAACAGGGGCCGAGTAATTAAGCTAAACGTAAACAAACCCCCTCCATAGGAAATGCATTAGACTATACTTTGCAGGCTCGTAACTCTGTTTCTACTGGAGATACGAGGATGTCCTTAGGATATGTTATATTCCAAATTGTCCCCCATCTAACCATACTAAAAACTTTGGGCTACGACAAACAGGGGCCGAGTAATTAAGCTAAACGTAAACAAACAACACCTCCATAGGAAATGCATTAGACTATACTTTGCAGGCTCGTAACTCTGTTTCTACTGGAGATACGAGGATGTCCTTAGGATATGTTATATTCCAAATTGTCCCCCATCTAACCATACTAAAAACATTGAGCTACGACAAACAGGGGCCGAGTAATTAAGCTAAACGTAAACAAACAACCCCTCCATAGGAAATGCATTAGACTATACTTTGCAGGCCCATAACTCTGTGTCTACTAGAGATACGGGGATGTCCTTAGGATATGTTATAGTCCAAATTGTCCCCCTTCTAACCATACTAAAAACTTTGGGCTACGACAAACAGGGGCCGAGTACTTAAGCAAAACGTAACGAAACAAACCCCCTCCATAGGAAATGCATTAGACTATACTTTGCAGGCTCGTAACTCTGTTTCTACTGGAGATACGAGGATGTCCTTAGGATATGTTATAGTCCAAATTGTCCCCCATCTAACCATACTAAAAACTTTGGGCTACGACAAACAGGGGCCGAGTAATTAAGCTAAACGTAAACAAACCCCCTCCATAGGAAATGCATTAGACTATACTTTGCAGGCTCGTAACTCTGTTTCTACTGGAGATACGAGGATGTCCTTAGGATATGTTATAGTCCAAATTGTCCCCCATCTAACCATACTAAAAACTTTGGGCTACGACAAACAGGGGCCGAGTAATTAAGCTAAACGTAAACAAACCCCCTCCATAGGAAATGCATTAGACTATACTTTGCAGGCTCGTAACTCTGTTTCTACTGAAGATACGAGGATGTCCTTAGGATATGTTATAGTCCAAATTGTCCCCCATCTAACCATACTAAAAACTTTGGGCTACGACAAACAGGGGCCGAGTAATTAAGCTAAACGTAAACAAACAACACCTCCATAGGAAATGCATTAGACTATACTTTGCAGGCTCGTAACTCTGTTTCTACTGGAGATACGAGGATGTCCTTAGGATATGTTATAGTCCAAATTGTCCATCATCTAACCATACTAAAAACATTGAGCTACGACAAACAGGGGCCGAGTAATTAAGCTAAACGTAAACAAACAGCCCCTCCATAGGAAATGCATTAGACTATACTTTGCAGGCCCATAACTCTGTGTCTACTAGAGATACGGGGATGTCCTTAGGATATGTTATAGTCCAAATTGTCCCCCTTCTAACCATACTAAAAACTTTGGGCTACGACAAACAGGGGCCGAGTACTTAAGCAAAACGTAACGAAACAAACCCCCTCCATAGGAAATGCATTAGACTATACTTTGCAGGCTCGTAACTCTGTTTCTACTGGAGATACGAGGATGTCCTTAGGATATGTTATAGTCCAAATTGTCCCCCATCTAACCATACTAAAAACTTTGGGCTATGACAAACAGGGGCCGAGTAATTAAGCTAAACGTAAACAAACAACCCCTCCATAGGAAATGCATTAGACTATACTTTGCAGGCTCGTAACTCTGTTTCTACTGGAGATACGAGGATGTCCTTAGGATATGTTATAGTCCAAATTGTCCCCCATCTAACCATACTAAAAACATTGAGCTAAGACAAACAGGGGCCGAGTAATTAAGCTAAACGTAAACAAACAACCCCTCCATAGGAAATGCATTAGACTATACTTTGCAGGCTCGTAACTCTGTTTCTACTGGAGATACGAGGATGTCCTTAGGATATGTTATAGTCCAAATTGTCCCCCATCTAACCATACTAAAAACTTTGGGCTACGACAAACAGGGGCCGAGTAATTAAGCTAAACGTAAACAAACCCCCTCCATAGGAAATGCATTAGACTATACTTTGCAGGCTCGTAACTCTGTTTCTACTGGAGATACGAGGATGTCCTTAGGATATGTTATATTCCAAATTGTCCCCCATCTAACCATACTAAAAACTTTGGGCTACGACAAACAGGGGCCGAGTAATTAAGCTAAACGTAAACAAACAACACCTCCATAGGAAATGCATTAGACTATACTTTGCAGGCTCGTAACTCTGTTTCTACTGGAGATACGAGGATGTCCTTAGGATATGTTATATTCCAAATTGTCCCCCATCTAACCATACTAAAAACATTGAGCTACGACAAACAGGGGCCGAGTAATTAAGCTAAACGTAAACAAACAACCCCTCCATAGGAAATGCATTAGACTATACTTTGCAGGCCCATAACTCTGTGTCTACTAGAGATACGGGGATGTCCTTAGGATATGTTATAGTCCAAATTGTCCCCCTTCTAACCATACTAAAAACTTTGGGCTACGACAAACAGGGGCCGAGTACTTAAGCAAAACGTAACGAAACAAACCCCCTCCATAGGAAATGCATTAGACTATACTTTGCAGGCTCGTAACTCTGTTTCTACTGGAGATACGAGGATGTCCTTAGGATATGTTATAGTCCAAATTGTCCCCCATCTAACCATACTAAAAACTTTGGGCTACGACAAACAGGGGCCGAGTAATTAAGCTAAACGTAAACAAACCCCCTCCATAGGAAATGCATTAGACTATACTTTGCAGGCTCGTAACTCTGTTTCTACTGGAGATACGAGGATGTCCTTAGGATATGTTATAGTCCAAATTGTCCCCCATCTAACCATACTAAAAACTTTGGGCTACGACAAACAGGGGCCGAGTAATTAAGCTAAACGTAAACAAACCCCCTCCATAGGAAATGCATTAGACTATACTTTGCAGGCTCGTAACTCTGTTTCTACTGAAGATACGAGGATGTCCTTAGGATATGTTATAGTCCAAATTGTCCCCCATCTAACCATACTAAAAACTTTGGGCTACGACAAACAGGGGCCGAGTAATTAAGCTAAACGTAAACAAACAACACCTCCATAGGAAATGCATTAGACTATACTTTGCAGGCTCGTAACTCTGTTTCTACTGGAGATACGAGGATGTCCTTAGGATATGTTATAGTCCAAATTGTCCATCATCTAACCATACTAAAAACATTGAGCTACGACAAACAGGGGCCGAGTAATTAAGCTAAACGTAAACAAACAGCCCCTCCATAGGAAATGCATTAGACTATACTTTGCAGGCCCATAACTCTGTGTCTACTAGAGATACGGGGATGTCCTTAGGATATGTTATAGTCCAAATTGTCCCCCTTCTAACCATACTAAAAACTTTGGGCTACGACAAACAGGGGCCGAGTACTTAAGCAAAACGTAACGAAACAAACCCCCTCCATAGGAAATGCATTAGACTATACTTTGCAGGCTCGTAACTCTGTTTCTACTGGAGATACGAGGATGTCCTTAGGATATGTTATAGTCCAAATTGTCCCCCATCTAACCATACTAAAAACTTTGGGCTATGACAAACAGGGGCCGAGTAATTAAGCTAAACGTAAACAAACAACCCCTCCATAGGAAATGCATTAGACTATACTTTGCAGGCTCGTAACTCTGTTTCTACTGGAGATACGAGGATGTCCTTAGGATATGTTATAGTCCAAATTGTCCCCCATCTAACCATACTAAAAACTTTGGGCTATGACAAACAGGGGCCGAGTAATTAAGCTAAACGTAAACAAACAACCCCTCCATAGGAAATGCATTAGACTATACTTTGCAGGCTCGTAACTCTGTTTCTACTGGAGATACGAGGATGTCCTTAGGATATGTTATAGTCCAAATTGTCCCCCATCTAACCATACTAAAAACTTTGGGCTACGACAAACAGGGGCCGAGTAATTAAGCTAAACGTAAACAAACCCCCTCCATAGGAAATGCATTAGACTATACTTTGCAGGCTCGTAACTCTGTTTCTACTGGAGATACGAGGATGTCCTTAGGATATGTTATAGTCCAAATTGTCCCCCATCTAACCATACTAAAAACTTTGGGCTACGACAAACAGGGGCCGAGTAATTAAGCTAAACGTAAACAAACCCCCTCCATAGGAAATGCATTAGACTATACTTTGCAGGCTCGTAACTCTGTTTCTACTGGAGATACGAGGATGTCCTTAGGATATGTTATAGTCCAAATTGTCCCCCATCTAACCATACTAAAAACTTTGGGCTACGACAAACAGGGGCCGAGTAATTAAGCTAAACGTAAACAAACCCCCTCCATAGGAAATGCATTAGACTATACTTTGCAGGCTCGTAACTCTGTTTCTACTGGAGATACGAGGATGTCCTTAGGATATGTTATAGTCCAAATTGTCCCCCATCTAACCATACTAAAAACTTTGGGCTACGACAAACAGGGGCCGAGTAATTAAGCTAAACGTAAACAAACCCCCTCCATAGGAAATGCATTAGACTATACTTTGCAGGCTCGTAACTCTGTTTCTACTGGAGATACGAGGATGTCCTTAGGATATGTTATAGTCCAAATTGTCCCCCATCTAACCATACTAAAAACTTTGGGCTACGACAAACAGGGGCCGAGTAATTAAGCTAAACGTAAACAAACCCCCTCCATAGGAAATGCATTAGACTATACTTTGCAGGCTCGTAACTCTGTTTCTACTGGAGATACGAGGATGTCCTTAGGATATGTTATAGTCCAAATTGTCCCCCATCTAACCATACTAAAAACTTTGGGCTACGACAAACAGGGGCCGAGTAATTAAGCTAAACGTAAACAAACCCCCTCCATAGGAAATGCATTAGACTATACTTTGCAGGCTCGTAACTCTGTTTCTACTGAAGATACGAGGATGTCCTTAGGATATGTTATAGTCCAAATTGTCCCCCATCTAACCATACTAAAAACATTGAGCTACGACAAACAGGGGCCGAGTAATTAAGCTAAACGTAAACAAACAGCCCCTCCATAGGAAATGCATTAGACTATACTTTGCAGGCCCATAACTCTGTGTCTACTAGAGATACGGGGATGTCCTTAGGATATGTTATAGTCCAAATTGTCCCCCTTCTAACCATACTAAAAACTTTGGGCTACGACAAACAGGGGCCGAGTACTTAAGCAAAACGTAACGAAACAAACCCCCTCCATAGGAAATGCATTAGACTATACTTTGCAGGCTCGTAACTCTGTTTCTACTGGAGATACGAGGATGTCCTTAGGATATGTTATAGTCCAAATTGTCCCCCATCTAACCATACTAAAAACTTTGGGCTATGACAAACAGGGGCCGAGTAATTAAGCTAAACGTAAACAAACAACCCCTCCATAGGAAATGCATTAGACTATACTTTGCAGGCTCGTAACTCTGTTTCTACTGGAGATACGAGGATGTCCTTAGGATATGTTATAGTCCAAATTGTCCCCCATCTAACCATACTAAAAACTTTGGGCTATGACAAACAGGGGCCGAGTAATTAAGCTAAACGTAAACAAACAACCCCTCCATAGGAAATGCATTAGACTATACTTTGCAGGCTCGTAACTCTGTTTCTACTGGAGATACGAGGATGTCCTTAGGATATGTTATAGTCCAAATTGTCCCCCATCTAACCATACTAAAAACTTTGGGCTACGACAAACAGGGGCCGAGTAATTAAGCTAAACGTAAACAAACCCCCTCCATAGGAAATGCATTAGACTATACTTTGCAGGCTCGTAACTCTGTTTCTACTGGAGATACGAGGATGTCCTTAGGATATGTTATAGTCCAAATTGTCCCCCATCTAACCATACTAAAAACTTTGGGCTACGACAAACAGGGGCCGAGTAATTAAGCTAAACGTAAACAAACCCCCTCCATAGGAAATGCATTAGACTATACTTTGCAGGCTCGTAACTCTGTTTCTACTGGAGATACGAGGATGTCCTTAGGATATGTTATAGTCCAAATTGTCCCCCATCTAACCATACTAAAAACTTTGGGCTACGACAAACAGGGGCCGAGTAATTAAGCTAAACGTAAACAAACCCCCTCCATAGGAAATGCATTAGACTATACTTTGCAGGCTCGTAACTCTGTTTCTACTGGAGATACGAGGATGTCCTTAGGATATGTTATAGTCCAAATTGTCCCCCATCTAACCATACTAAAAACTTTGGGCTACGACAAACAGGGGCCGAGTAATTAAGCTAAACGTAAACAAACCCCCTCCATAGGAAATGCATTAGACTATACTTTGCAGGCTCGTAACTCTGTTTCTACTGAAGATACGAGGATGTCCTTAGGATATGTTATAGTCCAAATTGTCCCCCATCTAACCATACTAAAAACTTTGGGCTACGACAAACAGGGGCCGAGTAATTAAGCTAAACGTAAACAAACAACACCTCCATAGGAAATGCATTAGACTATACTTTGCAGGCTCGTAACTCTGTTTCTACTGGAGATACGAGGATGTCCTTAGGATATGTTATAGTCCAAATTGTCCATCATCTAACCATACTAAAAACATTGAGCTACGACAAACAGGGGCCGAGTAATTAAGCTAAACGTAAACAAACAACCCCTCCATAGGAAATGCATTAGACTATACTTTGCAGGCCCATAACTCTGTGTCTACTAGAGATACGGGGATGTCCTTAGGATATGTTATAGTCCAAATTGTCCCCCTTCTAACCATACTAAAAACTTTGGGCTACGACAAACAGGGGCCGAGTACTTAAGCAAAACGTAACGAAACAAACCCCCTCCATAGGAAATGCATTAGACTATACTTTGCAGGCTCGTAACTCTGTTTCTACTGGAGATACGAGGATGTCCTTGGGATATGTTATAGTCCAAATTGTCCCCCTTCTAACCATACTAAAAACTTTGGGCTACGACAAACAGGGGCCGAGTAATTAAGCTAAACGTAAACAAACCCCCTCCATAGGAAATGCATTAGACTATACTTTGCAGGCTCGTAACTCTGTTTCTACTGGAGATACGAGGATGTCCTTAGGATATGTTATAGTCCAAATTGTCCCCCATCTAACCATACTAAAAACTTTGGGCTACGACAAACAGGGGCCGAGTAATTAAGCTAAACGTAAACAAACCCCCTCCATAGGAAATGCATTAGACTATACTTTGCAGGCTCGTAACTCTGTTTCTACTGGAGATACGAGGATGTCCTTAGGATATGTTATAGTCCAAATTGTCCCCCATCTAACCATACTAAAAACTTTGGGCTACGACAAACAGGGGCCGAGTAATTAAGCTAAACGTAAACAAACCCCCTCCATAGGAAATGCATTAGACTATACTTTGCAGGCTCGTAACTCTGTTTCTACTGGAGATACGAGGATGTCCTTAGGATATGTTATAGTCCAAATTGTCCCCCATCTAACCATACTAAAAACTTTGGGCTACGACAAACAGGGGCCGAGTAATTAAGCTAAACGTAAACAAACCCCCTCCATAGGAAATGCATTAGACTATACTTTGCAGGCTCGTAACTCTGTTTCTACTGGAGATACGAGGATGTCCTTAGGATATGTTATAGTCCAAATTGTCCCCCATCTAACCATACTAAAAACTTTGGGCTACGACAAACAGGGGCCGAGTAATTAAGCTAAACGTAAACAAACCCCCTCCATAGGAAATGCATTAGACTATACTTTGCAGGCTCGTAACTCTGTTTCTACTGAAGATACGAGGATGTCCTTAGGATATGTTATAGTCCAAATTGTCCCCCATCTAACCATACTAAAAACTTTGGGCTACGACAAACAGGGGCCGAGTAATTAAGCTAAACGTAAACAAACAACACCTCCATAGGAAATGCATTAGACTATACTTTGCAGGCTCGTAACTCTGTTTCTACTGGAGATACGAGGATGTCCTTAGGATATGTTATAGTCCAAATTGTCCATCATCTAACCATACTAAAAACATTGAGCTACGACAAACAGGGGCCGAGTAATTAAGCTAAACGTAAACAAACAGCCCCTCCATAGGAAATGCATTAGACTATACTTTGCAGGCCCATAACTCTGTGTCTACTAGAGATACGGGGATGTCCTTAGGATATGTTATAGTCCAAATTGTCCCCCTTCTAACCATACTAAAAACTTTGGGCTACGACAAACAGGGGCCGAGTACTTAAGCAAAACGTAACGAAACAAACCCCCTCCATAGGAAATGCATTAGACTATACTTTGCAGGCTCGTAACTCTGTTTCTACTGGAGATACGAGGATGTCCTTAGGATATGTTATAGTCCAAATTGTCCCCCATCTAACCATACTAAAAACTTTGGGCTATGACAAACAGGGGCCGAGTAATTAAGCTAAACGTAAACAAACAACCCCTCCATAGGAAATGCATTAGACTATACTTTGCAGGCTCGTAACTCTGTTTCTACTGGAGATACGAGGATGTCCTTAGGATATGTTATAGTCCAAATTGTCCCCCATCTAACCATACTAAAAACTTTGGGCTATGACAAACAGGGGCCGAGTAATTAAGCTAAACGTAAACAAACAACCCCTCCATAGGAAATGCATTAGACTATACTTTGCAGGCTCGTAACTCTGTTTCTACTGGAGATACGAGGATGTCCTTAGGATATGTTATAGTCCAAATTGTCCCCCATCTAACCATACTAAAAACTTTGGGCTACGACAAACAGGGGCCGAGTAATTAAGCTAAACGTAAACAAACCCCCTCCATAGGAAATGCATTAGACTATACTTTGCAGGCTCGTAACTCTGTTTCTACTGGAGATACGAGGATGTCCTTAGGATATGTTATAGTCCAAATTGTCCCCCATCTAACCATACTAAAAACTTTGGGCTACGACAAACAGGGGCCGAGTAATTAAGCTAAACGTAAACAAACCCCCTCCATAGGAAATGCATTAGACTATACTTTGCAGGCTCGTAACTCTGTTTCTACTGGAGATACGAGGATGTCCTTAGGATATGTTATAGTCCAAATTGTCCCCCATCTAACCATACTAAAAACTTTGGGCTACGACAAACAGGGGCCGAGTAATTAAGCTAAACGTAAACAAACCCCCTCCATAGGAAATGCATTAGACTATACTTTGCAGGCTCGTAACTCTGTTTCTACTGGAGATACGAGGATGTCCTTAGGATATGTTATAGTCCAAATTGTCCCCCATCTAACCATACTAAAAACTTTGGGCTACGACAAACAGGGGCCGAGTAATTAAGCTAAACGTAAACAAACCCCCTCCATAGGAAATGCATTAGACTATACTTTGCAGGCTCGTAACTCTGTTTCTACTGAAGATACGAGGATGTCCTTAGGATATGTTATAGTCCAAATTGTCCCCCATCTAACCATACTAAAAACTTTGGGCTACGACAAACAGGGGCCGAGTAATTAAGCTAAACGTAAACAAACAACACCTCCATAGGAAATGCATTAGACTATACTTTGCAGGCTCGTAACTCTGTTTCTACTGGAGATACGAGGATGTCCTTAGGATATGTTATAGTCCAAATTGTCCATCATCTAACCATACTAAAAACATTGAGCTACGACAAACAGGGGCCGAGTAATTAAGCTAAACGTAAACAAACAACCCCTCCATAGGAAATGCATTAGACTATACTTTGCAGGCCCATAACTCTGTGTCTACTAGAGATACGGGGATGTCCTTAGGATATGTTATAGTCCAAATTGTCCCCCTTCTAACCATACTAAAAACTTTGGGCTACGACAAACAGGGGCCGAGTACTTAAGCAAAACGTAACGAAACAAACCCCCTCCATAGGAAATGCATTAGACTATACTTTGCAGGCTCGTAACTCTGTTTCTACTGGAGATACGAGGATGTCCTTGGGATATGTTATAGTCCAAATTGTCCCCCTTCTAACCATACTAAAAACTTTGGGCTACGACAAACAGGGGCCGAGTACTTAAGCAAAACGTAACGAAACAAACCCCCTCCATAGGAAATGCATTAGACTATACTTTGCAGGCTCGTAACTCTGTTTCTACTGGAGATACGAGGATGTCCTTAGGATATGTTATAGTCCAAATTGTCCTTCATCTAACCATACTAAAAACTTTGGGCTACGACAAACAGGGGCCGAGTAATTAAGCTAAACGTAAACAAACAACACCTCCATAGGAAATGCATTAGACTATACTTTGCAGGCTCGTAACTCTGTTTCTACTGGAGATACGAGGATGTCCTTAGGATATGTTATATTCCAAATTGTCCCCCATCTAACCATACTAAAAACATTGAGCTAAGACAAACAGGGGCCGAGTAATTAAGCTAAACGTAAACAAACAACCCCTCCATAGGAAATGCATTAGACTATACTTTGCAGGCTCGTAACTCTGTTTCTACTGGAGATACGAGGATGTCCTTAGGATATGTTATAGTCCAAATTGTCCCCCATCTAACCATACTAAAAACTTTGGGCTACGACAAACAGGGGCCGAGTAATTAAGCTAAACGTAAACAAACCCCCTCCATAGGAAATGCATTAGACTATACTTTGCAGGCTCGTAACTCTGTTTCTACTGGAGATACGAGGATGTCCTTAGGATATGTTATATTCCAAATTGTCCCCCATCTAACCATACTAAAAACTTTGGGCTACGACAAACAGGGGCCGAGTAATTAAGCTAAACGTAAACAAACAACACCTCCATAGGAAATGCATTAGACTATACTTTGCAGGCTCGTAACTCTGTTTCTACTGGAGATACGAGGATGTCCTTAGGATATGTTATATTCCAAATTGTCCCCCATCTAACCATACTAAAAACATTGAGCTACGACAAACAGGGGCCGAGTAATTAAGCTAAACGTAAACAAACAACCCCTCCATAGGAAATGCATTAGACTATACTTTGCAGGCCCATAACTCTGTGTCTACTAGAGATACGGGGATGTCCTTAGGATATGTTATAGTCCAAATTGTCCCCCTTCTAACCATACTAAAAACTTTGGGCTACGACAAACAGGGGCCGAGTACTTAAGCAAAACGTAACGAAACAAACCCCCTCCATAGGAAATGCATTAGACTATACTTTGCAGGCTCGTAACTCTGTTTCTACTGGAGATACGAGGATGTCCTTAGGATATGTTATAGTCCAAATTGTCCCCCATCTAACCATACTAAAAACTTTGGGCTACGACAAACAGGGGCCGAGTAATTAAGCTAAACGTAAACAAACCCCCTCCATAGGAAATGCATTAGACTATACTTTGCAGGCTCGTAACTCTGTTTCTACTGGAGATACGAGGATGTCCTTAGGATATGTTATAGTCCAAATTGTCCCCCATCTAACCATACTAAAAACTTTGGGCTACGACAAACAGGGGCCGAGTAATTAAGCTAAACGTAAACAAACCCCCTCCATAGGAAATGCATTAGACTATACTTTGCAGGCTCGTAACTCTGTTTCTACTGAAGATACGAGGATGTCCTTAGGATATGTTATAGTCCAAATTGTCCCCCATCTAACCATACTAAAAACTTTGGGCTACGACAAACAGGGGCCGAGTAATTAAGCTAAACGTAAACAAACAACACCTCCATAGGAAATGCATTAGACTATACTTTGCAGGCTCGTAACTCTGTTTCTACTGGAGATACGAGGATGTCCTTAGGATATGTTATAGTCCAAATTGTCCATCATCTAACCATACTAAAAACATTGAGCTACGACAAACAGGGGCCGAGTAATTAAGCTAAACGTAAACAAACAGCCCCTCCATAGGAAATGCATTAGACTATACTTTGCAGGCCCATAACTCTGTGTCTACTAGAGATACGGGGATGTCCTTAGGATATGTTATAGTCCAAATTGTCCCCCTTCTAACCATACTAAAAACTTTGGGCTACGACAAACAGGGGCCGAGTACTTAAGCAAAACGTAACGAAACAAACCCCCTCCATAGGAAATGCATTAGACTATACTTTGCAGGCTCGTAACTCTGTTTCTACTGGAGATACGAGGATGTCCTTAGGATATGTTATAGTCCAAATTGTCCCCCATCTAACCATACTAAAAACTTTGGGCTATGACAAACAGGGGCCGAGTAATTAAGCTAAACGTAAACAAACAACCCCTCCATAGGAAATGCATTAGACTATACTTTGCAGGCTCGTAACTCTGTTTCTACTGGAGATACGAGGATGTCCTTAGGATATGTTATAGTCCAAATTGTCCCCCATCTAACCATACTAAAAACTTTGGGCTATGACAAACAGGGGCCGAGTAATTAAGCTAAACGTAAACAAACAACCCCTCCATAGGAAATGCATTAGACTATACTTTGCAGGCTCGTAACTCTGTTTCTACTGGAGATACGAGGATGTCCTTAGGATATGTTATAGTCCAAATTGTCCCCCATCTAACCATACTAAAAACTTTGGGCTACGACAAACAGGGGCCGAGTAATTAAGCTAAACGTAAACAAACCCCCTCCATAGGAAATGCATTAGACTATACTTTGCAGGCTCGTAACTCTGTTTCTACTGGAGATACGAGGATGTCCTTAGGATATGTTATAGTCCAAATTGTCCCCCATCTAACCATACTAAAAACTTTGGGCTACGACAAACAGGGGCCGAGTACTTAAGCAAAACGTAACGAAACAAACCCCCTCCATAGGAAATGCATTAGACTATACTTTGCAGGCTCGTAACTCTGTTTCTACTGGAGATACGAGGATGTCCTTAGGATATGTTATAGTCCAAATTGTCCCCCATCTAACCATACTAAAAACTTTGGGCTACGACAAACAGGGGCCGAGTAATTAAGCTAAACGTAAACAAACCCCCTCCATAGGAAATGCATTAGACTATACTTTGCAGGCTCGTAACTCTGTTTCTACTGGAGATACGAGGATGTCCTTAGGATATGTTATATTCCAAATTGTCCCCCATCTAACCATACTAAAAACTTTGGGCTACGACAAACAGGGGCCGAGTAATTAAGCTAAACGTAAACAAACAACACCTCCATAGGAAATGCATTAGACTATACTTTGCAGGCTCGTAACTCTGTTTCTACTGGAGATACGAGGATGTCCTTAGGATATGTTATATTCCAAATTGTCCCCCATCTAACCATACTAAAAACATTGAGCTACGACAAACAGGGGCCGAGTAATTAAGCTAAACGTAAACAAACAACCCCTCCATAGGAAATGCATTAGACTATACTTTGCAGGCCCATAACTCTGTGTCTACTAGAGATACGGGGATGTCCTTAGGATATGTTATAGTCCAAATTGTCCCCCTTCTAACCATACTAAAAACTTTGGGCTACGACAAACAGGGGCCGAGTACTTAAGCAAAACGTAACGAAACAAACCCCCTCCATAGGAAATGCATTAGACTATACTTTGCAGGCTCGTAACTCTGTTTCTACTGGAGATACGAGGATGTCCTTAGGATATGTTATAGTCCAAATTGTCCCCCATCTAACCATACTAAAAACTTTGGGCTATGACAAACAGGGGCCGAGTAATTAAGCTAAACGTAAACAAACAACCCCTCCATAGGAAATGCATTAGACTATACTTTGCAGGCTCGTAACTCTGTTTCTACTGGAGATACGAGGATGTCCTTAGGATATGTTATAGTCCAAATTGTCCCCCATCTAACCATACTAAAAACTTTGGGCTACGACAAACAGGGGCCGAGTACTTAAGCAAAACGTAACGAAACAAACCCCCTCCATAGGAAATGCATTAGACTATACTTTGCAGGCTCGTAACTCTGTTTCTACTGGAGATACGAGGATGTCCTTAGGATATGTTATAGTCCAAATTGTCCCCCATCTAACCATACTAAAAACTTTGGGCTATGACAAACAGGGGCCGAGTAATTAAGCTAAACGTAAACAAACAACCCCTCCATAGGAAATGCATTAGACTATACTTTGCAGGCTCGTAACTCTGTTTCTACTGGAGATACGAGGATGTCCTTAGGATATGTTATAGTCCAAATTGTCCCCCATCTAACCATACTAAAAACTTTGGGCTACGACAAACAGGGGCCGAGTAATTAAGCTAAACGTAAACAAACCCCCTCCATAGGAAATGCATTAGACTATACTTTGCAGGCTCGTAACTCTGTTTCTACTGGAGATACGAGGATGTCCTTAGGATATGTTATAGTCCAAATTGTCCATCATCTAACCATACTAAAAACATTGAGCTACGACAAACAGGGGCCGAGTAATTAAGCTAAACGTAAACAAACAACCCCTCCATAGGAAATGCATTAGACTATACTTTGCAGGCCCATAACTCTGTGTCTACTAGAGATACGGGGATGTCCTTAGGATATGTTATAGTCCAAATTGTCCCCCTTCTAACCATACTAAAAACTTTGGGCTACGACAAACAGGGGCCGAGTACTTAAGCAAAACGTAACGAAACAAACCCCCTCCATAGGAAATGCATTAGACTATACTTTGCAGGCTCGTAACTCTGTTTCTACTGGAGATACGAGGATGTCCTTAGGATATGTTATAGTCCAAATTGTCCCCCATCTAACCATACTAAAAACTTTGGGCTATGACAAACAGGGGCCGAGTAATTAAGCTAAACGTAAACAAACAACCCCTCCATAGGAAATGCATTAGACTATACTTTGCAGGCTCGTAACTCTGTTTCTACTGGAGATACGAGGATGTCCTTAGGATATGTTATAGTCCAAATTGTCCCCCATCTAACCATACTAAAAACTTTGGGCTACGACAAACAGGGGCCGAGTAATTAAGCTAAACGTAAACAAACAACCCCTCCATAGGAAATGCATTAGACTATACTTTGCAGGCTCGTAACTCTGTTTCTACTGGAGATACGAGGATGTCCTTAGGATATGTTATAGTCCAAATTGTCCCCCATCTAACCATACTAAAAACTTTGGGCTACGACAAACAGGGGCCGAGTAATTAAGCTAAACGTAAACAAACAACCCCTCCATAGGAAATGCATTAGACTATATTTTGCAGGCTCGTATCTCTGTTTCTACTGGAGATACGAGGATCTCCTTAGGATATGTTATAGTCCAAATTGTCCCCCATCTAACCATACTAAAAACTTTGGGCTATGACAAACAGGGGCCGAGTAATTAAGCTAAACGTAAACAAACCCCCTCCATAGGAAATGCATTAGACTATACTTTGCAGGCTCGTAACTCTGTTTCTACTGGAGATACGAGGATGTCCTTAGGATATGTTATAGTCCAAATTGTCCCCCATCTAACCATACTAAAAACTTTGGGCTACGACAAACAGGGGCCGAGTAATTAAGCTAAACGTAAACAAACCCCCTCCATAGGAAATGCATTAGACTATACTTTTGCAGGCTCGTAACTCTGTTTCTACTGGAGATACGAGGATGTCCTTAGGATATGTTATATTCCAAATTGTCCCCCATCTAACCATACTAAAAACATTGAGCTACGACAAACAGGGGCCGAGTAATTAAGCTAAACGTAAACAAACAACACCTCCATAGGAAATGCATTAGACTATACTTTGCAGGCTCGTAACTCTGTTTCTACTGGAGATACGAGGATGTCCTTAGGATATGTTATAGTCCAAATTGTCCCCCATCTAACCATACTAAAAACTTTGGGCTATGACAAACAGGGGCCGAGTAATTAAGCTAAACGTAAACAAACAACCCCTCCATAGGAAATGCATTAGACTATACTTTGCAGGCTCGTAACTCTGTTTCTACTGGAGATACGAGGATGTCCTTAGGATATGTTATAGTCCAAATTGTCCCCCATCTAACCATACTAAAAACTTTGGGCTATGACAAACAGGGGCCGAGTAATTAAGCTAAACGTAAACAAACAACCCCTCCATAGGAAATGCGTTAGACTATACTTTGCAGGCTCGTAACTCCGTTTCTACTGGAGATACGAGGATGTCCTTAGGATATGTTATAGTCCAAATTGTCCCCCATCTAACCATACTAAAAACTTTGGGCTACGACAAACAGGGGCCGAGTAATTAAGCTAAACGTAAACAAACCCCCTCCATAGGAAATGCATTAGACTATACTTTGCAGGCTCGTAACTCTGTTTCTACTGAAGATACGAGGATGTCCTTAGGATATGTTATAGTCCAAATTGTCCCCCATCTAACCATACTAAAAACTTTGGGCTACGACAAACAGGGGCCGAGTAATTAAGCTAAACGTAAACAAACCCCCTCCATAGGAAATGCATTAGACTATACTTTGCAGGCTCGTAACTCTGTTTCTACTGAAGATACGAGGATGTCCTTAGGATATGTTATAGTCCAAATTGTCCCCCATCTAACCATACTAAAAACTTTGGGCTACGACAAACAGGGGCCGAGTAATTAAGCTAAACGTAAACAAACAACACCTCCATAGGAAATGCATTAGACTATACTTTGCAGGCTCGTAACTCTGTTTCTACTGGAGATACGAGGATGTCCTTAGGATATGTTATAGTCCAAATTGTCCATCATCTAACCATACTAAAAACATTGAGCTACGACAAACAGGGGCCGAGTAATTAAGCTAAACGTAAACAAACAACCCCTCCATAGGAAATGCATTAGACTTTACTTTGCAGGCCCATAACTCTGTGTCTACTAGAGATACGAGGATGTCCTTAGGATATGTTATAGTACAAATTGTCCCCCATCTAACCATACTAAAAACTTTGGGCTACGACAAACAGGGGCCGAGTAATTAAGCTAAACGTAAACAAACAACCCCTCCATAGGAAATGCATTAGACTTTACTTTGCAGGCCCATAACTCTGTGTCTACTAGAGATACGGGGATGTCCTTAGGATATGTTATAGTCCAAATTGTCCCCCATCTAACCATACTAAAAACTTTGGGCTACGACAAACAGGGGCCGAGTACTTAAGCAAAACGTAACGAAACAAACCCCCTCCATAGGAAATGCATTAGACTATACTTTGCAGGCTCGTAACTCTGTTTCTACTGGAGATACGAGGATGTCCTTAGGATATGTTATAGTCCAAATTGTCACCCATCTAACCATACTAAAAACTTTGGGCTACGACAAACAGGGGCCGAGTAATTAAGCTAAACGTAAACAAACAACCCCTCCATAGGAAATGCATTAGACTTTACTTTGCAGGCCCATAACTCTGTGTCTACTAGAGATACGGGGATGTCCTTAGGATATGTTATAGTCCAAATTGTCCCCCATCTAACCATACTAAAAACTTTGGGCTACGACAAACAGGGGCCGAGTACTTAAGCAAAACGTAACGAAACAAACCCCCTCCATAGGAAATGCATTAGACTATACTTTGCAGGCTCGTAACTCTGTTTCTACTGGAGATACGAGGATGTCCTTAGGATATGTTATAGTCCAAATTGTCCCCCATCTAACCATACTAAAAACTTTGGGCTACGACAAACAGGGGCCGAGTAATTAAGCTAAACGTAAACAAACCCCCTCCATAGGAAATGCATTAGACTATACTTTGCAGGCTCGTAACTCTGTTTCTACTGAAGATACGAGGATGTCCTTAGGATATGTTATAGTCCAAATTGTCCCCCATCTAACCATACTAAAAACTTTGGGCTACGACAAACAGGGGCCGAGTAATTAAGCTAAACGTAAACAAACCCCCTCCATAGGAAATGCATTAGACTATACTTTGCAGGCTCGTAACTCTGTTTCTACTGAAGATACGAGGATGTCCTTAGGATATGTTATAGTCCAAATTGTCCCCCATCTAACCATACTAAAAACTTTGGGCTACGACAAACAGGGGCCGAGTAATTAAGCTAAACGTAAACAAACAACACCTCCATAGGAAATGCATTAGACTATTCTTTGCAGGCTCGTAACTCTGTTTCTACTGGAGATACGAGGATGTCCTTAGGATATGTTATAGTCCAAATTGTCCATCATCTAACCATGCTAAAAACATTGAGCTACGACAAACAGGGGCCGAGTAATTAAGCTAAACGTAAACAAACCCCCTCCATAGGAAATGCATTAGACTATACTTTGCAGGCTCGTAACTCTGTGTCTACTAGAGATACGGGGATGTCCTTAGGATATGTTATAGTCCAAATTGTCCCCCTTCTAACCATACTAAAAACTTTGGGCTACGACAAACAGGGGCCGAGTACTTAAGCAAAACGTAACGAAACAAACCCCCTCCATAGGAAATGCATTAGACTATACTTTGCAGGCTCGTAACTCTGTTTCTACTGGAGATACGAGGATGTCCTTAGGATATGTTATAGTCCAAATTGTCCCCCATCTAACCATACTAAAAACTTTGGGCTATGACAAACAGGGGCCGAGTAATTAAGCTAAACGTAAACAAACAACCCCTCCATAGGAAATGCATTAGACTATACTTTGCAGGCTCGTAACTCTGTTTCTACTGGAGATACGAGGATGTCCTTAGGATATGTTATAGTCCAAATTGTCCCCCATCTAACCATACTAAAAACTTTGGGCTACGACAAACAGGGGCCGAGTAATTAAGCTAAACGTAAACAAACAACCCCTCCATAGGAAATGCATTAGACTATATTTTGCAGGCTCGTATCTCTGTTTCTACTGGAGATACGAGGATCTCCTTAGGATATGTTATAGTCCAAATTGTCCCCCATCTAACCATACTAAAAACTTTGGGCTATGACAAACAGGGGCCGAGTAATTAAGCTAAACGTAAACAAACCCCCTCCATAGGAAATGCATTAGACTATACTTTGCAGGCTCGTAACTCTGTTTCTACTGGAGATACGAGGATGTCCTTAGGATATGTTATAGTCCAAATTGTCCCCATCTAACCATACTAAAAACTTTGGGCTACGACAAACAGGGGCCGAGTAATTAAGCTAAACGTAAACAAACCCCCTCCATAGGAAATGCATTAGACTATACTTTGCAGGCTCGTAACTCTGTTTCTACTGGAGATACGAGGATGTCCTTAGGATATGTTATATTCCAAATTGTCCCCCATCTAACCATACTAAAAACATTGAGCTACGACAAACAGGGGCCGAGTAATTAAGCTAAACGTAAACAAACAACACCTCCATAGGAAATGCATTAGACTATACTTTGCAGGCTCGTAACTCTGTTTCTACTGGAGATACGAGGATGTCCTTAGGATATGTTATAGTCCAAATTGTCCCCCATCTAACCATACTAAAAACTTTGGGCTACGACAAACAGGGGCCGAGTAATTAAGCTAAACGTAAACAAACAACCCCTCCATAGGAAATGCATTAGACTTTACTTTGCAGGCCCATAACTCTGTGTCTACTAGAGATACGGGGATGTCCTTAGGATATGTTATAGTCCAAATTGTCCCCCATCTAACCATACTAAAAACTTTGGGCTACGACAAACAGGGGCCGAGTACTTAAGCAAAACGTAACGAAACAAACCCCCTCCATAGGAAATGCATTAGACTATACTTTGCAGGCTCGTAACTCTGTTTCTACTGGAGATACGAGGATGTCCTTAGGATATGTTATAGTCCAAATTGTCCCCCATCTAACCATACTAAAAACTTTGGGCTACGACAAACAGGGGCCGAGTAATTAAGCTAAACGTAAACAAACAACCCCTCCATAGGAAATGCATTAGACTTTACTTTGCAGGCCCATAACTCTGTGTCTACTAGAGATACGGGGATGTCCTTAGGATATGTTATAGTCCAAATTGTCCCCCATCTAACCATACTAAAAACTTTGGGCTACGACAAACAGGGGCCGAGTACTTAAGCAAAACGTAACGAAACAAACCCCCTCCATAGGAAATGCATTAGACTATACTTTGCAGGCTCGTAACTCTGTTTCTACTGGAGATACGAGGATGTCCTTAGGATATGTTATAGTCCAAATTGTCCCCCATCTAACCATACTAAAAACTTTGAGCTACGACAAACAGGGGCCGAGTAATTAAGCTAAACGTAAACAAACAACCCCTCCATAGGAAATGCATTAGACTATACTTTGCAGGCTCGTAACTCTGTTTCTACAGGAGATACGGGGATGTCCTTTGAGTATGTTATAGTTCAATTTGTCCCCCATCTAACCATACTAAAAACATTGAGCTACGACAAACAGGGGCCGAGTACTTAAGCAAAACGTAAACAAACAACCCCTCCATAGGAAATGCATTAGACTTTACTTTGCAGGCCCATAACTCTGTGTCTACTAGAGATACGAGGATGTCCTTAGGATATGTTATAGTCCAAATTGTCCCCCATCTAACCATACTAAAAACATTGAGCTACGACAAACAGGGGCCGAGTACTTAAGCAAAACGTAAACAAACAACCCCTCCATAGGAAATGCATTAGACTTTACTTTGCAGGCCCATAACTCTGTGTCTACTAGAGATACGAGGATGTCCTTAGGATATGTTATAGTCCAAATTGTCCCCCATCTAACCATACTAAAAACTTTGGGCTACGACAAACAGGGGCCGAGTAATTAAGCTAAACGTAAACAAACAACACCTCCATAGGAAATGCATTAGACTATACTTTGCAGGCTCGTAACTCTGTTTCTACTGGAGATACGAGGATGTCCTTAGGATATGTTATAGTCCAAATTGTCCCCCATCTAACCATACTAAAAACTTTGGGCTATGACAAACAGGGGCCGAGTAATTAAGCTAAACGTAAACAAACAACCCCTCCATAGGAAATGCATTAGACTATACTTTGCAGGCTCGTAACTCTGTTTCTACTGGAGATACGAGGATGTCCTTAGGATATGTTATAGTCCAAATTGTCCCCCATCTAACCATACTAAAAACTTTGGGCTATGACAAACAGGGGCCGAGTAATTAAGCTAAACGTAAACAAACAACCCCTCCATAGGAAATGCGTTAGACTATACTTTGCAGGCTCGTAACTCCGTTTCTACTGGAGATACGAGGATGTCCTTAGGATATGTTATAGTCCAAATTGTCCCCCATCTAACCATACTAAAAACTTTGGGCTACGACAAACAGGGGCCGAGTAATTAAGCTAAACGTAAACAAACCCCCTCCATAGGAAATGCATTAGACTATACTTTGCAGGCTCGTAACTCTGTTTCTACTGAAGATACGAGGATGTCCTTAGGATATGTTATAGTCCAAATTGTCCCCCATCTAACCATACTAAAAACTTTGGGCTACGACAAACAGGGGCCGAGTAATTAAGCTAAACGTAAACAAACCCCCTCCATAGGAAATGCATTAGACTATACTTTGCAGGCTCGTAACTCTGTTTCTACTGAAGATACGAGGATGTCCTTAGGATATGTTATAGTCCAAATTGTCCCCCATCTAACCATACTAAAAACTTTGGGCTACGACAAACAGGGGCCGAGTAATTAAGCTAAACGTAAACAAACAACACCTCCATAGGAAATGCATTAGACTATACTTTGCAGGCTCGTAACTCTGTTTCTACTGGAGATACGAGGATGTCCTTAGGATATGTTATAGTCCAAATTGTCCATCATCTAACCATACTAAAAACATTGAGCTACGACAAACAGGGGCCGAGTAATTAAGCTAAACGTAAACAAACAACCCCTCCATAGGAAATGCATTAGACTTTACTTTGCAGGCCCATAACTCTGTGTCTACTAGAGATACGAGGATGTCCTTAGGATATGTTATAGTACAAATTGTCCCCCATCTAACCATACTAAAAACTTTGGGCTACGACAAACAGGGGCCGAGTAATTAAGCTAAACGTAAACAAACAACCCCTCCATAGGAAATGCATTAGACTTTACTTTGCAGGCCCATAACTCTGTGTCTACTAGAGATACGGGGATGTCCTTAGGATATGTTATAGTCCAAATTGTCCCCCATCTAACCATACTAAAAACTTTGGGCTACGACAAACAGGGGCCGAGTACTTAAGCAAAACGTAACGAAACAAACCCCCTCCATAGGAAATGCATTAGACTATACTTTGCAGGCTCGTAACTCTGTTTCTACTGGAGATACGAGGATGTCCTTAGGATATGTTATAGTCCAAATTGTCACCCATCTAACCATACTAAAAACTTTGGGCTACGACAAACAGGGGCCGAGTAATTAAGCTAAACGTAAACAAACAACCCCTCCATAGGAAATGCATTAGACTTTACTTTGCAGGCCCATAACTCTGTGTCTACTAGAGATACGGGGATGTCCTTAGGATATGTTATAGTCCAAATTGTCCCCCATCTAACCATACTAAAAACTTTGGGCTACGACAAACAGGGGCCGAGTACTTAAGCAAAACGTAACGAAACAAACCCCCTCCATAGGAAATGCATTAGACTATACTTTGCAGGCTCGTAACTCTGTTTCTACTGGAGATACGAGGATGTCCTTAGGATATGTTATAGTCCAAATTGTCCCCCATCTAACCATACTAAAAACTTTGGGCTACGACAAACAGGGGCCGAGTAATTAAGCTAAACGTAAACAAACCCCCTCCATAGGAAATGCATTAGACTATACTTTGCAGGCTCGTAACTCTGTTTCTACTGAAGATACGAGGATGTCCTTAGGATATGTTATAGTCCAAATTGTCCCCCATCTAACCATACTAAAAACTTTGGGCTACGACAAACAGGGGCCGAGTAATTAAGCTAAACGTAAACAAACCCCCTCCATAGGAAATGCATTAGACTATACTTTGCAGGCTCGTAACTCTGTTTCTACTGAAGATACGAGGATGTCCTTAGGATATGTTATAGTCCAAATTGTCCCCCATCTAACCATACTAAAAACTTTGGGCTACGACAAACAGGGGCCGAGTAATTAAGCTAAACGTAAACAAACAACACCTCCATAGGAAATGCATTAGACTATTCTTTGCAGGCTCGTAACTCTGTTTCTACTGGAGATACGAGGATGTCCTTAGGATATGTTATAGTCCAAATTGTCCATCATCTAACCATGCTAAAAACATTGAGCTACGACAAACAGGGGCCGAGTAATTAAGCTAAACGTAAACAAACCCCCTCCATAGGAAATGCATTAGACTATACTTTGCAGGCTCGTAACTCTGTGTCTACTAGAGATACGGGGATGTCCTTAGGATATGTTATAGTCCAAATTGTCCCCCTTCTAACCATACTAAAAACTTTGGGCTACGACAAACAGGGGCCGAGTACTTAAGCAAAACGTAACGAAACAAACCCCCTCCATAGGAAATGCATTAGACTATACTTTGCAGGCTCGTAACTCTGTTTCTACTGGAGATACGAGGATGTCCTTAGGATATGTTATAGTCCAAATTGTCCCCCATCTAACCATACTAAAAACTTTGGGCTATGACAAACAGGGGCCGAGTAATTAAGCTAAACGTAAACAAACAACCCCTCCATAGGAAATGCATTAGACTATACTTTGCAGGCTCGTAACTCTGTTTCTACTGGAGATACGAGGATGTCCTTAGGATATGTTATAGTCCAAATTGTCCCCCATCTAACCATACTAAAAACTTTGGGCTACGACAAACAGGGGCCGAGTAATTAAGCTAAACGTAAACAAACAACCCCTCCATAGGAAATGCATTAGACTATATTTTGCAGGCTCGTATCTCTGTTTCTACTGGAGATACGAGGATCTCCTTAGGATATGTTATAGTCCAAATTGTCCCCCATCTAACCATACTAAAAACTTTGGGCTATGACAAACAGGGGCCGAGTAATTAAGCTAAACGTAAACAAACCCCCTCCATAGGAAATGCATTAGACTATACTTTGCAGGCTCGTAACTCTGTTTCTACTGGAGATACGAGGATGTCCTTAGGATATGTTATAGTCCAAATTGTCCCCATCTAACCATACTAAAAACTTTGGGCTACGACAAACAGGGGCCGAGTAATTAAGCTAAACGTAAACAAACCCCCTCCATAGGAAATGCATTAGACTATACTTTGCAGGCTCGTAACTCTGTTTCTACTGGAGATACGAGGATGTCCTTAGGATATGTTATATTCCAAATTGTCCCCCATCTAACCATACTAAAAACATTGAGCTACGACAAACAGGGGCCGAGTAATTAAGCTAAACGTAAACAAACAACACCTCCATAGGAAATGCATTAGACTATACTTTGCAGGCTCGTAACTCTGTTTCTACTGGAGATACGAGGATGTCCTTAGGATATGTTATAGTCCAAATTGTCCCCCATCTAACCATACTAAAAACTTTGGGCTACGACAAACAGGGGCCGAGTAATTAAGCTAAACGTAAACAAACAACCCCTCCATAGGAAATGCATTAGACTTTACTTTGCAGGCCCATAACTCTGTGTCTACTAGAGATACGGGGATGTCCTTAGGATATGTTATAGTCCAAATTGTCCCCCATCTAACCATACTAAAAACTTTGGGCTACGACAAACAGGGGCCGAGTACTTAAGCAAAACGTAACGAAACAAACCCCCTCCATAGGAAATGCATTAGACTATACTTTGCAGGCTCGTAACTCTGTTTCTACTGGAGATACGAGGATGTCCTTAGGATATGTTATAGTCCAAATTGTCCCCCATCTAACCATACTAAAAACTTTGGGCTACGACAAACAGGGGCCGAGTAATTAAGCTAAACGTAAACAAACAACCCCTCCATAGGAAATGCATTAGACTTTACTTTGCAGGCCCATAACTCTGTGTCTACTAGAGATACGGGGATGTCCTTAGGATATGTTATAGTCCAAATTGTCCCCCATCTAACCATACTAAAAACTTTGGGCTACGACAAACAGGGGCCGAGTACTTAAGCAAAACGTAACGAAACAAACCCCCTCCATAGGAAATGCATTAGACTATACTTTGCAGGCTCGTAACTCTGTTTCTACTGGAGATACGAGGATGTCCTTAGGATATGTTATAGTCCAAATTGTCCCCCATCTAACCATACTAAAAACTTTGAGCTACGACAAACAGGGGCCGAGTAATTAAGCTAAACGTAAACAAACAACCCCTCCATAGGAAATGCATTAGACTATACTTTGCAGGCTCGTAACTCTGTTTCTACAGGAGATACGGGGATGTCCTTTGAGTATGTTATAGTTCAATTTGTCCCCCATCTAACCATACTAAAAACATTGAGCTACGACAAACAGGGGCCGAGTACTTAAGCAAAACGTAAACAAACAACCCCTCCATAGGAAATGCATTAGACTTTACTTTGCAGGCCCATAACTCTGTGTCTACTAGAGATACGAGGATGTCCTTAGGATATGTTATAGTCCAAATTGTCCCCCATCTAACCATACTAAAAACATTGAGCTACGACAAACAGGGGCCGAGTACTTAAGCAAAACGTAAACAAACAACCCCTCCATAGGAAATGCATTAGACTTTACTTTGCAGGCCCATAACTCTGTGTCTACTAGAGATACGAGGATGTCCTTAGGATATGTTATAGTCCAAATTGTCCCCCATCTAACCATACTAAAAACTTTGGGCTACGACAAACAGGGGCCGAGTACTTAAGCAAAACGTAACGAAACAAACCCCCTCCATAGGAAATGCATTAGACTATACTTTGCAGGCTCGTAACTCTGTTTCTACTGGAGATACGAGGATGTCCGTAGGATATGTTATAGTCCAAATTGTCCCCCATCTAACCATACTAAAAACTTTGGGCTACGACAAACAGGGGCCGAGTAATTAAGCTAAACGTAAACAAACAACCCCTCCATAGGAAATGCATTAGACTTTACTTTGCAGGCCCATAACTCTGTGTCTACTAGAGATACGAGGATGTCCTTAGGATATGTTATAGTACAAATTGTCCCCCATCTAACCATACTAAAAACTTTGGGCTACGACAAACAGGGGCCGAGTAATTAAGCTAAACGTAAACAAACAACCCCTCCATAGGAAATGCATTAGACTTTACTTTGCAGGCCCATAACTCTGTGTCTACTAGAGATACGGGGATGTCCTTAGGATATGTTATAGTCCAAATTGTCCCCCATCTAACCATACTAAAAACTTTGGGCTACGACAAACAGGGGCCGAGTACTTAAGCAAAACGTAACGAAACAAACCCCCTCCATAGGAAATGCATTAGACTATACTTTGCAGGCTCGTAACTCTGTTTCTACTGGAGATACGAGGATGTCCTTAGGATATGTTATAGTCCAAATTGTCACCCATCTAACCATACTAAAAACTTTGGGCTACGACAAACAGGGGCCGAGTAATTAAGCTAAACGTAAACAAACAACCCCTCCATAGGAAATGCATTAGACTATACTTTGCAGGCTCGTAACTCTGTTTCTACTGGAGATACGAGGATGTCCTTAGGATATGTTATAGTCCAAATTGTCCCCCATCTAACCATACTAAAAACTTTGGGCTACGACAAACAGGGGCCGAGTACTTAAGCAAAACGTAACGAAACAAACCCCCTCCATAGGAAATGCATTAGACTATACTTTGCAGGCTCGTAACTCTGTTTCTACTGGAGATACGAGGATGTCCTTAGGATATGTTATAGTCCAAATTGTCCCCCATCTAACCATACTAAAAACTTTGGGCTACGACAAACAGGGGCCGAGTAATTAAGCTAAACGTAAACAAACAACCCCTCCATAGGAAATGCATTAGACTATACTTTGCAGGCTCGTAACTCTGTTTCTAATGGAGATACGAGGATGTCCTTAGGATATGTTATAGTCCAAATTGTCCCCCATCTAACCATACTAAAAACTTTGGGCTACGACAAACAGGGGCCTAGTAATTAAGCTAAACGTAAACAAACAACCCCTCCATAGGAAATGCATTAGACTATAATTTGCAGGCTCGTAACTCTGTTTCTACTGCAGATACGGGGATGTCCTTTGAGTATGTTTTAGTCCAATTTGTCCCTCATCTAACCATACTAAAAACATTGAGCTACGACAAACTGGGGCCGAGATATTAAGCAAAATGTTCGTCAACTTTGGTATCGTCTCACTTATTTTTATTATATTACTTATGATTTTTGCACTAAACTTTTGAGGCTCATAACTCTTGTTCTACAAGAGATTCTGGGATCTCCTTTGGATATGTTATAGTACTCTTTGCTCCCCATACAAGGATACTTTAAACTTGAGGCTACCTCAATATCGTCGTCAACTTATTTTTTGTCTCACTTATTGTTAGAAGGTTACTTTTGATTTTTGAAAATAAACTTTGCAGGCTCGTAACTCTGTTTCTACTGGAGATACGGGGATGTCCTTTGAGTATGTTATTGTCCAATTTGTCCCCCATCTAACCATACTAAAAACTTTGGGCTACGACAAACAGGGGCCGAGTACTTAAGCAAAACGTAAAGAAACAACCCCTCCATAGGAAATGCATTAGACTATACTATGCAGGCTCGTAACTCTGTTTCTACTGGAGATACGGGGATGTCCTTTGAGTACGTTATAGTACAATTTGTCCCCCATCTAACCATACTAAAAACATTGAGCTACGACAAACAGGGGCCGAGTACTTAAGCAAAACGTAAACAAACAACCCCTCCATAGGAAATGCATTAGACTTTACTTTGCAGGCCCATAACTCTGTGTCTACTAGAGATACGGGGATGTCCTTAGGATATGTTATAGTCCAAATTGTCCCCCATCTAACCATACTAAAAACTTTGGGCTACGACAAACAGGGGCCGAGTACTTAAGCAAAACGTAACGAAACAAACCCCCTCCATAGGAAATGCATTAGACTATACTTTGCAGGCTCGTAACTCTGTTTCTACTGGAGATACGAGGATGTCCTTAGGATATGTTATAGTCCAAATTGTCCCCCATCTAACCATACTAAAAACTTTGAGCTACGACAAACAGGGGCCGAGTAATTAAGCTAAACGTAAACAAACAACCCCTCCATAGGAAATGCATTAGACTATACTTTGTAGGCTCGTAACTCTGTTTCTACAGGAGATACGGGGATGTCCTTTGAGTATGTTATAGTTCAATTTGTCCCCCATCTAACCATACTAAAAACATTGAGCTACGACAAACAGGGGCAGAGTACTTAAGCAAAACGTAAACAAACAACCCCTCCATAGGAAATGCATTAGACTTTACTTTGCAGGCCCATAACTCTGTGTCTACTAGAGATACGAGGATGTCCTTAGGATATGTTATAGTCCAAATTGTCCCCCATCTAACCATACTAAAAACTTTGGGCTACGACAAACAGGGGCCGAGTACTTAAGCAAAACGTAACGAAACAAACCCCCTCCATAGGAAATGCATTAGACTATAATTTGCAGGCTCGTAACTCTGTTTCTACTGGAGATACGAGGATGTCCGTAGGATATGTTATAGTCCAAATTGTCCCCCATCTAACCATACTAAAAACTTTGGGCTACGACAAACAGGGGCCGAGTAATTAAGCTAAACGTAAACAAACAACCCCTCCATAGGAAATGCATTAGACTTTACTTTGCAGGCCCATAACTCTGTGTCTACTAGAGATACGAGGATGTCCTTAGGATATGTTATAGTACAAATTGTCCCCCATCTAACCATACTAAAAACTTTGGGCTACGACAAACAGGGGCCGAGTAATTAAGCTAAACGTAAACAAACAACCCCTCCATAGGAAATGCATTAGACTTTACTTTGCAGGCCCATAACTCTGTGTCTACTAGAGATACGGGGATGTCCTTAGGATATGTTATAGTCCAAATTGTCCCCCATCTAACCATACTAAAAACTTTGGGCTATGACAAACAGGGGCCGAGTAATTAAGCTAAACGTAAACAAACAACCCCTCCATAGGAAATGCATTAGACTATACTTTGCAGGCTCGTAACTCTGTTTCTACTGGAGATACGAGGATGTCCTTAGGATATGTTATAGTCCAAATTGTCCCCCATCTAACCATACTAAAAATTTTGGGCTACGACAAACAGGGGCCGAGTACTTAAGCAAAACGTAAACAAACAACCCCTCCATAGGAAATGCATTAGACTTTACTTTGCAGGCCCATAACTCTGTGTCTACTAGAGATACGGGGATGTCCTTGGGATATGTTATAGTCCAAATTGTCCCCCTTCTAACCATACTAAAAACTTTGGGCTACGACAAACAGGGGCCGAGTACTTAAGCAAAACGTAACGAAACAAACCCCCTCCATAGGAAATGCATTAGACTATACTTTGCAGGCTCGTAACTCTGTTTCTACTGGAGATACGAGGATGTCCTTAGGATATGTTATAGTCCAAATTGTCCTTCATCTAACCATACTAAAAACTTTGGGCTACGACAAACAGGGGCCGAGTAATTAAGCTAAACGTAAACAAACAACACCTCCATAGGAAATGCATTAGACTATACTTTGCAGGCTCGTAACTCTGTTTCTACTGGAGATACGAGGATGTCCTTAGGATATGTTATATTCCAAATTGTCCCCCATCTAACCATACTAAAAACATTGAGCTACGACAAACAGGGGCCGAGTAATTAAGCTAAACGTAAACAAACAACCCCTCCATAGGAAATGCATTAGACTATACTTTGCAGGCTCGTAACTCTGTTTTTACTGGAGATACGAGGATGTCCTTAGGATATGTTATAGTCCAAATTGTCCCCCATCTAACCATACTAAAAACTTTGGGCTACGACAAACAGGGGCCGAGTAATTAAGCTAAACGTAAACAAACCCCCTCCATAGGAAATGCATTAGACTATACTTTGCAGGCTCGTAACTCTGTTTCTACTGGAGATACGAGGATGTCCTTAGGATATGTTATATTCCAAATTGTCCCCCATCTAACCATACTAAAAACTTTGGGCTACGACAAACAGGGGCCGAGTAATTAAGCTAAACGTAAACAAACAACACCTCCATAGGAAATGCATTAGACTATACTTTGCAGGCTCGTAACTCTGTTTCTACTGGAGATACGAGGATGTCCTTAGGATATGTTATATTCCAAATTGTCCCCCATCTAACCATACTAAAAACATTGAGCTACGACAAACAGGGGCCGAGTAATTAAGCTAAACGTAAACAAACAACCCCTCCATAGGAAATGCATTAGACTATACTTTGCAGGCCCATAACTCTGTGTCTACTAGAGATACGGGGATGTCCTTAGGATATGTTATAGTCCAAATTGTCCCCCTTCTAACCATACTAAAAACTTTGGGCTACGACAAACAGGGGCCGAGTACTTAAGCAAAACGTAACGAAACAAACCCCCTCCATAGGAAATGCATTAGACTATACTTTGCAGGCTCGTAACTCTGTTTCTACTGGAGATACGAGGATGTCCTTAGGATATGTTATAGTCCAAATTGTCCCCCATCTAACCATACTAAAAACTTTGGGCTATGACAAACAGGGGCCGAGTAATTAAGCTAAACGTAAACAAACAACCCCTCCATAGGAAATGCATTAGACTATACTTTGCAGGCTCGTAACTCTGTTTCTACTGGAGATACGAGGATGTCCGTAGGATATGTTATAGTCCAAATTGTCCCCCATCTAACCATACTAAAAACTTTGGGCTACGACAAACAGGGGCCGAGTAATTAAGCTAAACGTAAACAAACAACCCCTCCATAGGAAATGCATTAGACTTTACTTTGCAGGCCCATAACTCTGTGTCTACTAGAGATACGAGGATGTCCTTAGGATATGTTATAGTACAAATTGTCCCCCATCTAACCATACTAAAAACTTTGGGCTACGACAAACAGGGGCCGAGTAATTAAGCTAAACGTAAACAAACAACCCCTCCATAGGAAATGCATTAGACTTTACTTTGCAGGCCCATAACTCTGTGTCTACTAGAGATACGGGGATGTCCTTAGGATATGTTATAGTCCAAATTGTCCCCCATCTAACCAAACTAAAAACTTTGGGCTACGACAAACAGGGGCCGAGTACTTAAGCAAAACGTAACGAAACAAACCCCCTCCATAGGAAATGCATTAGACTATACTTTGCAGGCTCGTAACTCTGTTTCTACTGGAGATACGAGGATGTCCTTAGGATATGTTATAGTCCAAATTGTCACCCATCTAACCATACTAAAAACTTTGGGCTACGACAAACAGGGGCCGAGTAATTAAGCTAAACGTAAACAAACAACCCCTCCTTAGGAAATGCATTAGACTATACTTTGCAGGCTCGTAACTCTGTTTCTACTGGAGATACGAGGATGTCCTTAGGATATGTTATAGTCCAAATTGTCCCCCATCTAACCATACTAAAAACTTTGGGCTACGACAAACAGGGGCCGAGTACTTAAGCAAAACGTAACGAAACAAACCCCCTCCATAGGAAATGCATTAGACTATACTTTGCAGGCTCGTAACTCTGTTTCTACTGGAGATACGAGGATGTCCTTAGGATATGTTATAGTCCAAATTGTCCCCCATCTAACCATACTAAAAACTTTGGGCTACGACAAACAGGGGCCGAGTAATTAAGCTAAACGTAAACAAACAACCCCTCCATAGGAAATGCATTAGACTATACTTTGCAGGCTCGTAACTCTGTTTCTAATGGAGATACGAGGATGTCCTTAGGATATGTTATAGTCCAAATTGTCCCCCATCTAACCATACTAAAAACTTTGGGCTACGACAAACAGGGGCCTAGTAATTAAGCTAAACGTAAACAAACAACCCCTCCATAGGAAATGCATTAGACTATAATTTGCAGGCTCGTAACTCTGTTTCTACTGCAGATACGGGGATGTCCTTTGAGTATGTTTTAGTCCAATTTGTCCCTCATCTAACCATACTAAAAACATTGAGCTACGACAAACTGGGGCCGAGATATTAAGCAAAATGTTCGTCAACTTTGGTATCGTCTCACTTATTTTTATTATATTACTTATGATTTTTGCACTAAACTTTTGAGGCTCATAACTCTTGTTCTACAAGAGATTCTGGGATCTCCTTTGGATATGTTATAGTACTCTTTGCTCCCCATACAAGGATACTTTAAACTTGAGGCTACCTCAATATCGTCGTCAACTTATTTTTTGTCTCACTTATTGTTAGAAGGTTACTTTTGATTTTTGAAAATAAACTTTGCAGGCTCGTAACTCTGTTTCTACTGGAGATACGGGGATGTCCTTTGAGTATGTTATTGTCCAATTTGTCCCCCATCTAACCATACTAAAAACTTTGGGCTACGACAAACAGGGGCCGAGTACTTAAGCAAAACGTAAAGAAACAACCCCTCCATAGGAAATGCATTAGACTATACTATGCAGGCTCGTAACTCTGTTTCTACTGGAGATACGGGGATGTCCTTTGAGTACGTTATAGTACAATTTGTCCCCCATCTAACCATACTAAAAACATTGAGCTACGACAAACAGGGGCCGAGTACTTAAGCAAAACGTAAACAAACAACCCCTCCATAGGAAATGCATTAGACTTTACTTTGCAGGCCCATAACTCTGTGTCTACTAGAGATACGGGGATGTCCTTAGGATATGTTATAGTCCAAATTGTCCCCCATCTAACCATACTAAAAACTTTGGGCTACGACAAACAGGGGCCGAGTACTTAAGCAAAACGTAACGAAACAAACCCCCTCCATAGGAAATGCATTAGACTATACTTTGCAGGCTCGTAACTCTGTTTCTACTGGAGATACGAGGATGTCCTTAGGATATGTTATAGTCCAAATTGTCCCCCATCTAACCATACTAAAAACTTTGAGCTACGACAAACAGGGGCCGAGTAATTAAGCTAAACGTAAACAAACAACCCCTCCATAGGAAATGCATTAGACTATACTTTGCAGGCTCGTAACTCTGTTTCTACTGGAGATACGAGGATGTCCTTAGGATATGTTATAGTCCAAATTGTCCCCCATCTAACCATACTAAAAACTTTGAGCTACGACAAACAGGGGCCGAGTAATTAAGCTAAACGTAAACAAACAACCCCTCCATAGGAAATGCATTAGACTATACTTTGCAGGCTCGTAACTCTGTTTCTACAGGAGATACGGGGATGTCCTTTGAGTATGTTATAGTTCAATTTGTCCCCCATCTAACCATACTAAAAACATTGAGCTACGACAAACAGGGGCCGAGTACTTAAGCAAAACGTAAACAAACAACCCCTCCATAGGAAATGCATTAGACTTTACTTTGCAGGCCCATAACTCTGTGTCTACTAGAGATACGAGGATGTCCTTAGGATATGTTATAGTCCAAATTGTCCCCCATCTAACCATACTAAAAACTTTGGGCTACGACAAACAGGGGCCGAGTACTTAAGCAAAACGTAACGAAACAAACCCCCTCCATAGGAAATGCATTAGACTATAATTTGCAGGCTCGTAACTCTGTTTCTACTGGAGATACGAGGATGTCCTTAGGATATGTTATAGTCCAAATTGTCCCCCATCTAACCATACTAAAAACTTTGGGCTATGACAAACAGGGGCCGAGTAATTAAGCTAAACGTAAACAAACAACCCCTCCATAGGAAATGCGTTAGACTATACTTTGCAGGCTCGTAACTCCGTTTCTACTGGAGATACGAGGATGTCCTTAGGATATGTTATAGTCCAAATTGTCCCCCATCTAACCATACTAAAAACTTTGGGCTACGACAAACAGGGGCCGAGTAATTAAGCTAAACGTAAACAAACCCCCTCCATAGGAAATGCATTAGACTATACTTTGCAGGCTCGTAACTCTGTTTCTACTGAAGATACGAGGATGTCCTTAGGATATGTTATAGTCCAAATTGTCCCCCATCTAACCATACTAAAAACTTTGGGCTACGACAAACAGGGGCCGAGTAATTAAGCTAAACGTAAACAAACAACACCTCCATAGGAAATGCATTAGACTATACTTTGCAGGCTCGTAACTCTGTTTCTACTGGAGATACGAGGATGTCCTTAGGATATGTTATAGTCCAAATTGTCCATCATCTAACCATACTAAAAACATTGAGCTACGACAAACAGGGGCCGAGTAATTAAGCTAAACGTAAACAAACAACCCCTCCATAGGAAATGCATTAGACTTTACTTTGCAGGCCCATAACTCTGTGTCTACTAGAGATACGAGGATGTCCTTAGGATATGTTATAGTACAAATTGTCCCCCATCTAACCATACTAAAAACTTTGGGCTACGACAAACAGGGGCCGAGTAATTAAGCTAAACGTAAACAAACAACCCCTCCATAGGAAATGCATTAGACTTTACTTTGCAGGCCCATAACTCTGTGTCTACTAGAGATACGGGGATGTCCTTAGGATATGTTATAGTCCAAATTGTCCCCCATCTAACCATACTAAAAACTTTGGGCTACGACAAACAGGGGCCGAGTACTTAAGCAAAACGTAACGAAACAAACCCCCTCCATAGGAAATGCATTAGACTATACTTTGCAGGCTCGTAACTCTGTTTCTACTGGAGATACGAGGATGTCCTTAGGATATGTTATAGTCCAAATTGTCACCCATCTAACCATACTAAAAACTTTGGGCTACGACAAACAGGGGCCGAGTAATTAAGCTAAACGTAAACAAACAACCCCTCCATAGGAAATGCATTAGACTTTACTTTGCAGGCCCATAACTCTGTGTCTACTAGAGATACGGGGATGTCCTTAGGATATGTTATAGTCCAAATTGTCCCCCATCTAACCATACTAAAAACTTTGGGCTACGACAAACAGGGGCCGAGTACTTAAGCAAAACGTAACGAAACAAACCCCCTCCATAGGAAATGCATTAGACTATACTTTGCAGGCTCGTTACTCTGTTTCTACTGGAGATACGAGGATGTCCTTAGGATATGTTATAGTCCAAATTGTCCCCCATCTAACCATACTAAAAACTTTGGGCTACGACAAACAGGGGCCGAGTAATTAAGCTAAACGTAAACAAACCCCCTCCATAGGAAATGCATTAGACTATACTTTGCAGGCTCGTAACTCTGTTTCTACTGAAGATACGAGGATGTCCTTAGGATATGTTATAGTCCAAATTGTCCCCCATCTAACCATACTAAAAACTTTGGGCTACGACAAACAGGGGCCGAGTACTTAAGCAAAACGTAACGAAACAAACCCCCTCCATAGGAAATGCATTAGACTATACTTTGCAGGCTCGTAACTCTGTTTCTACTGGAGATACGAGGATGTCCTTAGGATATGTTATAGTCCAAATTGTCCCCCATCTAACCATACTAAAAACTTTGGGCTACGACAAACAGGGGCCGAGTAATTAAGCTAAACGTAAACAAACCCCCTCCATAGGAAATGCATTAGACTATACTTTGCAGGCTCGTAACTCTGTTTCTACTGGAGATACGAGGATGTCCTTAGGATATGTTATAGTCCAAATTGTCCCCCATCTAACCATACTAAAAACTTTGGGCTACGACAAACAGGGGCCGAGTAATTAAGCTAAACGTAAACAAACCCCCTCCATAGGAAATGCATTAGACTATACTTTGCAGGCTCGTAACTCTGTTTCTACTGCAGATACGGGGATGTCCTTTGAGTATGTTTTAGTCCAATTTGTCCCTCATCTAACCATACTAAAAACATTGAGCTACGACAAACTGGGGCCGAGATATTAAGCAAAATGTTCGTCAACTTTGGTATCGTCTCACTTATTTTTATTATATTACTTATGATTTTTGCACTAAACTTTTGAGGCTCATAACTCTTGTTCTACAAGAGATTCTGGGATCTCCTTTGGATATGTTATAGTACTCTTTGCTCCCCATACAAGGATACTTTAAACTTGAGGCTACCTCAATATCGTCGTCAACTTATTTTTTGTCTCACTTATTGTTAGAAGGTTACTTTTGATTTTTGAAAATAAACTTTGCAGGCTCGTAACTCTGTTTCTACTGGAGATACGGGGATGTCCTTTGAGTATGTTATTGTCCAATTTGTCCCCCATCTAACCATACTAAAAACTTTGGGCTACGACAAACAGGGGCCGAGTACTTAAGCAAAACGTAAAGAAACAACCCCTCCATAGGAAATGCATTAGACTATACTATGCAGGCTCGTAACTCTGTTTCTACTGGAGATACGGGGATGTCCTTTGAGTACGTTATAGTACAATTTGTCCCCCATCTAACCATACTAAAAACATTGAGCTACGACAAACAGGGGCCGAGTACTTAAGCAAAACGTAAACAAACAACCCCTCCATAGGAAATGCATTAGACTTTACTTTGCAGGCCCATAACTCTGTGTCTACTAGAGATACGGGGATGTCCTTAGGATATGTTATAGTCCAAATTGTCCCCCATCTAACCATACTAAAAACTTTGGGCTACGACAAACAGGGGCCGAGTACTTAAGCAAAACGTAACGAAACAAACCCCCTCCATAGGAAATGCATTAGACTATACTTTGCAGGCTCGTAACTCTGTTTCTACTGGAGATACGAGGATGTCCTTAGGATATGTTATAGTCCAAATTGTCCCCCATCTAACCATACTAAAAACTTTGAGCTACGACAAACAGGGGCCGAGTAATTAAGCTAAACGTAAACAAACAACCCCTCCATAGGAAATGCATTAGACTATACTTTGCAGGCTCGTAACTCTGTTTCTACAGGAGATACGGGGATGTCCTTTGAGTATGTTATAGTTCAATTTGTCCCCCATCTAACCATACTAAAAACATTGAGCTACGACAAACAGGGGCCGAGTACTTAAGCAAAACGTAAACAAACAACCCCTCCATAGGAAATGCATTAGACTTTACTTTGCAGGCCCATAACTCTGTGTCTACTAGAGATACGAGGATGTCCTTAGGATATGTTATAGTCCAAATTGTCCCCCATCTAACCATACTAAAAACTTTGGGCTACGACAAACAGGGGCCGAGTACTTAAGCAAAACGTAACGAAACAAACCCCCTCCATAGGAAATGCATTAGACTATAATTTGCAGGCTCGTAACTCTGTTTCTACTGGAGATACGAGGATGTCCGTAGGATATGTTATAGTCCAAATTGTCCCCCATCTAACCATACTAAAAACTTTGGGCTACGACAAACAGGGGCCGAGTAATTAAGCTAAACGTAAACAAACAACCCCTCCATAGGAAATGCATTAGACTTTAATTTGCAGGCCCATAACTCTGTGTCTACTAGAGATACGAGGATGTCCTTAGGATATGTTATAGTACAAATTGTCCCCCATCTAACCATACTAAAAACTTTGGGCTACGACAAACAGGGGCCGAGTAATTAAGCTAAACGTAAACAAACAACCCCTCCATAGGAAATGCATTAGACTTTACTTTGCAGGCCCATAACTCTGTGTCTACTAGAGATACGGGGATGTCCTTAGGATATGTTATAGTCCAAATTGTCCCCCATCTAACCATACTAAAAACTTTGGGCTATGACAAACAGGGGCCGAGTAATTAAGCTAAACGTAAACAAACAACCCCTCCATAGGAAATGCATTAGACTATACTTTGCAGGCTCGTAACTCTGTTTCTACTGGAGATACGAGGATGTCCTTAGGATATGTTATAGTCCAAATTGTCCCCCATCTAACCATACTAAAAATTTTGGGCTACGACAAACAGGGGCCGAGTACTTAAGCAAAACGTAAACAAACAACCCCTCCATAGGAAATGCATTAGACTTTACTTTGCAGGCCCATAACTCTGTGTCTACTAGAGATACGGGGATGTCCTTGGGATATGTTATAGTCCAAATTGTCCCCCTTCTAACCATACTAAAAACTTTGGGCTACGACAAACAGGGGCCGAGTACTTAAGCAAAACGTAACGAAACAAACCCCCTCCATAGGAAATGCATTAGACTATACTTTGCAGGCTCGTAACTCTGTTTCTACTGGAGATACGAGGATGTCCTTAGGATATGTTATAGTCCAAATTGTCCCCCATCTAACCATACTAAAAACTTTGGGCTACGACAAACAGGGGCCGAGTAATTAAGCTAAACGTAAACAAACCCCCTCCATAGGAAATGCATTAGACTATACTTTGCAGGCTCGTAACTCTGTTTCTACTGAAGATACGAGGATGTCCTTAGGATATGTTATAGTCCAAATTGTCCCCCATCTAACCATACTAAAAACTTTGGGCTACGACAAACAGGGGCCGAGTACTTAAGCAAAACGTAACGAAACAAACCCCCTCCATAGGAAATGCATTAGACTATACTTTGCAGGCTCGTAACTCTGTTTCTACTGGAGATACGAGGATGTCCTTAGGATATGTTATAGTCCAAATTGTCCCCCATCTAACCATACTAAAAACTTTGAGCTACGACAAACAGGGGCCGAGTAATTAAGCTAAACGTAAACAAACAACCCCTCCATAGGAAATGCATTAGACTATACTTTGCAGGCTCGTAACTCTGTTTCTACAGGAGATACGGGGATGTCCTTTGAGTATGTTATAGTTCAATTTGTCCCCCATCTAACCATACTAAAAACATTGAGCTACGACAAACAGGGGCCGAGTACTTAAGCAAAACGTAAACAAACAACCCCTCCATAGGAAATGCATTAGACTTTACTTTGCAGGCCCATAACTCTGTGTCTACTAGAGATACGAGGATGTCCTTAGGATATGTTATAGTCCAAATTGTCCCCCATCTAACCATACTAAAAACTTTGGGCTACGACAAACAGGGGCCGAGTACTTAAGCAAAACGTAACGAAACAAACCCCCTCCATAGGAAATGCATTAGACTATAATTTGCAGGCTCGTAACTCTGTTTCTACTGGAGATACGAGGATGTCCGTAGGATATGTTATAGTCCAAATTGTCCCCCATCTAACCATACTAAAAACTTTGGGCTACGACAAACAGGGGCCGAGTAATTAAGCTAAACGTAAACAAACAACCCCTCCATAGGAAATGCATTAGACTTTAATTTGCAGGCCCATAACTCTGTGTCTACTAGAGATACGAGGATGTCCTTAGGATATGTTATAGTACAAATTGTCCCCCATCTAACCATACTAAAAACTTTGGGCTACGACAAACAGGGGCCGAGTAATTAAGCTAAACGTAAACAAACAACCCCTCCATAGGAAATGCATTAGACTTTACTTTGCAGGCCCATAACTCTGTGTCTACTAGAGATACGGGGATGTCCTTAGGATATGTTATAGTCCAAATTGTCCCCCATCTAACCATACTAAAAACTTTGGGCTATGACAAACAGGGGCCGAGTAATTAAGCTAAACGTAAACAAACAACCCCTCCATAGGAAATGCATTAGACTATACTTTGCAGGCTCGTAACTCTGTTTCTACTGGAGATACGAGGATGTCCTTAGGATATGTTATAGTCCAAATTGTCCCCCATCTAACCATACTAAAAACTTTGGGCTACGACAAACAGGGGCCGAGTAATTAAGCTAAACGTAAACAAACCCCCTCCATAGGAAATGCATTAGACTATACTTTGCAGGCTCGTAACTCTGTTTCTACTGAAGATACGGGGATGTCCTTTGAGTATGTTTTAGTCCAATTTGTCCCTCATCTAACCATACTAAAAACATTGAGCTACGACAAACAGGGGCCGAGATATTAAGCAAAATGTTCGTCAACTTTGGTATCGTCTCACTTATTTTTATTATGTTACTTATGATTTTTGCACTAAACTTTGGAGGCTCATAACTCTTGTTCTACAAGAGATACTGGGATCTCCTTTGGATATGTTATAGTACTCTTTGCTCCCCATACAAGGATACTTTAAACTTGAGGCTACCTCAATATCGTCGTCAACTTATTTTTTGTCTCACTTATTGTTAGAAGGTTACTTTTGATTTTTGAAAATAAACTTTGCAGGCTCGTAACTCTGTTTCTACTGGAGATACGGGGATGTCCTTTGAGTATGTTATAGTTCAATTTGTCCCCCATCTAACCATACTAAAAACATTGAGCTACGACAAACAGGGGCCGAGTAATTAAGCTAAACGTAAACAAACAACCCCTCCATAGGAAATGCATTAGACTATACTTTGCAGGCTCGTAACTCTGTTTCTACTGGAGATACGAGGATGTCCTTAAGATATGTTATAGTCCAAATTGTCCCCCATCTAACCATTCTAAAAACTTTGGGCTACGACAAACAGGGGCCGAGTACTTAAGCAAAACGTAAACAAACAACCCCTCCATAGGAAATGCATTAGACTTTGCTTTGCAGGCTCGTAACTCTGTTTCTACTGGAGATACGAGGATGTCCTTAGGATATGTTATATTCCAAATTGTCCCCCATCTAACCATACTAAAAACATTGAGCTACGACAAACAGGGGCCGAGTAATTAAGCTAAACGTAAACAAACAACCCCTCCATAGGAAATGCATTAGACTATACTTTGCAGGCTCGTAACTCTGTTTCTACTGGAGATACGAGGATGTCCTTAGGATATGTTATAGTCCAAATTGTCCCCCATCTAACCATACTAAAAACTTTGGGCTACGACAAACAGGGGCCGAGTAATTAAGCTAAACGTAAACAAACCCCCTCCATAGGAAATGCATTAGACTATACTTTGCAGGCTCGTAACTCTGTTTCTACTGGAGATACGAGGATGTCCTTAGGATATGTTATATTCCAAATTGTCCCCCATCTAACCATACTAAAAACTTTGGGCTACGACAAACAGGGGCCGAGTAATTAAGCTAAACGTAAACAAACAACACCTCCATAGGAAATGCATTAGACTATACTTTGCAGGCTCGTAACTCTGTTTCTACTGGAGATACGAGGATGTCCTTAGGATATGTTATATTCCAAATTGTCCCCCATCTAACCATACTAAAAACATTGAGCTACGACAAACAGGGGCCGAGTAATTAAGCTAAACGTAAACAAACAACCCCTCCATAGGAAATGCATTAGACTATACTTTGCAGGCCCATAACTCTGTGTCTACTAGAGATACGGGGATGTCCTTAGGATATGTTATAGTCCAAATTGTCCCCCTTCTAACCATACTAAAAACTTTGGGCTACGACAAACAGGGGCCGAGTACTTAAGCAAAACGTAACGAAACAAACCCCCTCCATAGGAAATGCATTAGACTATACTTTGCAGGCTCGTAACTCTGTTTCTACTGGAGATACGAGGATGTCCTTAGGATATGTTATAGTCCAAATTGTCCCCCATCTAACCATACTAAAAACTTTGGGCTATGACAAACAGGGGCCGAGTAATTAAGCTAAACGTAAACAAACAACCCCTCCATAGGAAATGCATTAGACTATACTTTGCAGGCTCGTAACTCTGTTTCTACTGGAGATACGAGGATGTCCTTAGGATATGTTATATTCCAAATTGTCCCCCATCTAACCATACTAAAAACATTGAGCTACGACAAACAGGGGCCGAGTAATTAAGCTAAACGTAAACAAACAACCCCTCCATAGGAAATGCATTAGACTATACTTTGCAGGCCCATAACTCTGTGTCTACTAGAGATACGGGGATGTCCTTAGGATATGTTATAGTCCAAATTGTCCCCCTTCTAACCATACTAAAAACTTTGGGCTACGACAAACAGGGGCCGAGTACTTAAGCAAAACGTAACGAAACAAACCCCCTCCATAGGAAATGCATTAGACTATACTTTGCAGGCTCGTAACTCTGTTTCTACTGGAGATACGAGGATGTCCTTAGGATATGTTATAGTCCAAATTGTCCCCCATCTAACCATACTAAAAACTTTGGGCTATGACAAACAGGGGCCGAGTAATTAAGCTAAACGTAAACAAACAACCCCTCCATAGGAAATGCATTAGACTATACTTTGCAGGCTCGTAACTCTGTTTCTACTGGAGATACGAGGATGTCCTTAGGATATGTTATAGTCCAAATTGTCCCCCATCTAACCATACTAAAAACTTTGGGCTACGACAAACAGGGGCCGAGTAATTAAGCTAAACGTAAACAAACAACCCCTCCATAGGAAATGCATTAGACTATACTTTGCAGGCTCGTAACTCTGTTTCTACTGGAGATACGAGGATGTCCTTAGGATATGTTATAGTCCAAATTGTCCCCCATCTAACCATACTAAAAACTTTGGGCTACGACAAACAGGGGCCGAGTAATTAAGCTAAACGTAAACAAACAACCCCTCCATAGGAAATGCATTAGACTATATTTTGCAGGCTCGTATCTCTGTTTCTACTGGAGATACGAGGATGTCCTTAGGATATGTTATAGTCCAAATTGTCCCCCATCTAACCATACTAAAAACATTGAGCTACGACAAACAGGGGCCGAGTAATTAAGCTAAACGTAAACAAACAACCCCTCCATAGGAAATGAATTAGACTATACTTTGCAGGCCCATAACTCTGTGTCTACTAGAGATACGGGGATGTCCTTAGGATATGTTATAGTCCAATTTGTCCCCCATCTAACCATACTAAAAACTTTTGGCTACGACAAACAGGGGCCGAGTACTTAAGCAAAACGTAAAGAAACAACCCCTCCATAGGAAATGCGTTAGACTATACTTTGCAGGCTCGTAACTCTGTTTCTACTGGAGATACGGGGATGTCCTTTGAGTATGTTTTAGTCCAATTTGTCCCTCATCTAACCATACTAAAAACATTGAGCTACGACAAACAGGGGCCGAGATATTAAGCAAAATGTTCGTCAACTTTGGTATCGTCTCACTTATTTTTATTATGTTACTTATGATTTTTGCACTAAACTTTGGAGGCTCATAACTCTTGTTCTACAAGAGATACTGGGATCTCCTTTGGATATGTTATAGTACTCTTTGCTCCCCATACAAGGATACTTTAAACTTGAGGCTACCTCAATATCGTCGTCAACTTATTTTTTGTCTCACTTATTGTTAGAAGGTTACTTTTGATTTTTGAAAATAAACTTTGCAGGCTCGTAACTCTGTTTCTACTGGAGATACGGGGATGTCCTTTGAGTATGTTATAGTTCAATTTGTCCCCCATCTAACCATACTAAAAACATTGAGCTACGACAAACAGGGGCCGAGTAATTAAGCTAAACGTAAACAAACAACCCCTCCATAGGAAATGCATTAGACTATACTTTGCAGGCTCGTAACTCTGTTTCTACTGGAGATACGAGGATGTCCTTAAGATATGTTATAGTCCAAATTGTCCCCCATCTAACCATTCTAAAAACTTTGGGCTACGACAAACAGGGGCCGAGTACTTAAGCAAAACGTAAACAAACAACCCCTCCATAGGAAATGCATTAGACTTTGCTTTGCAGGCCCATAACTCTGTGTCTACTAGAGATACGGGGATGTCCTTAGGATATGTTATAGTCCAAATTGTCCCCCTTCTAACCATACTAAAAACTTTGGGCTACGACAAACAGGGGCCGAGTAATTAAGCTAAACGTAAACAAACAACCCCTCCATAGGAAATGCATTAGACTATACTTTGCAGGCTCGTAACTCTGTTTCTACTGGAGATACGAGGATGTCCTTAGGATATGTTATAGTCCAAATTGTCCCCCATCTAACCATACTAAAAACTTTGGGCTACGACAAACAGGGGCCGAGTAATTAAGCTAAACGTAAACAAACAACCCCTCCATAGGAAATGCATTAGACTATACTTTGCAGGCTCGTAACTCTGTTTCTACTGGAGATACGGGGATGTCCTTTGAGTATGTTTTAGTCCAATTTGTCCCTCATCTAACCATACTAAAAACATTGAGCTACGACAAACAGGGGCCGAGATATTAAGCAAAATGTTCGTCAACTTTGGTATCGTCTCACTTATTTTTATTATGTTACTTATGATTTTTGCACTAAACTTTGGAGGCTCATAACTCTTGTTCTACAAGAGATACTGGGATCTCCTTTGGATATGTTATAGTACTCTTTGCTCCACATACAAGGATACTTTAAACTTGAGGCTACCTCAATATCGTCGTCAACTTATTTTTTGTCTCACTTATTGTTAGAAGGTTACTTTTGATTTTTGAAAATAAACTTTGCAGGCTCGTAACTCTGTTTCTACTGGAGATACGGGGATGTCCTTTGAGTATGTTATAGTTCAATTTGTCCCCCATCTAACCATACTAAAAACATTGAGCTACGACAAACAGGGGCCGAGTAATTAAGCTAAACGTAAACAAACAACCCCTCCATAGGAAATGCATTAGACTATACTTTGCAGGCTCGTAACTCTGTTTCTACTGGAGATACGAGGATGTCCTTAGGATATGTTATAGTCCAAATTGTCCCCCATCTAACCATTCTAAAAACTTTGGGCTACGACAAACAGGGGCCGAGTACTTAAGCAAAACGTAAACAAACAACCCCTCCATAGGAAATGCATTAGACTTTGCTTTACAGGCCCATAACTCTGTGTCTACTAGAGATACGGGGATGTCCTTAGGATATGTTATAGTCCAAATTGTCCCCCTTCTAACCATACTAAAAACTTTGGGCTACGACAAACAGGGGCCGAGTAATTAAGCTAAACGTAAACAAACAACCCCTCCATAGGAAATGCATTAGACTATACTTTGCAGGCTCGTAACTCTGTTTCTACTGGAGATACGAGGATGTCCTTAGGATATGTTATAGTCCAAATTGTCCCCCATCTAACCATAATAAAAACTTTTGGCTACGACAAACAGGGGCCGAGTACTTAAGCAAAACGTAAAGAAACAACCCCTCCATAGGAAATGCGTTAGACTATACTTTGCAGGCTCGTAACTCTGTTTCTACTGGAGATACGGGGATGTCCTTTGAGTATGTTTTAGTCCAATTTGTCCCTCATCTAACCATACTAAAAACATTGAGCTACGACAAACAGGGGCCGAGATATTAAGCAAAATGTTCGTCAACTTTGGTATCGTCTCACTTATTTTTATTATGTTACTTATGATTTTTGCACTAAACTTTGGAGGCTCATAACTCTTGTTCTACAAGAGATACTGGGATCTCCTTTGGATATGTTATAGTACTCTTTGCTCCACATACAAGGATACTTTAAACTTGAGGCTACCTCAATATCGTCGTCAACTTATTTTTTGTCTCACTTATTGTTAGAAGGTTACTTTTGATTTTTGAAAATAAACTTTGCAGGCTCGTAACTCTGTTTCTACTGGAGATACGGGGATGTCCTTTGAGTATGTTATAGTTCAATTTGTCCCCCATCTAACCATACTAAAAACATTGAGCTACGACAAACAGGGGCCGAGTAATTAAGCTAAACGTAAACAAACAACCCCTCCATAGGAAATGCATTAGACTATACTTTGCAGGCTCGTAACTCTGTTTCTACTGGAGATACGAGGATGTCCTTAAGATATGTTATAGTCCAAATTGTCCCCCATCTAACCATTCTAAAAACTTTGGGCTACGACAAACAGGGGCCGAGTACTTAAGCAAAACGTAAACAAACAACCCCTCCATAGGAAATGCATTAGACTTTGCTTTGCAGGCCCATAACTCTGTGTCTACTAGAGATACGGGGATGTCCTTAGGATATGTTATAGTCCAAATTGTCCCCCTTCTAACCATACTAAAAACTTTGGGCTACGACAAACAGGGGCCGAGTAATTAAGCTAAACGTAAACAAACAACCCCTCCATAGGAAATGCATTAGACTATACTTTGCAGGCTCGTAACTCTGTTTCTACTGGAGATACGAGGATGTCCTTAGGATATGTTATAGTCCAAATTGTCCCCCATCTAACCATACTAAAAACTTTTGGCTACGACAAACAGGGGCCGAGTACTTAAGCAAAACGTAAAGAAACAACCCCTCCATAGGAAATGCGTTAGACTATACTTTGCAGGCTCGTAACTCTGTTTCTACTGGAGATACGGGGATGTCCTTTGAGTATGTTTTAGTCCAATTTGTCCCTCATCTAACCATACTAAAAACATTGAGCTACGACAAACAGGGGCCGAGATATTAAGCAAAATGTTCGTCAACTTTGGTATCGTCTCACTTATTTTTATTATGTTACTTATGATTTTTGCACTAAACTTTGGAGGCTCATAACTCTTGTTCTACAAGAGATACTGGGATCTCCTTTGGATATGTTATAGTACTCTTTGCTCCACATACAAGGATACTTTAAACTTGAGGCTACCTCAATATCGTCGTCAACTTATTTTTTGTCTCACTTATTGTTAGAAGGTTACTTTTGATTTTTGAAAATAAACTTTGCAGGCTCGTAACTCTGTTTCTACTGGAGATACGGGGATGTCCTTTGAGTATGTTATAGTTCAATTTGTCCCCCATCTAACCATACTAAAAACATTGAGCTACGACAAACAGGGGCCGAGTAATTAAGCTAAACGTAAACAAACAACCCCTCCATAGGAAATGCATTAGACTATACTTTGCAGGCCCATAACTCTGTGTCTACTAGAGATACGGGGATGTCCTTAGGATATGTTATAGTCCAATTTGTCCCCCATCTAACCATACTAAAAACTTTGGGCTACGACAAACAGGGGCCGAGTACTTAAGCAAAACGTAAAGAAACAACCCCTCCATAGGAAATGCGTTAGACTATACTTTGCAGGCTCGTAACTCTGTTTCTACTGGAGATACGGGGATGTCCTTTGAGTATGTTTTAGTCCAATTTGTCCCTCATCTAACCATACTAAAAACATTGAGCTACGACAAACAGGGGCCGAGATATTAAGCAAAATGTTCGTCAACTTTGGTATCGTCTCACTTATTTTTATTATGTTACTTATGATTTTTGCACTAAACTTTGGAGGCTCATAACTCTTGTTCTACAAGAGATACTGGGATCTCCTTTGGATATGTTATAGTACTCTTTGCTCCCCATACAAGGATACTTTAAACTTGAGGCTACCTCAATATCGTCGTCAACTTATTTTTTGTCTCACTTATTGTTAGAAGGTTACTTTTGATTTTTGAAAATAAACTTTGCAGGCTCGTAACTCTGTTTCTACTGGAGATACGGGGATGTCCTTTGAGTATGTTATAGTTCAATTTGTCCCCCATCTAACCATACTAAAAACATTGAGCTACGACAAACAGGGGCCGAGTAATTAAGCTAAACGTAAACAAACAACCCCTCCATAGGAAATGCATTAGACTATACTTTGCAGGCTCGTAACTCTGTTTCTACTGGAGATACGAGGATGTCCTTAAGATATGTTATAGTCCAAATTGTCCCCCATCTAACCATTCTAAAAACTTTGGGCTACGACAAACAGGGGCCGAGTACTTAAGCAAAACGTAAACAAACAACCCCTCCATAGGAAATGCATTAGACTTTGCTTTGCAGGCCCATAACTCTGTTTCTACTGGAGATACGGGGATGTCCTTTGAGTATGTTTTAGTCCAATTTGTCCCTCATCTAACCATACTAAAAACATTGAGCTACGACAAACAGGGGCCGAGATATTAAGCAAAATGTTCGTCAACTTTGGTATCGTCTCACTTATTTTTATTATGTTACTTATGATTTTTGCACTAAACTTTGGAGGCTCATAACTCTTGTTCTACAAGAGATACTGGGATCTCCTTTGGATATGTTATAGTACTCTTTGCTCCACATACAAGGATACTTTAAACTTGAGGCTACCTCAATATCGTCGTCAACTTATTTTTTGTCTCACTTATTGTTAGAAGGTTACTTTTGATTTTTGAAAATAAACTTTGCAGGCTCGTAACTCTGTTTCTACTGGAGATACGGGGATGTCCTTTGAGTATGTTATAGTTCAATTTGTCCCCCATCTAACCATACTAAAAACATTGAGCTACGACAAACAGGGGCCGAGTAATTAAGCTAAACGTAAACAAACAACCCCTCCATAGGAAATGCATTAGACTATACTTTGCAGGCTCGTAACTCTGTTTCTACTGGAGATACGAGGATGTCCTTAAGATATGTTATAGTCCAAATTGTCCCCCATCTAACCATTCTAAAAACTTTGGGCTACGACAAACAGGGGCCGAGTACTTAAGCAAAACGTAAACAAACAACCCCTCCATAGGAAATGCATTAGACTTTGCTTTGCAGGCCCATAACTCTGTGTCTACTAGAGATACGGGGATGTCCTTAGGATATGTTATAGTCCAAATTGTCCCCCTTCTAACCATACTAAAAACTTTGGGCTACGACAAACAGGGGCCGAGTAATTAAGCTAAACGTAAACAAACAACCCCTCCATAGGAAATGCATTAGACTATACTTTGCAGGCTCGTAACTCTGTTTCTACTGGAGATACGAGGATGTCCTTAGGATATGTTATAGTCCAAATTGTCCCCCATCTAACCATAATAAAAACTTTTGGCTACGACAAACAGGGGCCGAGTACTTAAGCAAAACGTAAAGAAACAACCCCTCCATAGGAAATGCGTTAGACTATACTTTGCAGGCTCGTAACTCTGTTTCTACTGGAGATACGGGGATGTCCTTTGAGTATGTTTTAGTCCAATTTGTCCCTCATCTAACCATACTAAAAACATTGAGCTACGACAAACAGGGGCCGAGATATTAAGCAAAATGTTCGTCAACTTTGGTATCGTCTCACTTATTTTTATTATGTTACTTATGATTTTTGCACTAAACTTTGGAGGCTCATAACTCTTGTTCTACAAGAGATACTGGGATCTCCTTTGGATATGTTATAGTACTCTTTGCTCCACATACAAGGATACTTTAAACTTGAGGCTACCTCAATATCGTCGTCAACTTATTTTTTGTCTCACTTATTGTTAGAAGGTTACTTTTGATTTTTGAAAATAAACTTTGCAGGCTCGTAACTCTGTTTCTACTGGAGATACGGGGATGTCCTTTGAGTATGTTATAGTTCAATTTGTCCCCCATCTAACCATACTAAAAACATTGAGCTACGACAAACAGGGGCCGAGTAATTAAGCTAAACGTAAACAAACAACCCCTCCATAGGAAATGCATTAGACTATACTTTGCAGGCCCATAACTCTGTGTCTACTAGAGATACGGGGATGTCCTTAGGATATGTTATAGTCCAATTTGTCCCCCATCTAACCATACTAAAAACTTTGGGCTACGACAAACAGGGGCCGAGTACTTAAGCAAAACGTAAAGAAACAACCCCTCCATAGGAAATGCGTTAGACTATACTTTGCAGGCTCGTAACTCTGTTTCTACTGGAGATACGGGGATGTCCTTTGAGTATGTTTTAGTCCAATTTGTCCCTCATCTAACCATACTAAAAACATTGAGCTACGACAAACAGGGGCCGAGATATTAAGCAAAATGTTCGTCAACTTTGGTATCGTCTCACTTATTTTTATTATGTTACTTATGATTTTTGCACTAAACTTTGGAGGCTCATAACTCTTGTTCTACAAGAGATACTGGGATCTCCTTTGGATATGTTATAGTACTCTTTGCTCCCCATACAAGGATACTTTAAACTTGAGGCTACCTCAATATCGTCGTCAACTTATTTTTTGTCTCACTTATTGTTAGAAGGTTACTTTTGATTTTTGAAAATAAACTTTGCAGGCTCGTAACTCTGTTTCTACTGGAGATACGGGGATGTCCTTAGGATATGTTATAGTCCAAATTGTCCCCCTTCTAACCATACTAAAAACTTTGGGCTACGACAAACAGGGGCCGAGTAATTAAGCTAAACGTAAACAAACAACCCCTCCATAGGAAATGCATTAGACTATACTTTGCAGGCTCGTAACTCTGTTTCTACTGGAGATACGAGGATGTCCTTAGGATATGTTATAGTCCAAATTGTCCCCCATCTAACCATACTAAAAACTTTTGGCTACGACAAACAGGGGCCGAGTACTTAAGCAAAACGTAAAGAAACAACCCCTCCATAGGAAATGCGTTAGACTATACTTTGCAGGCTCGTAACTCTGTTTCTACTGGAGATACGGGGATGTCCTTTGAGTATGTTTTAGTCCAATTTGTCCCTCATCTAACCATACTAAAAACATTGAGCTACGACAAACAGGGGCCGAGATATTAAGCAAAATGTTCGTCAACTTTGGTATCGTCTCACTTATTTTTATTATGTTACTTATGATTTTTGCACTAAACTTTGGAGGCTCATAACTCTTGTTCTACAAGAGATACTGGGATCTCCTTTGGATATGTTATAGTACTCTTTGCTCCACATACAAGGATACTTTAAACTTGAGGCTACCTCAATATCGTCGTCAACTTATTTTTTGTCTCACTTATTGTTAGAAGGTTACTTTTGATTTTTGAAAATAAACTTTGCAGGCTCGTAACTCTGTTTCTACTGGAGATACGGGGATGTCCTTTGAGTATGTTATAGTTCAATTTGTCCCCCATCTAACCATACTAAAAACATTGAGCTACGACAAACAGGGGCCGAGTAATTAAGCTAAACGTAAACAAACAACCCCTCCATAGGAAATGCATTAGACTATACTTTGCAGGCTCGTAACTCTGTTTCTACTGGAGATACGAGGATGTCCTTAAGATATGTTATAGTCCAAATTGTCCCCCATCTAACCATTCTAAAAACTTTGGGCTACGACAAACAGGGGCCGAGTACTTAAGCAAAACGTAAACAAACAACCCCTCCATAGGAAATGCATTAGACTTTGCTTTGCAGGCCCATAACTCTGTGTCTACTAGAGATACGGGGATGTCCTTAGGATATGTTATAGTCCAAATTGTCCCCCTTCTAACCATACTAAAAACTTTGGGCTACGACAAACAGGGGCCGAGTAATTAAGCTAAACGTAAACAAACAACCCCTCCATAGGAAATGCATTAGACTATACTTTGCAGGCTCGTAACTCTGTTTCTACTGGAGATACGAGGATGTCCTTAGGATATGTTATAGTCCAAATTGTCCCCCATCTAACCATACTAAAAACTTTTGGCTACGACAAACAGGGGCCGAGTACTTAAGCAAAACGTAAAGAAACAACCCCTCCATAGGAAATGCGTTAGACTATACTTTGCAGGCTCGTAACTCTGTTTCTACTGGAGATACGGGGATGTCCTTTGAGTATGTTTTAGTCCAATTTGTCCCTCATCTAACCATACTAAAAACATTGAGCTACGACAAACAGGGGCCGAGATATTAAGCAAAATGTTCGTCAACTTTGGTATCGTCTCACTTATTTTTATTATGTTACTTATGATTTTTGCACTAAACTTTGGAGGCTCATAACTCTTGTTCTACAAGAGATACTGGGATCTCCTTTGGATATGTTATAGTACTCTTTGCTCCACATACAAGGATACTTTAAACTTGAGGCTACCTCAATATCGTCGTCAACTTATTTTTTGTCTCACTTATTGTTAGAAGGTTACTTTTGATTTTTGAAAATAAACTTTGCAGGCTCGTAACTCTGTTTCTACTGGAGATACGGGGATGTCCTTTGAGTATGTTATAGTTCAATTTGTCCCCCATCTAACCATACTAAAAACATTGAGCTACGACAAACAGGGGCCGAGTAATTAAGCTAAACGTAAACAAACAACCCCTCCATAGGAAATGCATTAGACTATACTTTGCAGGCCCATAACTCTGTGTCTACTAGAGATACGGGGATGTCCTTAGGATATGTTATAGTCCAATTTGTCCCCCATCTAACCATACTAAAAACTTTGGGCTACGACAAACAGGGGCCGAGTACTTAAGCAAAACGTAAAGAAACAACCCCTCCATAGGAAATGCGTTAGACTATACTTTGCAGGCTCGTAACTCTGTTTCTACTGGAGATACGGGGATGTCCTTTGAGTATGTTTTAGTCCAATTTGTCCCTCATCTAACCATACTAAAAACATTGAGCTACGACAAACAGGGGCCGAGATATTAAGCAAAATGTTCGTCAACTTTGGTATCGTCTCACTTATTTTTATTATGTTACTTATGATTTTTGCACTAAACTTTGGAGGCTCATAACTCTTGTTCTACAAGAGATACTGGGATCTCCTTTGGATATGTTATAGTACTCTTTGCTCCACATACAAGGATACTTTAAACTTGAGGCTACCTCAATATCGTCGTCAACTTATTTTTTGTCTCACTTATTGTTAGAAGGTTACTTTTGATTTTTGAAAATAAACTTTGCAGGCTCGTAACTCTGTTTCTACTGGAGATACGGGGATGTCCTTTGAGTATGTTATAGTTCAATTTGTCCCCCATCTAACCATACTAAAAACATTGAGCTACGACAAACAGGGGCCGAGTAATTAAGCTAAACGTAAACAAACAACCCCTCCATAGGAAATGCATTAGACTATACTTTGCAGGCCCATAACTCTGTGTCTACTAGAGATACGGGGATGTCCTTAGGATATGTTATAGTCCAATTTGTCCCCCATCTAACCATACTAAAAACTTTGGGCTACGACAAACAGGGGCCGAGTACTTAAGCAAAACGTAAAGAAACAACCCCTCCATAGGAAATGCGTTAGACTATACTTTGCAGGCTCGTAACTCTGTTTCTACTGGAGATACGGGGATGTCCTTTGAGTATGTTTTAGTCCAATTTGTCCCTCATCTAACCATACTAAAAACATTGAGCTACGACAAACAGGGGCCGAGATATTAAGCAAAATGTTCGTCAACTTTGGTATCGTCTCACTTATTTTTATTATGTTACTTATGATTTTTGCACTAAACTTTGGAGGCTCATAACTCTTGTTCTACAAGAGATACTGGGATCTCCTTTGGATATGTTATAGTACTCTTTGCTCCCCATACAAGGATACTTTAAACTTGAGGCTACCTCAATATCGTCGTCAACTTATTTTTTGTCTCACTTATTGTTAGAAGGTTACTTTTGATTTTTGAAAATAAACTTTGCAGGCTCGTAACTCTGTTTCTACTGGAGATACGGGGATGTCCTTTGAGTATGTTATAGTTCAATTTGTCCCCCATCTAACCATACTAAAAACATTGAGCTACGACAAACAGGGGCCGAGTAATTAAGCTAAACGTAAACAAACAACCCCTCCATAGGAAATGCATTAGACTATACTTTGCAGGCTCGTAACTCTGTTTCTACTGGAGATACGAGGATGTCCTTAAGATATGTTATAGTCCAAATTGTCCCCCATCTAACCATTCTAAAAACTTTGGGCTACGACAAACAGGGGCCGAGTACTTAAGCAAAACGTAAACAAACAACCCCTCCATAGGAAATGCATTAGACTTTGCTTTACAGGCCCATAACTCTGTGTCTACTAGAGATACGGGGATGTCCTTAGGATATGTTATAGTCCAAATTGTCCCCCTTCTAACCATACTAAAAACTTTGGGCTACGACAAACAGGGGCCGAGTAATTAAGCTAAACGTAAACAAACAACCCCTCCATAGGAAATGCATTAGACTATACTTTGCAGGCTCGTAACTCTGTTTCTACTGGAGATACGAGGATGTCCTTAGGATATGTTATAGTCCAAATTGTCCCCCATCTAACCATACTAAAAACTTTTGGCTACGACAAACAGGGGCCGAGTACTTAAGCAAAACGTAAAGAAACAACCCCTCCATAGGAAATGCGTTAGACTATACTTTGCAGGCTCGTAACTCTGTTTCTACTGGAGATACGGGGATGTCCTTTGAGTATGTTTTAGTCCAATTTGTCCCTCATCTAACCATACTAAAAACATTGAGCTACGACAAACAGGGGCCGAGATATTAAGCAAAATGTTCGTCAACTTTGGTATCGTCTCACTTATTTTTATTATGTTACTTATGATTTTTGCACTAAACTTTGGAGGCTCATAACTCTTGTTCTACAAGAGATACTGGGATCTCCTTTGGATATGTTATAGTACTCTTTGCTCCACATACAAGGATACTTTAAACTTGAGGCTACCTCAATATCGTCGTCAACTTATTTTTTGTCTCACTTATTGTTAGAAGGTTACTTTTGATTTTTGAAAATAAACTTTGCAGGCTCGTAACTCTGTTTCTACTGGAGATACGGGGATGTCCTTTGAGTATGTTATAGTTCAATTTGTCCCCCATCTAACCATACTAAAAACATTGAGCTACGACAAACAGGGGCCGAGTAATTAAGCTAAACGTAAACAAACAACCCCTCCATAGGAAATGCATTAGACTATACTTTGCAGGCTCGTAACTCTGTTTCTACTGGAGATACGAGGATGTCCTTAAGATATGTTATAGTCCAAATTGTCCCCCATCTAACCATTCTAAAAACTTTGGGCTACGACAAACAGGGGCCGAGTACTTAAGCAAAACGTAAACAAACAACCCCTCCATAGGAAATGCATTAGACTTTGCTTTGCAGGCCCATAACTCTGTGTCTACTAGAGATACGGGGATGTCCTTAGGATATGTTATAGTCCAAATTGTCCCCCTTCTAACCATACTAAAAACTTTGGGCTACGACAAACAGGGGCCGAGTAATTAAGCTAAACGTAAACAAACAACCCCTCCATAGGAAATGCATTAGACTATACTTTGCAGGCTCGTAACTCTGTTTCTACTGGAGATACGAGGATGTCCTTAGGATATGTTATAGTCCAAATTGTCCCCCATCTAACCATACTAAAAACTTTTGGCTACGACAAACAGGGGCCGAGTACTTAAGCAAAACGTAAAGAAACAACCCCTCCATAGGAAATGCGTTAGACTATACTTTGCAGGCTCGTAACTCTGTTTCTACTGGAGATACGGGGATGTCCTTTGAGTATGTTTTAGTCCAATTTGTCCCTCATCTAACCATACTAAAAACATTGAGCTACGACAAACAGGGGCCGAGATATTAAGCAAAATGTTCGTCAACTTTGGTATCGTCTCACTTATTTTTATTATGTTACTTATGATTTTTGCACTAAACTTTGGAGGCTCATAACTCTTGTTCTACAAGAGATACTGGGATCTCCTTTGGATATGTTATAGTACTCTTTGCTCCACATACAAGGATACTTTAAACTTGAGGCTACCTCAATATCGTCGTCAACTTATTTTTTGTCTCACTTATTGTTAGAAGGTTACTTTTGATTTTTGAAAATAAACTTTGCAGGCTCGTAACTCTGTTTCTACTGGAGATACGGGGATGTCCTTTGAGTATGTTATAGTTCAATTTGTCCCCCATCTAACCATACTAAAAACATTGAGCTACGACAAACAGGGGCCGAGTAATTAAGCTAAACGTAAACAAACAACCCCTCCATAGGAAATGCATTAGACTATACTTTGCAGGCCCATAACTCTGTGTCTACTAGAGATACGGGGATGTCCTTAGGATATGTTATAGTCCAATTTGTCCCCCATCTAACCATACTAAAAACTTTGGGCTACGACAAACAGGGGCCGAGTACTTAAGCAAAACGTAAAGAAACAACCCCTCCATAGGAAATGCGTTAGACTATACTTTGCAGGCTCGTAACTCTGTTTCTACTGGAGATACGGGGATGTCCTTTGAGTATGTTTTAGTCCAATTTGTCCCTCATCTAACCATACTAAAAACATTGAGCTACGACAAACAGGGGCCGAGATATTAAGCAAAATGTTCGTCAACTTTGGTATCGTCTCACTTATTTTTATTATGTTACTTATGATTTTTGCACTAAACTTTGGAGGCTCATAACTCTTGTTCTACAAGAGATACTGGGATCTCCTTTGGATATGTTATAGTACTCTTTGCTCCCCATACAAGGATACTTTAAACTTGAGGCTACCTCAATATCGTCGTCAACTTATTTTTTGTCTCACTTATTGTTAGAAGGTTACTTTTGATTTTTGAAAATAAACTTTGCAGGCTCGTAACTCTGTTTCTACTGGAGATACGGGGATGTCCTTTGAGTATGTTATAGTTCAATTTGTCCCCCATCTAACCATACTAAAAACATTGAGCTACGACAAACAGGGGCCGAGTAATTAAGCTAAACGTAAACAAACAACCCCTCCATAGGAAATGCATTAGACTATACTTTGCAGGCTCGTAACTCTGTTTCTACTGGAGATACGAGGATGTCCTTAAGATATGTTATAGTCCAAATTGTCCCCCATCTAACCATTCTAAAAACTTTGGGCTACGACAAACAGGGGCCGAGTACTTAAGCAAAACGTAAACAAACAACCCCTCCATAGGAAATGCATTAGACTTTGCTTTGCAGGCCCATAACTCTGTGTCTACTAGAGATACGGGGATGTCCTTAGGATATGTTATAGTCCAAATTGTCCCCCTTCTAACCATACTAAAAACTTTGGGCTACGACAAACAGGGGCCGAGTAATTAAGCTAAACGTAAACAAACAACCCCTCCATAGGAAATGCATTAGACTATACTTTGCAGGCTCGTAACTCTGTTTCTACTGGAGATACGAGGATGTCCTTAGGATATGTTATAGTCCAAATTGTCCCCCATCTAACCATACTAAAAACTTTTGGCTACGACAAACAGGGGCCGAGTACTTAAGCAAAACGTAAAGAAACAACCCCTCCATAGGAAATGCGTTAGACTATACTTTGCAGGCTCGTAACTCTGTTTCTACTGGAGATACGGGGATGTCCTTTGAGTATGTTTTAGTCCAATTTGTCCCTCATCTAACCATACTAAAAACATTGAGCTACGACAAACAGGGGCCGAGATATTAAGCAAAATGTTCGTCAACTTTGGTATCGTCTCACTTATTTTTATTATGTTACTTATGATTTTTGCACTAAACTTTGGAGGCTCATAACTCTTGTTCTACAAGAGATACTGGGATCTCCTTTGGATATGTTATAGTACTCTTTGCTCCACATACAAGGATACTTTAAACTTGAGGCTACCTCAATATCGTCGTCAACTTATTTTTTGTCTCACTTATTGTTAGAAGGTTACTTTTGATTTTTGAAAATAAACTTTGCAGGCTCGTAACTCTGTTTCTACTGGAGATACGGGGATGTCCTTTGAGTATGTTATAGTTCAATTTGTCCCCCATCTAACCATACTAAAAACATTGAGCTACGACAAACAGGGGCCGAGTAATTAAGCTAAACGTAAACAAACAACCCCTCCATAGGAAATGAATTAGACTATACTTTGCAGGCCCATAACTCTGTGTCTACTAGAGATACGGGGATGTCCTTAGGATATGTTATAGTCCAATTTGTCCCCCATCTAACCATACTAAAAACTTTTGGCTACGACAAACAGGGGCCGAGTACTTAAGCAAAACGTAAAGAAACAACCCCTCCATAGGAAATGCGTTAGACTATACTTTGCAGGCTCGTAACTCTGTTTCTACTGGAGATACGGGGATGTCCTTTGAGTATGTTTTAGTCCAATTTGTCCCTCATCTAACCATACTAAAAACATTGAGCTACGACAAACAGGGGCCGAGATATTAAGCAAAATGTTCGTCAACTTTGGTATCGTCTCACTTATTTTTATTATGTTACTTATGATTTTTGCACTAAACTTTGGAGGCTCATAACTCTTGTTCTACAAGAGATACTGGGATCTCCTTTGGATATGTTATAGTACTCTTTGCTCCCCATACAAGGATACTTTAAACTTGAGGCTACCTCAATATCGTCGTCAACTTATTTTTTGTCTCACTTATTGTTAGAAGGTTACTTTTGATTTTTGAAAATAAACTTTGCAGGCTCGTAACTCTGTTTCTACTGGAGATACGGGGATGTCCTTTGAGTATGTTATAGTTCAATTTGTCCCCCATCTAACCATACTAAAAACATTGAGCTACGACAAACAGGGGCCGAGTAATTAAGCTAAACGTAAACAAACAACCCCTCCATAGGAAATGCATTAGACTATACTTTGCAGGCTCGTAACTCTGTTTCTACTGGAGATACGAGGATGTCCTTAAGATATGTTATAGTCCAAATTGTCCCCCATCTAACCATTCTAAAAACTTTGGGCTACGACAAACAGGGGCCGAGTACTTAAGCAAAACGTAAACAAACAACCCCTCCATAGGAAATGCATTAGACTTTGCTTTGCAGGCCCATAACTCTGTGTCTACTAGAGATACGGGGATGTCCTTAGGATATGTTATAGTCCAAATTGTCCCCCTTCTAACCATACTAAAAACTTTGGGCTACGACAAACAGGGGCCGAGTAATTAAGCTAAACGTAAACAAACAACCCCTCCATAGGAAATGCATTAGACTATACTTTGCAGGCTCGTAACTCTGTTTCTACTGGAGATACGAGGATGTCCTTAGGATATGTTATAGTCCAAATTGTCCCCCATCTAACCATACTAAAAACTTTGGGCTACGACAAACAGGGGCCGAGTAATTAAGCTAAACGTAAACAACCAACCCCTCCATAGGAAATGCATTAGACTATACTTTGCAGGCTCGTAACTCTGTTTCTACTGGAGATACGGGGATGTCCTTTGAGTATGTTTTAGTCCAATTTGTCCCTCATCTAACCATACTAAAAACATTGAGCTACGACAAACAGGGGCCGAGATATTAAGCAAAATGTTCGTCAACTTTGGTATCGTCTCACTTATTTTTATTATGTTACTTATGATTTTTGCACTAAACTTTGGAGGCTCATAACTCTTGTTCTACAAGAGATACTGGGATCTCCTTTGGATATGTTATAGTACTCTTTGCTCCACATACAAGGATACTTTAAACTTGAGGCTACCTCAATATCGTCGTCAACTTATTTTTTGTCTCACTTATTGTTAGAAGGTTACTTTTGATTTTTGAAAATAAACTTTGCAGGCTCGTAACTCTGTTTCTACTGGAGATACGGGGATGTCCTTTGAGTATGTTATAGTTCAATTTGTCCCCCATCTAACCATACTAAAAACATTGAGCTACGACAAACAGGGGCCGAGTAATTAAGCTAAACGTAAACAAACAACCCCTCCATAGGAAATGCATTAGACTATACTTTGCAGGCTCGTAACTCTGTTTCTACTGGAGATACGAGGATGTCCTTAAGATATGTTATAGTCCAAATTGTCCCCCATCTAACCATTCTAAAAACTTTGGGCTACGACAAACAGGGGCCGAGTACTTAAGCAAAACGTAAACAAACAACCCCTCCATAGGAAATGCATTAGACTTTGCTTTACAGGCCCATAACTCTGTGTCTACTAGAGATACGGGGATGTCCTTAGGATATGTTATAGTCCAAATTGTCCCCCTTCTAACCATACTAAAAACTTTGGGCTACGACAAACAGGGGCCGAGTAATTAAGCTAAACGTAAACAAACAACCCCTCCATAGGAAATGCATTAGACTATACTTTGCAGGCTCGTAACTCTGTTTCTACTGGAGATACGAGGATGTCCTTAGGATATGTTATAGTCCAAATTGTCCCCCATCTAACCATACTAAAAACTTTTGGCTACGACAAACAGGGGCCGAGTACTTAAGCAAAACGTAAAGAAACAACCCCTCCATAGGAAATGCGTTAGACTATACTTTGCAGGCTCGTAACTCTGTTTCTACTGGAGATACGGGGATGTCCTTTGAGTATGTTTTAGTCCAATTTGTCCCTCATCTAACCATACTAAAAACATTGAGCTACGACAAACAGGGGCCGAGATATTAAGCAAAATGTTCGTCAACTTTGGTATCGTCTCACTTATTTTTATTATGTTACTTATGATTTTTGCACTAAACTTTGGAGGCTCATAACTCTTGTTCTACAAGAGATACTGGGATCTCCTTTGGATATGTTATAGTACTCTTTGCTCCACATACAAGGATACTTTAAACTTGAGGCTACCTCAATATCGTCGTCAACTTATTTTTTGTCTCACTTATTGTTAGAAGGTTACTTTTGATTTTTGAAAATAAACTTTGCAGGCTCGTAACTCTGTTTCTACTGGAGATACGGGGATGTCCTTTGAGTATGTTATAGTTCAATTTGTCCCCCATCTAACCATACTAAAAACATTGAGCTACGACAAACAGGGGCCGAGTAATTAAGCTAAACGTAAACAAACAACCCCTCCATAGGAAATGCATTAGACTATACTTTGCAGGCTCGTAACTCTGTTTCTACTGGAGATACGAGGATGTCCTTAAGATATGTTATAGTCCAAATTGTCCCCCATCTAACCATTCTAAAAACTTTGGGCTACGACAAACAGGGGCCGAGTACTTAAGCAAAACGTAAACAAACAACCCCTCCATAGGAAATGCATTAGACTTTGCTTTGCAGGCCCATAACTCTGTGTCTACTAGAGATACGGGGATGTCCTTAGGATATGTTATAGTCCAAATTGTCCCCCTTCTAACCATACTAAAAACTTTGGGCTACGACAAACAGGGGCCGAGTAATTAAGCTAAACGTAAACAAACAACCCCTCCATAGGAAATGCATTAGACTATACTTTGCAGGCTCGTAACTCTGTTTCTACTGGAGATACGAGGATGTCCTTAGGATATGTTATAGTCCAAATTGTCCCCCATCTAACCATACTAAAAACTTTTGGCTACGACAAACAGGGGCCGAGTACTTAAGCAAAACGTAAAGAAACAACCCCTCCATAGGAAATGCGTTAGACTATACTTTGCAGGCTCGTAACTCTGTTTCTACTGGAGATACGGGGATGTCCTTTGAGTATGTTTTAGTCCAATTTGTCCCTCATCTAACCATACTAAAAACATTGAGCTACGACAAACAGGGGCCGAGATATTAAGCAAAATGTTCGTCAACTTTGGTATCGTCTCACTTATTTTTATTATGTTACTTATGATTTTTGCACTAAACTTTGGAGGCTCATAACTCTTGTTCTACAAGAGATACTGGGATCTCCTTTGGATATGTTATAGTACTCTTTGCTCCACATACAAGGATACTTTAAACTTGAGGCTACCTCAATATCGTCGTCAACTTATTTTTTGTCTCACTTATTGTTAGAAGGTTACTTTTGATTTTTGAAAATAAACTTTGCAGGCTCGTAACTCTGTTTCTACTGGAGATACGGGGATGTCCTTTGAGTATGTTATAGTTCAATTTGTCCCCCATCTAACCATACTAAAAACATTGAGCTACGACAAACAGGGGCCGAGTAATTAAGCTAAACGTAAACAAACAACCCCTCCATAGGAAATGAATTAGACTATACTTTGCAGGCCCATAACTCTGTGTCTACTAGAGATACGGGGATGTCCTTAGGATATGTTATAGTCCAATTTGTCCCCCATCTAACCATACTAAAAACTTTTGGCTACGACAAACAGGGGCCGAGTACTTAAGCAAAACGTAAAGAAACAACCCCTCCATAGGAAATGCGTTAGACTATACTTTGCAGGCTCGTAACTCTGTTTCTACTGGAGATACGGGGATGTCCTTTGAGTATGTTTTAGTCCAATTTGTCCCTCATCTAACCATACTAAAAACATTGAGCTACGACAAACAGGGGCCGAGATATTAAGCAAAATGTTCGTCAACTTTGGTATCGTCTCACTTATTTTTATTATGTTACTTATGATTTTTGCACTAAACTTTGGAGGCTCATAACTCTTGTTCTACAAGAGATACTGGGATCTCCTTTGGATATGTTATAGTACTCTTTGCTCCCCATACAAGGATACTTTAAACTTGAGGCTACCTCAATATCGTCGTCAACTTATTTTTTGTCTCACTTATTGTTAGAAGGTTACTTTTGATTTTTGAAAATAAACTTTGCAGGCTCGTAACTCTGTTTCTACTGGAGATACGGGGATGTCCTTTGAGTATGTTATAGTTCAATTTGTCCCCCATCTAACCATACTAAAAACATTGAGCTACGACAAACAGGGGCCGAGTAATTAAGCTAAACGTAAACAAACAACCCCTCCATAGGAAATGCATTAGACTATACTTTGCAGGCTCGTAACTCTGTTTCTACTGGAGATACGAGGATGTCCTTAAGATATGTTATAGTCCAAATTGTCCCCCATCTAACCATTCTAAAAACTTTGGGCTACGACAAACAGGGGCCGAGTACTTAAGCAAAACGTAAACAAACAACCCCTCCATAGGAAATGCATTAGACTTTGCTTTGCAGGCCCATAACTCTGTGTCTACTAGAGATACGGGGATGTCCTTAGGATATGTTATAGTCCAAATTGTCCCCCTTCTAACCATACTAAAAACTTTGGGCTACGACAAACAGGGGCCGAGTAATTAAGCTAAACGTAAACAAACAACCCCTCCATAGGAAATGCATTAGACTATACTTTGCAGGCTCGTAACTCTGTTTCTACTGGAGATACGAGGATGTCCTTAGGATATGTTATAGTCCAAATTGTCCCCCATCTAACCATACTAAAAACTTTTGGCTACGACAAACAGGGGCCGAGTACTTAAGCAAAACGTAAACAAACAACCCCTCCATAGGAAATGCGTTAGACTATACTTTGCAGGCTCGTAACTCTGTTTCTACTGGAGATACGGGGATGTCCTTTGAGTATGTTTTAGTCCAATTTGTCCCTCATCTAACCATACTAAAAACATTGAGCTACGACAAACAGGGGCCGAGATATTAAGCAAAATGTTCGTCAACTTTGGTATCGTCTCACTTATTTTTATTATGTTACTTATGATTTTTGCACTAAACTTTGGAGGCTCATAACTCTTGTTCTACAAGAGATACTGGGATCTCCTTTGGATATGTTATAGTACTCTTTGCTCCACATACAAGGATACTTTAAACTTGAGGCTACCTCAATATCGTCGTCAACTTATTTTTTGTCTCACTTATTGTTAGAAGGTTACTTTTGATTTTTGAAAATAAACTTTGCAGGCTCGTAACTCTGTTTCTACTGGAGATACGGGGATGTCCTTTGAGTATGTTATAGTTCAATTTGTCCCCCATCTAACCATACTAAAAACATTGAGCTACGACAAACAGGGGCCGAGTAATTAAGCTAAACGTAAACAAACAACCCCTCCATAGGAAATGAATTAGACTATACTTTGCAGGCCCATAACTCTGTGTCTACTAGAGATACGGGGATGTCCTTAGGATATGTTATAGTCCAATTTGTCCCCCATCTAACCATACTAAAAACTTTTGGCTACGACAAACAGGGGCCGAGTACTTAAGCAAAACGTAAAGAAACAACCCCTCCATAGGAAATGCGTTAGACTATACTTTGCAGGCTCGTAACTCTGTTTCTACTGGAGATACGGGGATGTCCTTTGAGTATGTTTTAGTCCAATTTATCCCTCATCTAACCATACTAAAAACATTGAGCTACGACAAACAGGGGCCGAGATATTAAGCAAAATGTTCGTC